>NC_087254.1:22979102-23332435 GCF_037042905.1 Lytechinus pictus
AAAAATAGTCCTTAAAATATCCATGTTTGGGGTCAATATATACAAAAATTTCAGCTCGCGCTTCGCGCTCGCTTCATTTGGTTAATGAAAATTCGTATGGTCTTCGTGAATTCCTACAAACAAGCCTTAAAATGTCCCTATTCAGGTATGAATTTCCTAAATTTTCAGCTCGCGCTTCACACTCGCAATATTTGATTAGTGAGATGCGCATGTTAATCATGATTACAATGACTACACGTGCTTTATGTGTTTGGATGCATATAATTCTAACAAAATCAGCAAGCGCTTGGCACTCGCATTAGATTACTATGGTGAGATATGTATACTCTTAATAGATTCCTAAAATATAGTCCTTAAAATGTCCGTTTGGGGTCAATATATACAAAAATTTCAGCTCGCGCTTCGCGCTCGCATTGTTTGTTTAGCGAGACAGATACACATCATGATAACAAAAATTTGCTTATAATGTCCCTTTTTTAGGTCTGAATATCAAAAATTTTCAGCTCGCGCTTCGCGCTCGCATTATGTGATCAGTGATCGCATACATATCATTTTAATGACACTGTCCTTAAAATGTCTCTATTAGGTCAGCTTACCTCGCGCGCTCACTAGGTGACTCAAAATTTTGCCTAAATATATATCTTATCAATCAGAAATCACTTAAAAAAACTTTTCTTAACTTAATTACTACAAAACACACAACTTCTTTCACACAGATGATAATCTCATGGTGAAAATACCCGTTTGCTCCAAAATGCCCTTTTGGCATATAAGTGCCCTTTTTTGGCTTTGCCTCCCCCCCCCCCACCCCAAAGGAAAATACGTTCCGCTGCCCCTGGTTGAAACATGTATCGTCTTCATGGCTAACTGCAAAAAGTCCTTAACATGTCCCTTTTAGATCAGGTCAGAGCTTAAAATTTCTGCTTGCGCTTCTTACTCGCAGTTATTATCTAGTTACATATGCATCTCGTTTTGAAGATCACAAACATATTGCCCATCATATTAAAAAAATATATATATAGCTCGCGCTTCGCGCTCACATTATTTAAAAAGGGTGTTATTACATATTTACTTTATTTTATAAGAATTAAGCTGATTATTGACTGTAAGCATGGGTGGAAATCTCTCCATGAAGGTAGGGGGGACACAATTGAGTTTTTCGTTTTTATGCTCTACAGAGACCCGTTGCAGAAAGAGTTGCAATCAAACGCAACTCTAAAAATCATGCGCAACTTGATTTTTAACCAATGAACAGCGCGCATTTTGGACTTGCGATTGATTTTTTGACTTGCGTTTAAACGCAACTCTTTCTGTAACGGGCCCCTGAATTACTAACTCAAACACACATACATACATATATATATATATATATATATATATACAAATTAAATTGGGATGTATCAAGTTCAGGGAAAGTGCTCGATGTTACAACTGAAGCAGAGCGTTGTAGAAATTTATATATATATATATATATATATATATATATATATATATATACATATTTCGAAGAGGGGAGGTATTCCTAACTAAAGATGAAAGGCCTCAATAAATAGCCCAAATATGTTGATATTTCATAAATTGTGACCTGGAAATTGAACATTCTGAACATTTTTTTGTGATCATGAACTAGATTCGAACCTACCTAAACCATTAATGCGAGCGCGAGCTGAAAGTTTTTGATTTTCCAACCTAAAAACTAGACATTCGTAACACTTTTTCAAATCATGAACAGGATAGGAACTATAAAAACTGGACATTCGTAACACTTTTTCAAATCATGAACAGAATAGGAATTCAACTAAATAATAGATGCGAGCGTGAGCTGAAAGTTTTTGATTTTCCAACCTAAAAACTGGACATTCTTAACAGCTTTATAAAAATCATGAACAGGATAGGAATCTAATAAAATAATGCTGGCGTGAAGCGCCAGCTGAAACTTTTTTATTTTCCAACCTAACAACTGGACATTCATAGCACCTTAAAAATAATATAAACAGGATAGGATGTCTAATCAATTAATGCGAGCGCGAAGCGCGAGCTGAATTATTTTTTTCCAACCTAAATACTAGACATTCTTAGTACTTAAAAAAATATCAACAGGATACGAATCTAAACAATTAATACGGGCGCGAAGAGCGAGCTGAAAATTTGTATTTTCCAACCTAAAATCTGGACAATCGTAACACTTTTTCAAATCATGAACAGGATAGGAATTTGATTAAACATTATTAGATTCGAGCGTGAAGTGTGTGCTGCAGATATGTCATTTCGGCCTAAAATTGGTATTATTGGCATATTTTAAAATCAAGGACAGGGTAGCTATCTAACTGAATTTTAATTAATGTGAGCGCAAGGCGTATCCTGATTTTTTTTTCCGACCAAAAAAGTCATCTTCTTCTCACCTTATAGCAATAAACAGGATAGTATCTGACTAAACCATATTACTGATGCGAGCGCGAAATGATTTTTTTTATATTCAGATCTGAAAACTGGATCTTTTTGATCACTTTTGAAATAAAGAACAAGCAGTTTATCTCAATAAGCAATGCGAGCCCATATAAGCGCGAGCTAATTTTTTTTTCAAGATTTAAACCTACAAATTATGAAAAAGATGGATATATTCCTAAATAAATGATTTGATTTTATATATTTCGATCTAAAAAGTGAAAAAAAATTTGAGCACGTTTTGAAATAAAGAGATGGCTGTGTATTAATGCAAAGCGCGAGCGATTTTTTTTATTTCTATACTATGAATGACCTGAAAATTTTCTTTTTACCAATTATTCCCCTCCCCTTCCATCATTTAATTTTCTTCCTCGTCCTATCTTTCTTCTTATTTTTCTCCTCACCTTCCTATTTTGCGCCGCCAATAGGGGGCGGGCCGCCGCTTCGCCCCCTTGATCTACCTATGATGACCCCGGCCTCCCGCGGTAGGAATTTTGTGTAAAAATGGAATATAAAAGTCTCGTCAATAGAGTATTTAAAAACAAATTTTGGGGGATTAAACATACTTAAAATTCACTGTGAAGGATTAATCATAACTCATGAAAACTATTCTTTGTACTGAGTATACGCGAACAATGAAAATATTCTTATATTCCAAGTCAAGTAAATTTGTAATAAAGGGAAAATGAATTGGTTTAACAAAGATATGTTTTTACTGGGTATGGAACATTCTCGTCTACCATCTATGCACTAAAGTATCCAGAGGCGATTTTCTTTTTTCATCATTTTTATTAGTTATGAAATTGACAATGGCCATCGATGTCATCAATGTCATCACTCTTTGGCTGGCATATAGGGCTATATGCGAGTTCGAGAATAGTCGGGCCAGTATGCCTTTTCTTTTCCTATCCAAGTTCTTAACATAAACTATCTGTTTATATATATTTCGAAATTCGAGGATACATGTGTATAATTTCGATTTTGAATTATGTATTTTTTCCATAATAAAAGACCACAAATAGTAGGGGGGACATTTGATATTATGTCCCCCCCCCTTTCCAAAATGGTAGGGGGACACGTCCCCCTGTCCCCCCTGGGATTTCCGCCCATGACTGTAAGGACTAGCCTTTCAAAGAAAATAAACAAAAATCAACTTTGAGCTGCCGATTGGGGAAAAGTTGGATCCGCCGGGGGACAGGGGGCACTTGTACCCCAAAAAGACACAAAACAGGGAAATGCTATTTTTCCAAAATGGGAAATTCCCTTTTTTCAAAAAAATGTGCCGTTTTTCGAAATAAAATACTCTTTTTAAAGTATACATTTTAGATTAGTTTTCAGGCTGGAATATTTAAAAAATTTCAGCTCGCGCTTCGCACTCTCAATTATGCGATTGGGGAAATATGTATCCTAAAGAGGTCACTAAATGCAATCCTTAACAGGTTCCTTTCCTGGTCAGTATATTTAAGCTCGCGTTTTGCGCTCGTGTTAATTCTTTAGTTAGATGCACATCTTTTTAATGACAGCAGAAACCTGCTCGGATTTTTTTTTTCATTTCTTATTGAAATGCCCTAAAGTTTTAGCTTGTGATTCACGCTTTCAACACCTCGCAATAATGCCAGTTTAACAATAATTGACCCCCAAAAAGAGTTTTACAACTTCAGCTTTGAATTTTTTTCCAAACCGCTCGCTCATTATATACTCTCTCGCGAAAAATAAAGCCTAAATATACATCTTTCCATAATCAGAAGTCACTTCAAAATGGCTTTTCTCTAATACTATAAAACACACAATGACTTCACGCAGATGATGATCTCAAGGTGAAAATATCACCAAAGTGCCCATTTTGACGTATGAGTTTAATTTTTGGCTTTGCCCCCCCCCCCCAAACGAAAATTCGTTCGGCCGCCCTTGCCTTCCCATCCTCATAACAATTGAACAGTAACGGTGTTTTTTCCCCCCCCCCCACTTGCAATTAATGTTATACCGAGGTTGTTTTACCTGACTGCTAAGAAAGCACGAATGCCTGTGAGCAAGCAACCAGGGGACCAACGGCTTAAGGTCCTCTCCGAGGGACCTGGTAATGAGGATAAATGCCTTACCAAAGGGCACTAGCGCACCACTTGGGAATCGAACCCGGGTCACCGGAATCCGAAACCCCCGCTCTACCGACTGAGCTATCGCGCCTCTGCCTCTGCTTTCCCGGTTTTAATTTTTCGGATTAACGAACCTTCGGAATTACGAACCTTATTTCGTTTTTGGATTAATGAACCTTCAGAACAACGAACCTTATTTTGTTTTCGGATTAACGAACCTTCGGAACAACGAACCTTATTTCGTTTTCGGATTAACGAACCTCTGGAACAACGAACCCTATTTCGTTTTTCGGATTATCGAACCTTCGGAACAACGAACCTCATTTTGTTTTCGGATTATCGAACCTTCGGAATAACGAACCCTATCTTGTTTTCGGACTTACGAACCTTCGGAAGAACGAACCTTTGGAATAACGCCACAAATGTTCGGATTAACGAACCCTTTTTCGTTTTCGGATTAACGAACATCGAGGTATAGGCAATTTACGTGTTTCGGAATTACGAACCTTCAGAATAAAGAACCTTCAGAATTACGAAGTGTAACCATTTTTTTTATATTCAGAACTCAGGGCCCTGGGAACGATTTTTTGGCTGGGGGGTGCTGAAGTAGGCAAAAATTCAGGGGCGGATCCAGCTTTCGCCAATAAGGGGGGGGGGGGCGGCGAAAAAAAAATTTCACCCATATTTTCCCCAATCGGCCACTCAAAGATGATTTTTGTTTGTTTCTTCGTAACAGTCACTTCTTTGCTTTATTCTTATAAAACATAGTAATCTCATAAGCCATATTTAAAAAGTGCGAGCGCGAAGCACGAGCAAATTTTTCTGGAATTTTCTGGTATCTTGTCCTGAAAATCGAACATTCTGGGCAATGTTTGTGATCCTGAACAAAATGTGTATATAACTGGTCGAAAAGGGACCTGTTGACATGGTTGAGACTGTTTGTAGTTAGCCATAAATCGATACATATTCAATGATTAAAATTTTTGACATTCCAACCTAAAAAATTGATATTCTAAGCATATTTTGTAATCATGGGCAGGATAGGCATATAACTAAACAATGCGAGCACGAAGTGTGAGCAGAAAAAAGAGAGATTTAGACCTAAAAACGGGTCACTCTGTTCATGTTTTGTAAATCATGAAAAGTATGGGTAATTGGGTATCCTAATCAATAATGTGAGCGCGAAGCGCGAGCAGAAAATTTTAGTCTTAAACTGGATAATTTAAGCATGTTTCAAATAAAGAACAAGCTATGAATCTCAATAAACATGCATGCGTCTGTTTAAGATTTATAGTATCTGAGCATTCTAAATATATTTTTTATCTTGAAAATCAATAATGTGATCGCGAAGCGAGCTGAAAATATTTGATATTCCTATCTGAAAAAGGGTCAATTTAAGCACTTATTCAAGCAATGTGTAGAAAAATTGTGAAGTGGATATTATCGATCGCTCTTAATAAATGATTTGAGCGTGAAGCGCAAGTTTATATTTTTATTTTGACCTAGGACCTGGACATTCTAAGGACATTTTGTCATGAAAATGGTGACTTTCTTCTATTCCTCTTCCTAAGCGCGAGATATTCCATTCTGAAAAAAGGACAATTTAATTATTATGAATTCATGAAAATGTTATTTTTGTATTTATTAATCTAATAAGCCTAATGACAGCCCGAAATTTGTTGATATCAATCAATTCCTGAAAACAGGATATTTTAAGCACTTTTGCAATTTTGAATAGGATGCATGGGCTAATATATTTTGAACAAATTAATGAGAGCGCAAATCGCTATGTCATGAAAAGGGGATTTTAAGTAGTTTGTTATATAGAATTGCTTATTATTATTGAGGAAATTGTTGAGGTTTACATTACTCTCCAATCAAAATGCGAGCGCGCAGCGCTGGCTGATAGGTCTTGACAATCAAACCTGGAAAGGGAAATTTTGATAACTTTATGGGATACACAAAGAGAATAGGTACCTGACAAATCAAATAACGCGAGCGCGCTGCGCGAGCTGAAAATGTTGATACTGAGACAATAAAAAGGACATTTTACAGAAGACTTCTTGAAAATCAATTTATAACTCAAACAAAATAATGAAAGCTCGATGTCGGAGGTGAAATATGTTTTGTATATTGACTTCAAAACTTGATATTTTATAAGCTCCATATCAGCCTATTGAGGAAGAATCTCATGTAGCCCTATCATCCAATAAGCAATGCGAACGCGAAGCGCGAGCGAAAACTTTATATAGTGACATGAAAGGTTTTTATTTTATTTCCAAGTTGTCCCCTCACCTTATTTTATTCACTCTTCTTCATCCTCTTATTTTCTCCTCTCTTTTCCCTTCTTTTTCTTTTTTTAAACGCCTCCCTTTTTTGCTCCGCCAATAGGGAGTCCTGGGCCCCTTGGGCCCTCTGGATCCGCCTCTGTAAATTTGAGAAGCAAAAAAAAGGTTTCACTACAAAATGAAGGTCGTTTTGGTGCCAAGAAATTTGATAAGCCCCAAAAAGGGGTTTCAACACAAGATGTTGGTCATTTTCCATACATTTCTCCTATGTGACACACCAACCAATGCAGAATTCCAGGGGGTGCTGCCTATATGTAAAGTAATACACGCAGCACCCCCTGGAAAAATCTTGGGGGTGCTTCAGCACACCCAGCACCCCCGCTTCCCAGGTCCATGGCAGAACTGAAAAGGGGGTTATTTATGTAAAAACTCATGAAGAGATAACGTTTCTAACTAAAACAATGCGAGCACGAAACACGAGCGGAATTATTTTATATATACTTACTAGTACCTTAAAAAGGATGTAGATTTATGTGGATAGGGAGAAATTTTATACTTTACAAACCGGCATTATTTTTCATTAGGAATGAACATGTGTGCATCAATTATATTTGTAATATACTGAGTAAAAGCGAGGAAGACTCCGACAAAATGCATCAGGCAATATAAGCAAATCATAAATTTCATCATATTTCCTCCCCCCCCCCCTTTCCCCGCAATTTTGTTTTCTTTGTTTTCATTGTTTTTTCTCAAATTTCTCGATTTTTATTATATTTCATTCATTTATTCATTCATTTGTTTATTTATTTATCAATTAATTAATTAATTCATTTATCAATTTATTTACTCCTGGGCACACAGATTGATTAATTTATTCATTCATTCATTTATTTATTTTCATTTATTTATTCATTCATTTATTTATTTTTATTTATTTATTCATTCATTTATTTATCTATCTATCGATTTATTTATTTATTTATTTATTTATTTATTCATTTACTTATTTATTTATTCATTCATTTATTGGGGGCGTTCTTATGCCCCCTTATAGTTACGGCACTGCAGTTTTCTAAATTTACGCCCATTTGGGGGATCAGTTAACTAAATCCAAACCATTTTATTACCCACAAGTCTGTGTGCCCAGGAGTTAATTCCCATCCAATAAATATGTGCAAATTAATGCAAAAATAATAAATAAAATGATATATAATAAAATATCCACATCATCCCTGCCAATCTCTAAACACTAGCAACATCTTAATCAATCGACTATAGTTGGGCATTACGTGTTCATCAGCTCTCACAATGCCATTGACTAAGGTATAGGTTTCAAGTGAATTTGGTCATGTTGGTAAATGAATAAAAGAGATATTGGTTATATGTAACTCATTTATGAGTTTGAGTCTTATATAGGTTGAATTTAATTACATTTAAGCTTTATTTTTACGTCATTTTTTTGTTTTACGAGGGGGAGGGGTACTTGGATTTCTTACCAGCCCCCTCCGGAACCACGCCTGGCCAAATTTTTATGAAAAATGTTTAATTGAATTGAAGGCTTTGATAACAAGAAAATTGATGACGAAAAAAGCGGAAACTTTATTAATTTGTGATAGGAAGAAGATAATTTAGAGATCGTTTATCTAATTGCACGATGTTTGTATGAAATATGTTTGCCACTTCAACACCCGAAGCGGGATGTATAGACCTCCCTCCGCCCTCCACTTTCTCTCCTCCCTATAGTTGGCTAGCCAATCAATGGGGCGTGTCTCGGAGTTAAGCCACTGTAACAACCTGACTATGTTGCATTTTCGAGTGGTCATATTATAAACATGGAGCTAGCTCTATGTTATAAATTATCAGTAATCTTTCTGTAACGTTATTTTATGCTATTGTTCTTGTTTTTTTTTTCTTTCGCCTTCAATTTTAATTGCTGTTTCGTTTCTTTATCTTTTTGTCCCTTTTCTCCTCACTTTTGTTATTCTGCCTATATTTTTCTCCTTATCCTTCATCTCTTGTGTATTCATATATTTGATTTGATCCTTAATTTTACACGATCTGGTACTTTTTTTGCAAAATTTGTATGTCTCATCTTTTTTATCACATTGATTCTCTGACTTTGTATTTTTTGTTTTAGTTCCGTGATTCTTGTAATTGACGTTAACGTCATATTGAACACATTTTGTCTTGCTATAAGTTTTGTTTATTGTATGTTTTGTACCATATTTGTTGCTTTATTGTGTTATATTTTTGTTGTTATATTCCACACTATGCTTATTCCTTATGACTTCAATCTTTTATATTGTAAAAACTTTTTGTAATTCGGCTCTGTGCTGCGATGGAAGTTTTTATTTAAATAAACCATTTTGAATTGAATTGAATTATATGTAATGCGTATAGGCAGGATATTTGAATATGCCCTAGCTAGCCGTCCTACAGATAATGTTCACTAATCACTCAACACAGTCTAACATATAGTATTTGACATAAATTCGTTTCAAAATTTACTGCTTATGCTCCCATACCTTAATTCATTAATTCAACAAAATAATGTTAGTACTCAGAAAGTTCATATCCTACACATTTTCATTAAATCAACCCCAAATTAGGACCTATACTTATTGCGCTGAGATCGATAAGACACCATGGTCCCAATTTATGGAACTCTCTACCATGGTAGAGTCTATATGAAAAGATGCTCATCTCTTTACTCATTTAAGGCAAACGTTAAATTATAAGGAGATTGAAGTAAATTTTCTGTTCAATGTTTAGTTTATCACGCAGTCATTCTTCCTTCGATTTAATCACCATGCACCATCAGCTCGATCCACCATGTGGTCACCACCACCATCACCACCATCACCACCACCACCACCATCATCATCATTATCATCATGATATTTGTGTAATGTGTAGAACCTCGAGTGCAATATTTAATCTTACTCTTATTATATTTTGTTAATTCGTAGGTATATAATTTCATGTATTTTTCCTTTTTTTTCTATTAGCTTTGCATAATTGAAAATCATCATCATCATCATTATCATCATCATTGTCATCTCCATGGCCTTCATCTTTACCATTGTCACTGTCACCATCATCTCCATCGTAATCATTCAAATTATATTACCATTCTGCTGCATGTATAAATCTATTTATTTTTCTTTCAAGCAATCTGCTTATGATGACGATCCTCCTGCAAATTATCATTTCGGGTAGTAGATCATATTTGTTTACATAGGATGATATTTTTTACCATGTTTTTTTGTGTGTGATTCATCCCAACATTTTTTGAAATTATGTTTATCAAAACAATAAATCAAATTAATCAAATCAAATTATTAGATGCATTGTAGAGCTAGCTTTAGGGAAGAGGGGTCGGGGGCAGTGCCCTGCGCCACTCCCGGTGCCACTAGCGTGTTTTGGGAGCTGCATGGGTTTGAGTAATTTGATACATCAAAAATTGTATTCTCATAAATTTTGTCTGCTTGTAATTGCTCTTCTCTTTCAGAACTTAACTGGAACTATTATTAATGTAGGCCTCTTTTCTTCTTGCTCTATTCTTGTTTTGTGTCATCTCTCTTATAGTTATAAATTTTTAGGAGAGCTTCCCTTGAATTTATTGCATCAACTTCAATCACTATTAAAACGTATTACGTTTTTTTAGAGGAAAATATATATCTGTTTTATTGAAGAATAAGATGACAGAATGCGCGTGATGGGGTGGAGAAAAGGAGAAATAATTATTTTGACAGAAATATAACTCCCACCTCTATGCTCCGAAAACAATTCGGTACTGGTATCCCATAATCCTTCACGAATCGCCATTTTGCGACTACACAATCCCAGTCGCGCGCTAACTCCTATTCATTTTGTACACACATAATAATCCCAATTCACTTTGTACAGAGAAAATTCATTCATCATGCATTGAATGGAGCTAGTGCGGCTGCATACACCTTGTGATACCACCACTGTGATGCGGTTGTATTTCTCATTTTCCGACACGGATTGACTCCTCAAAATCTGTTATTTTGGCTTGTTGTGTAGGAGAGAGACCCCTGCCAGCAGGGGAAATCAGCCGAGATTGGGCGGATCGCAAGTAAGCACGTGAAGGTGCCTCCAACGTCCCGAAAAGCACCCTCGTCGCAGGGCAGTGACAAGGGGTCAGATTCGGCGACGTCGGTCGTGGAATTGAGAGAGTCCGAGAAGAAAAAATCGAAGAAGACGAACAAGAGTCCCTCAGGCACAATGAACCACTACCCCAGCAACGAACGACCTCAGAGTGAGACGGAGGAGATGGATACCCAGGAGGGTGGGTCAAAAATCATTTCTAATATTTTCCCAGGTCTTAAATTTATGGGTGTGACTGAGACGAGTGTGAGACTGAGTCTGAGAGTCATTCTGGCTGGTAATTGGTATCTATGAAAAGTTGCTTGTCATGTCATGATTGATTGACAGGTCATTGCCAAGACATGGCAACAACATTATTGTCAATGCAATGCATGCTCTAAACTAGACCAAAAGCTTCAGTCTCTGTATTTTGGTTGTTCCGCTGAACTACGTTGGCTCCACTCACCATACATAGACTGAAGGGGATGGGGCCCCGTACCTACAGCCAACGTATAGTGAACTAGCGTTTTATAGATCGCGATTTAAAACTGTTTTTTAAGCAAAATTGAAAGTTTCATGGTTTCCATTATCAGGGAAATATATATAACTGTCTTAAGTAATTGCATACCTTGGGCCGGAGTTATTGAAAAAAATCCTCTGGATGATTGAGAAATCTGTCATCTAAGACATTTTCACCTGACCTGACGAGTGACGGTTTTTCTTGCAAGTTGCCATCTTGAATGACGTCATTGTCGTTATTAACTTAATGTCTCGAATCGATATATCGCGATTATAACTAGTACTCGTACTAGTATAACTAGTATCGTTTATCTTCGGTTTCGTTCGCATATGGAGCAGATCGTATAATATCGAAAGCAATATCGATATCACATTCGTGATTGTTGACGTTCGTTTGTAAATATTTTATAGTTTGGCTGCCATTTTGACCATTTTTATCGTGTTCAACCCAATTAAACATCGGTAAAGTATATTTTTCATGCCTTTTTCATCTATATCGTTTAAAGTATTGAAATGTTGGAATATCATCAATTAAAAGTTTGTTGTTTATACATCCTTAGATTGTAAATTCGATGTGTAAAATTACATCAAACTTTGGACTGTGAATTGACAAAAGGGAGGGAATGAGAACACATGCGAGCCCACACGTACACCCTACCGTCGGTAAATGGGGATTACAGTAAAATGTCAGAAATTGTTGAATAAATCCCCAGAAACGACGGTTATTCCTGTCTAGCTCTAAACGTACTTTCGTAATTAATCAACTATTGATTGTACCCAGTTACATGAAGCTAAGCCTAACTAAAATAAAGCCAGCTCTAGCAGGTGTGAAGGGGCCCCATCAATTATTACAGAATTATCAATATCATGTCTGCGGAAACTAAGAATTATTTAAACTTATTTGTTAAACAAAGATTTCTTTCAAATTCCATGCAATCTTCATTTAATTGATATTCTTAAGAATAATTGCCAAAAATCTATAAAAAAATTTAAGAAAATTGTGATTTTCATTATGAAAACTTGTTATTTTCAGATTGGAAAAAAAAACAATGGTGCCCCATGTCTGCGCACCCATTCACTTTGCACATCTATGATTAAGACATTTTGATAAGAAAAGCTGCATTTTGACGCTTTATGACTTTATGTGAAATGCCGGAAATTCAATTTCAGATATTTTGACATACTTCTTCATCATGGAGTCTTGACACCCTTCCCATACACGCATAAGAGACTGATCAAAACAAATTTAATACGTGATTATGAATAATTATAATTATTTATAATCACGTATTAAATTTTAGTATTTGTTAAATAATAATTTTTATCTATAAATTGTTCTTCAAAACGGCATTTGGTAACATCGCTAATCGTAGCTACGTCATAACAAAGCGGTTCAAGGGTCAGACCTATTGTATTTGCTTTGTTGACAAATGGATTGAGGGATCTACACGAGATCGGTCTGGTAAGAAACCTTCAATTTTTAACATTTTTATTAACCAATTTTGAAACCTTCATACGCATTAGGCGTAGGATGGTGTAAAAATAAATAAAACAAGGCTCGACATTAGCGGTGGCCCGGTGGCCCGGGGCCACCAGAAATTCACCTCGGGCAACCATTATTGAAAAAATATTAAGTTTTGGTGGCTTGAATCGGGCAACCAATAATTTTCAGAATAGCGCAATTTTTCTCCCCATTTTGCACGCATTTATCAACTTTCTACAGTTCAAATTGCAAGCCAGTTCGTCGTGCGCCCTTTTTGTTGATCTACACACAAACACACACACAAAGTTGGCCTACCGCTATATAGCATTAAGTAGCTTTTATCCGGCCGGCGCGGCCGGCTGGCGTGAGCTTTGCATGCTTGAGGCAGCTGTGCGTTAGCAGCCTATTCAGACTCAGGGAGCTGCAATACGAAATGTTGCTGCTAAGAAATCTTCCACAGAACTGTGAAAATCCAAGTCAAAGTCACATTTTACACCAATGAAATGCCCTTCTACAGACCTTTTTGCTAAAATCTGGTGTATCCTGATTATTTGCAAGCATTAAAAAGAGGAATCATAAACTCTCTTTCGACTCAAAAAGACCGATTTCCAAATGAAAATAATACACATAAAAACACATAGGTGAGTACATCACAGTCCCATATGTGCATTTGTATGTATGTTGTTACTTGGTTTCTTTCGTAGCTGTGTCTTTTCCGGTCTTTTCTAGCCAAAAATAAACAGACAGTTACTTTCTTTCTTGTTTATAAATGACTTCTTAAACAACTCTTGAGAAAGTAAATACTTTGGGAAGGCATTTCATTAATATGAAATGTGAATTTTTCCAACATTTTGGCAAATTTAGGGAAGGAATTTTCTCACACTTTTTTTGCCGTCTTATTATTTTCTTTCATTTTTTTGACAGTGGTTAAACCATTTATACCCGTTTATTCATTTTTAATGTTTTTCTTTATATTTTTCGGGCCACCAAACTTTAATATCGGGCCACCAAAAAAAATTATTTGAAGGTTTTGGTGGCCCGAACGGGCCACCACCAAAAAAAGTTAATGTGGAGCCTTGAATAAAATCACCATTTACGTGATTTTTATCTTAAAAGATGGATTTCCTAGGGAAATCCATCTTTGTTTTGGTCAGTCTCTTATGCGTCTATGGGAAGAGTGTCAAGACTCCATGATGAAGAAGTATATGTCAAAATATAAAAAAAAACATCATCATGGAGTCCTCAAGACTAGATTCGACTCACGAGTATGCGCAGACAAGGGCGCTGTGCAGACTTTGGGCTCTTAATACACCATTCATACGTTCCCAGGATTCAAGAGGGCGCTGCTAGGCATACAGTACATATGCGCTGCGAACGACGCCAGCTTTACATTGTTACGAGACCTGTGTGAAAGTAACTGATCCCGTGTTATTATTACGATATAGGATACCACCGTCGGTTTGGGCAAACACTGCATATACATGTAGCTATAGAAGGCTCAGGCTGCCTGCTGCTGAACTTTGAGTGTATGAACTACGTCAAATGGTCAAAGTAGATGTCGGAAAAAAATACACGGGGCTTGGGGTGATTTTGCTCTCAAAATGCTCTTGGTAACTCAAAAAGGAGCCCTGGAAAATCTGCATTCATTGCCATATTCAAGCTTATCTAATGATGCAGATTTGTAGGCAGTAAGTTGGGAAAAGTAACCCCAGACATTCATTTTTGAGGAGCGCGATCGCGCCGGCGCTCCTACCGTGCTTAAAAAATAAGGACAAAAAATTGCTAAAGTTTAACATTTTACATCTTTAAATCCATGAAATGGCCATCTATTTTCCACAATTCCTTGAAATTATTTTGATTTAGTTGTAAATTATCAGAAAAATTAAGAATATTCACCTTTTCCCCGACTCTGATTTGAATTTAAACTCGGTAAATATTGTAGTCCCACATGTAGATTTTCATGGCAACACCATGGAAGTCTACATGTGGGACTACAATATTTACCGAGTTTAGCTTTTTAATTTTTTTATTATTATTTTTTTTAGCAGGAGCGGAATATTTTGTAAATGTATTGACCCAGGCCTAGTTTCACCACATATTAATTAATAGCTACACAGCTATTGCATATATACGATGTTAAGAAAAATCTACAATTTATCATACCTGTACATGTATTGTATTGAATTGATTTGAGAGCGATTCTGAGGAGCTCAATTGAGCTCCTCAAAAAAATAAGGAGAGCGATTCAATGAGCTCAACGAAATTATAAACGTAAAGGACTGTAACCCCCCAAAATGAATAGACCAAAATGTTGTGCAGGATGCAAAGAGTGGTGCAATTATAGATCTTTGCAAAAATTATTATTTTCTGTAGGAATTTGTGTATTTATAATGGATGTTTTAAGAATTTTAATAAAATATTGGGTTTGATATTTATTTTAGACTTTATGACTTTTAAATGTAAAATTGAGATCTACTGTGTAATGTGGAAATATTGAAGTTTTCTTTCCAGAATAGTGAGTACATATACTTCAGATAAGTCAAAGAGTTTTCTCATGCTTTTCTCATTTTGATAAGATGACGTTGAAAGTGTGGAAGGACTAGTACAAGTTCAGCAAGACAATTAATACATGTACATGCATCATTCTAAAAGCAAGTAATGCATTTCAAGATTTAGATTCACTTGCTTCACTTAATTTCAAATCAAGAAATTTTGATAACTCTCTATAATGCCATATACAAGGCTCCATACTAACCCTTTTTTTTCTACTGGTCCAACCTGTTAATGTCGGACCAGTAGATACCCAGTTTTCCATTTTTTACTGGTGCGAACCTAAACTTGACTTGTTCCCCTAAAATTAAGAAAAACATAAAAAAGACTTGTTTATTTTGCTGTCTTTTATTGCCCCCCCAAAAAAACGTACTAACAAACAGTACACACATACACACGCACAGCATAACTCATGAGAACCATTTCTCAATGTTGGAAAGCCATTTTTTAAGATGCCAAAGCCATTTGTATTATTTACTATTAAAGAGGAGAAAATATCATCTATATTAGTTTGATATATTTTTTACTGGTCATGTCAGACCAGTAAATCTGGCTATTTCTTAAAAGTTACTGGTCCGACAGTAATTTTTACTGGTCTGGACCGTCGAACCAGTGCCAGTGTTGCGCGCTGCATATAACAAGAAAAGAAAGGCTGCCTGCAATCCTCCACCTCCTGATAAAGACAATCAGATATAAGATGCTCCAGATGAAGTCCTAGCTGAGGCGTACTCTGTTCATTTAGAGGAAAGAGGAATCGGAAAAGAAGAAAGGAAAAAAATGAGGAATGCTCTCTCCTGCTTGAATGGCTCCACGATAAGAATATAACACGGAAGGGTCTGTAGCAATGTAATGGATGGTAACCTCCAATTTTAGTCCAGGTTCAAGACTATCTGTCCAGTTGGTATGAGCTTTAGTGATTTTAGGGCCAACACGTATGAGTTCATCGAACATTGCTGGTTCCATACATAGGTAGTTGCAGAAACTTCCCTCATCTTCAACTACTCTAAATTCTTGCATTAGCTTGCTGTAATCACCAAACATCAACCGCTTTTCTTGAGTGAGCCATGGGCAGGCCACAATCTTGCTCTCCTATGATTCTCAGTATTGATGTTAATTAGATTAATAGCTAACTGGTTGTTTAAGAGCACTTGATGACCTACATGTAACAAGAGGACAGTACATGTATATGCAATAGCTTGATTGCTCATTTTATGGGTAGACTATCAGAAGCAGTTTAGCTTGTAATTTGTTTTAAGAGTAGAATGATCAGACCCCAGATGATATCTCATTCGTTCAGAAGTCTCACCGCAATCTTGGTCAATCTTTCAGAGTTCCTGTCTGGGGGTCTAAGTGTTATTGGTCTCTTGGTAAAGTTTCAGCTGTCTTCAGGTTCCTACAGGAACCTTGCTGGAAATGTTGCTCTTGGTCTTTCAGGGGTTTACGGAGCCATTCCATTGAGACAGCAAATTTCACTGATCTTGAAGACTGCTGAAACACCCTGTCAATTTTTCTTTCAGTGGTCTTTTAAGGGTCTTTGCTCTGAAATTTGGGGCCTATAGTGACTTTCAACAAGTTTAGTATAGAGTTTGATTGATCAGTTGTCTCGCGAAGTGGTTGAAACTGTAAGAGAGTTCACAACGTTTCGTTGGCTGCTGCTCAACTTTGTCAAGTGATGGAGACTTCGGTGTGACGGCGAAGGTTATAGCGAGTATGCGGACGTCGGAGGGATCCGGCCGAAAGTGAGGGAGGTTGCCGTACGTCGGTGAGTGTTGGAAAGCGGACATGGGTGACGGCTCGGTGTTGGTGTTGCCGGCGGTGGTTGTTGTTGGTCGGTTGAGGGCGTTCTTTTGCTGTGGTATCGTCTGATGCAGCGCATCCATGATTCGGCGATCTCGAAGCCTACGTCTCGATTGAGTGTGTCAGAGTGAAGTTTAGTATACTTTATAGACAAAAAAATGAGAATTAGTTCAGATTAAATTCGTCTAAGCCTTCTGCACATAGACCTGTACATGTTGAGATTTCTTTATTTATGAGCAAGATAGAAATAAGTCTGCAAGTGCTCCTAATATAGTCTTGAGAAAAAAAACTAAAAGCTAGATCTTTATTGTTTTTCTTTCTTCTTTCAGCACCGAATGACAATATCCCTACCAAAGAAGAAACATCCCCCACCCAACCCCTTGGGGATGATGTGGATACAGGAGGGGGTGGTGGGAGAGAAGAGAACCCTGTTATTATGAACGGGGAACTGACCACTGAACCAGGGTCAGAGGATCAAGACCAAGGAGAAAAGATGGAAGAAGGTAGGTGTGGTGTGTAGAGTTTACTCTAGGCTGAAATGATGTGGAAATCTTATCTGAATTGTGTGATAAAATATTAAGTTTTATAGTCCTACATTGAACATTACTTTGATGAAGTGAGCTGAATTTGTCACATCCTTTATTTTCTTGGAAAAATGTATTGGATGAAGTTTAATGATCCAATCAAAATAATCCTGATCTTACACTTTGAATCAGTATTCAATCCTATTTACTATTAAATTTCTACTACAGAAAACTATGATAACTTCAATTGCATATAATACTAAAAGAAAACAAAAGAAAAAATTGGGAGCTGACATTGTCTTGCTCATTGAATGAATAGTCATGATGACAAACTGTTGCACAAAGATAATGAAAAAATTAATAAGAAATAATTCAAGTTCCACATGTGTATTATTTATGCATTGTCTTGCTCTTGGAGTATTACCCTGTTTCAGCCTAGAGTTTGAATTTATGCAATACATGTACCAACTGGGCAATGACAGTGTGTATACATGTAGTACCTGTTTGATTGGCCTCAAGAGTCACTCTTCCTTTTCTCATCCCTCTTATAATAATGACCAGTACACTGCTCCTTATTCTTCCATAGTTAGGATACTAACCTTCAATTTTAGTATTTTGGGGGCAAGGCCACTTTTCTATACACAGGGCTATTTTTTACAGCACAAATGAGAAAATTTAAAAAAGGGCAGAATAATATCCAAGGCCAGTGAAAGGCCCATTGAGGGATCCATGGCCATGACACACACATACATGTACACACACAACTAGTGCATCTTCATCACCTTGAAGCAGCACTTACAGTGGAAGAAGAAGAAGAAGAAGACCTTGTATTGATTAAAGCCCTGGAGCTGTGGTCTTGCAATGAAAGAATTCAATTTGTAGGGCTTTGTTTTGTTTTATAACTAAAAAGTCCAATCATCTTCAATTTTATTTAATTGGCTCCATATTAATTATAGAGCTGCAGTGTGTGAAATGTACTAAAGTCTGCTTGATTGAAAATATAGTAAAAAGCGAGACAAATAAATTATGAAGGAGCGATATTGGAAATGAAGCAAATTTACAGGTAAAAAGATGAAAAATAGTATTTATTGATAATCATAATCATGCTGCACTTTTCAAGTACATGTTCCACGAAATGTACTTTATGACTTTTGAGTTTGTGACAGTCAATTATTTATTTCAATATTGTAGTGCTTCAAGAGTAGCCATTTCTTTAAGAAGGTTTTATTATTACATGTATGTGTAAGGCTTTCTATGGATAAAAGAAAATGGAAGGAAACAAGTATCTGGCAATTATTTTTATCATGACACTCGTCAGAACATGCCTATTATAAGTTCTTATGAGGTACATGCCTACATGTATTGTGATGAAAATTTCATTCATTTCATAATAATATCAAAGGTCACAGAAAATGTTTGCTTTATGAATGAGTGAGTGTCAAGGGGGGGGGGGGGGAGAAAAGAATTATAGATCAATACCGAGTAAAGGATTAAAAAACAAGAAGTGCCAGTGTCCCAATTAAGCATGGGATATTGCAGGGAGAATTCCAGGTTAGGTGTAGGTGTACATATCTGTCAATGCATACTTTACATTGAAATTTGCTACAGTATGTAATATACAATACAATAGTACAAATGTCTGCTAATTGCTATCCAAACAAATTCTTATGTGTACCTTTTTCTAAACAAAGCATTTTCATCAAAAGTATTTTTCCTTTGACAGCTATTTATAAAGCAGTAATATAAGAAGTAAATTCATCAACCCCATTCCCTTTTTCAGAATATGGTGGAGGCCTGCTATGGAGGCCTACATGTACAATGTACTTTGATTTAATTCCATTGACAGGTAAAAATATACATGATTGTATTTATCTACTATTGATGTGATACACATGTAGAGTATAAGTACTGGGTAGGGCTATACTTTTAACCTGTCAATTCAGTAAAAGAAATGCAGGAATTTTGTTTCTCTGCCAGGCCCATAATATAAATTGATCACCATCTTATGCATGGAAATTTAGGGTTAATTTTTGTGATTTAATTAATCATTAAGTGCAATCAGTTATATACAGTTCATTAACACCTGTATGATGTGCAAGTGTATTGGTGTTCCCATGTTTGTGTGTACAAGCACTGGCGGATCCAGGGGAGGGGGGGGGGGGGCACATCCGGCCCGTGCCTTCCCCCTTTTTATGAGCCTCAATAAAAAAATTTAAGTGTGCCCCCCTTTTGAAAGTAACATATATTTTTAATGGGAATATGTCGCTCATACCTGAGGATCTTTTTTTTGCTTGTAAAATTTTACGTGGGGAAATAACCTTCAATTATAGGTGAAAACCTTTTTTTTTTTGTCAAATTTTTGTAGGGAAAATGTGCCCCCCCTTTGGAAAATCCTGGATCCGTCCCTGTGTACAAGTACATATGATATCTCTGCCTACTCATTGACACTTAAAGGGGAAGTTTGCCAAGAAAAGTTTGGTGTAAAAATACCAGAAAAAAAATGATAAAAAATATTGGTGAAGGTTTGAGGAGAATCAAGGACTACGAAAGTTATTCTAAAAAATGTAAAAATTTTATATTTCTGATATACAATCAGCTGCCCCATGCTATAATACATAAATTTCCATTTTTTTAAGGTTCATGATGACTACATTTTTTTTTTTTTTTTTCAGGAGCAGGTGTGAAATAATTTGTCTGTTGATATACTGAAGACAGAAAAAACATTTCTTTTTTTTGGAGAAAATTATTACATTTTATTGATTTTTTTTACACGATATATGGGAAAGCTGCTTGCATATGTTGTCACAAAAAAATTCTAATAACATTTTGAACCTTTGATGGAGTTTCGTCTAACTTTCACCAATATCTTGAATTATTTTTTCTGCTATTATTTTAATAAAAATAAAACTTATGTCCGGGTGAACTCCCCCTTTAACAGCAAATTTGTAAGCAAACTAGACCTGTACGTGTAGATGTTGAAATAAGAATGAATTAATTTGTGTGGTTTATTCAAAGCCAGGTTTAGTATATATATATTTTTTCTTGTCTCAAAGGGGCAGGGGAGTGGGAATGGGGGGGGGGGTACCCTAGCTAGTGGTGAAAGATACATGTAATGTAATACTTTGTTACTTTAATTTTAATTTTCTCCTTGAACAGTTCATTAAAAGTATTCAGATCACCGTTATGCTGTAAATCTCATGTGTCAAGAACAATTATTGCACCCATATTTTGTCTTCTGTGTGGCCATTCTTGTATTAGAATTTTAATTCATCACATGTATTGCACATCCTACATGTAGATAGTCCACCTACTTACATTGTACAGTCCATGTACACGGCGTACTTTCTCACTGAACGCATCTCATAAATTTCTGTTTACCAATTAGTGTACATGGGGGAAATGGAAGCACCAATTTATGTTAGAAGAGGCAGACTAAGTGCCTATTGGGAATATGTCAGTGTAATGTAGGCATTTATCATCAGAACATGCAAGATAATGGCATCTTCAAGAAGAATGGTACATGTACAGTACATGTACTCTACATGTACATGTACATTGTAGATGACATTAACATCCATACTGCATACATGTATACATGTACATGTAGCTGCTTGAATGTTTCAGAAAAATGATGCAGTGTGTTGATTCGTTTAGAAATTTTCATTACTTTATTGAATCATATGTTGTATCATAACATTAGATTATGATAATTTGGAATATTTTCTATTACCGGTATATATGTATGTATTTCAAAATTGAAATGTAGCGCTACATAAAACATTTTCTTGTAACATGTACATGTAGTTTAGTAATATCATTTTTTATTTGGGAATCTTCCCCACTTGATACATGTACATGTACATGTAGTCGTTTGTGCTTTCCAACCAATGTACATGTAGGTGGGGTCATTGTCCTAGTTTTTATACAATATATTCATTGCTTGTATACAGTATTACTTATTACATAGTACATGTATGATGACTTGTGTACTGGTAGTTCCCTATATTCTGCCTACACTGTCCAGTACATCATACATTTCCCTGTTAAAAGACCATGATAGATCAACATGTATATATATTAGCAGGGAAATGTCTAGTTTAATACTTGTGCATTTCCCTGTTTTTCAGTTATCAAAAACAAAAAATGTATAATATAGAATAGTGTTTGATATTGCCGAATATAGAAATTTTGGATGGGAAATGAAAAGACTTGCTTGTTTGATCTTGTGGAAAAGATCGTTTTAATGCAAGAGTTAACAGCAAGTCTGGTTATTTCCCATACAAAATTATCGTATTATAAATGTACTACAGTGTATAGCCTACTGGATGAAATTTATTTTATATTCTTTGATTTTGCATGCATGTTTAATCTACATGTAGCACAGGCTATTTTGAAATTGCATAGCGGGGGGGGGGGGGGGGCTGTTTTTGCCCCCTCAGATCTCGGCCATTGATCGCGCGATCATGATCTTCACATAATCTCCACAATACTTGTGAATTTTACCCAAATTGTTTAAATTTATTTTGAAATCAATTAATTATACTAATTAATACCTAAAATCGTAATTTGGCCGTAAATCTTTAAATATAGCCCCAAATTGCTAGATAAAAGAAATAAAATAAATTAATGATTTTGGTCTGGACATTCTTCTTTATAGGATTATTATCAAATATTAAAAAAATGGCAGCCTAATTTTTTCTTGCTGAACATTAGCCAGACATACAGTTGTGTTGAAAAGTTAGTGAAGCCCACCACAAAATACACTCCTTCATGCTGAGTGTTGAATGTAGACAACAACACTACAATGTTCGGCGAGCCTAGACCAATTACCTTAATCGAATGTAATTTGTATGTATTGCTTTTCAGTCATAAACATGAAATTTATTGCTGTTAATCAGTAAAAACAAAAATAATACATTTATGAATTTTGGCTACATACAGAATTTGCATTAGATTTGTATATGAAAATGAAATCACGTTTTGTGCAATTTTTGGTCTGACATGCACATACAAAATGTGAATGATGATAAGTTTGTAAAATAATAAATTACATGTTCTTTAAGTTCCTGTGAAACCACATCATAGCCACCCTCACTTTGTACATTGAGGAGGGATGCTAAAAGACGTATCAAGCTCACACTGCTAGCTCAAATTACAGGTCCTATGTACTACTTATCCTATGCAGTTGAAGACAAGCACTGTTCAAATTGACCAACCATTGATAGGTCATTTATTGATACTCTTCCCTTCCTTCCTTTCCTCCTCTTTTTTTTCTCAGATGGTAGCCGTTCAGAGGCCACTTTCTGCCACACAGTATACAACATCAGTAAGCTGAAGGAGACTTCACTCAGTCCACCGATCACTGTCAGGAATTTGCCATGGTGAGTGTATAAACCTGTATAACTAGGCTTCCAAGCCTCCTCGTAAATTTGTCCTCCCATTAAAGCGTGTTGATTATAAAGCGCTTCCAAACAAGGGGGATTTTTGTCTCACCTGTATAGCAGAGTGAGACTATAGGCGCCGCTTTTCCGACGGCGACGGCGGCGGCGACGGCGGCGGCGGCGTCAACACCAAATCTTAACCTGAGGTTAAGTTTTTGAAATGACAGCATAACTTAGAAAGTATATGGACCTAGTTCATGAAACTTGGCCATAAGGTTAATCAAGTATTACTGAACATCCTGCCTGAGTTTCATGTCACATGACCAAGGTCAAAGGTCATTTAGGGTCAATGAACTTAGACCATGTTGGGGGAATCAACATCAAAATCTTAACCTAAGGTTAAGTTTTTGAAATGTCATCATAACTTAGAAAATATATGGACCTAGTTCATGAAACTTATACATAAGGTTAATCAAGTATCACTGAACATCCTGCATGAGTTTCACATCACATGACCAAGGTCAAAGGTCATTTAGGGTCAATGAACTTTGGCCGAATTGGGGGTATCTGTTGAATTACCATCATAACTTTGAAAGTTTATGGATCTGATTCATGAAACTTGGACATAATAGTAATCAAGTATTACTGAACATCCTGTGCAAGTTTCAGGTCACATGATCAAGGTCAAAGGTCATTTAGGGTCAATGAACTTTGGCCAAATTGGGGTATTTGTTGAATTACAGCCATAAATTTGAAAGTGTGTTGGTCTAGTTCATAAAACTTGGACATAATAGTAATCAAGTATCACTGAACATCCTGTGCGAGTTTCAGGTCACATGATCAAGGTCAAAGGTCATGTAAGGTCAAAGAACTTTGGCCACGTTGGGGGTATTTGTTGAATTGCCATCATATCTCTATAAGTGTATTGGTCTAGTTCATAAAACGTGGAAATAAGAGTAACCAAGTATCACTGAACATCTTGTGCGAGTTATAGTAGTTTTCAAAATCAGCACTGCTGCTATATTGAATCGCGTGATGCAGGTGAGACGGCCAGAGGCATTCCACTTGTTTATTTTTTTAATCGCCAGCATTATTTACCACTATCCAGTGAAATAATGGTTTCATGACACTTGCTCCGGCGACAATTGCTCCGCTCTCAATTTCACACACTAGTCGAATGACCAACTTCAATCCTGGGTTTAACACTACACTACACATACCTGCCAACCATTCCGATTTTGGCGGAATTATACCGATTTTTTAGCCTCCATTCCGAATTCCGAATTTTTAAACCAAAATTCCGATTTTTAGGTCAATCAATATAGTGTTGAAATTATTGAAACGGCTGTATGATGCGACTAACGCATAAGCGGCTGTAACATACGACTAACGCATAAACAACTGGGGCGCACGGCTAAGTGCTAAGTGCACAGTTCCATTGCAATTGCATGTGAAAATTACGAGCAGCGGCCACAGCGGCGCGGCCGATATTAGCGTTGACTTCCGGAACAAAATGGCGGCTGACATCGGCTCGCGAAAGTGCCAGTTTTCAGTGAGGACACGTTTTCAAAATCCACGAACATCGGAAAAACCGTGAAAAATTCACTTTTTTAGACCCCTTGTTTCCTAACTACGATGTATAGAATTAAGGATGGTGATATTTTTGGCGCGAAATATGGTGATTTAGTAAGAAAATTTCACTTTTTATTCGAGGTTTTGCTCTTTTCGCCGGATGATTTTGTATTGTGGAATGAGTTAGTGAATGAGTCGTGTACTGGTGTCTAGAGTGTGTTGGTAATATCATTGATGAGTCTGTTACCGGCGCCTGCTTACCCGGCCGATCGGCCGCGCCGTGCACATCGGGAGGCTCTGCCGCAGTTACTCAAGTTTATCCCTACGCAATGTTAAATTGATCTGTACTTTATTTTTTCGAATAATTGTCAAATTTGTGAGAAAGAAAGCGGCAATTATCAACTTTCGAGTCAAGTTGATCCATCGGAGCCGAACGCCAAATCTACTTGCTTCGCTTGCCTAAACTCCCGGCGCCCGAGTTGCAGCGCCTCAGCCTCCCAGTCTCATCGGCGCACCGCAAGTGCAGTGGTGGGTGCGGGTCGGGCGTATTCCGCCGTATTACTTCGGCTCCGTTTTTGTCATGGCTGAAAATATGCTTTCTTATGCCAACAAGCACTTATCTAATAAAGGTTATGATATAACCTTGTCCTCAGTCACTACTCCTGTGTGGTGAAATATAAACATGAATAAGATGACAATGTTTGGCTTATTTTGATGCATATGATAGACTTGATATAATTATAAATGATAAATAAATGTTCTGGATCTGGATGTATACGATGCAGGGCCCTCCTGGGCATAAACGCATCGGGTGAGAGAGGGCGGGGTGAGGATTAGAAAGCTCTGTCAATGGCCTTCTTGAATGAGCTTGTCGATGTTGAGTTGATGACAGCGTCACTCAAGTGATTCCATCACTTGTTAGATTTTTTTGCACTCAGTTTTTAATACAGTAGGCTAGGCCAACTTGAATCTGAATTAATGATACAAAATATCCCTTGGCCCAAAACTCAATTGAATTCTTGAAATTAGTTTTTTTCTGATTAAAAAGAGAATCTTTCCAGAAACTTTCCAACAATAGAGGGCCTTACAAAAATATGCTCAAAATCAAATTATTCCTAAATCTATATAGATTTCAATGAAAACAAATCACACCTGAATGAAACTGGGTGTATTTTTTTGTCACAAACGTGATATCTTAAAGACCCTTGTTTTAATGTTTGATTGATAAATGATATTATATTACATATAAGTAGACTAACGTTACATGTAGGTCATCCTGTGGTATGGTTAAGAGGGTAAATTTGCTTTAAAAAGGGTAGGGAAATGCTACTTTTACATGCAGAAAATGCAGAGTCCCTACCATGGGAGGGGGAAACCATCTCGCGCGCGACCCGCTCGGCGCCCTCGTGACTTTGATACTGATTTTTTATTATCAAAGGTTGGCAGGTATGCACTACACCCTACCCTAAACCTAACATAAAACCCTATATTGCAACCCTAATCTTACATCTTAGACGGAATTAAGCCTGGAGCGATTGTTGCAGGAGCAAATGTGGTGTCACCAAAATAATACAAAGCAAGTTAGCCTCCCAAATGTAAAGAATTGCTCAATATTCATTATAGCCTCCTGCATAAAAATTGAGGTTACAAATGATAATGAAGCAGGAAAAAAAACCCTGTTATTTATTACCACTTAGAATTTATCCTGCCTTTGACCAATACTTTCAATGTAATCACATAATTTTTCACATACTTGTTCATGCATGCAACTGTCGAAAAAATGCAGGTAGAGCTCTTCCTTACTTCATTATCATGGCGATGCTTAAATAGGAACCATTTTGACATGTAAATTGGCACAAGACTACTTATTAATGTTAATTTATTCTCCTGTCATTAGTCAATTATGGACAGACCACCAAGGGGGAAGGAAGGCACTCTCATTATCATAAGGCATTCTACATTAGCCTAAGTTTACCCAATGTCAAGATTGTAGACTGAGCATCTCTCTGTGAGATAAATCTTCTTTAGATTCAAGAAACCCCATCATGGCAGGAAATCTATTTTTCCTTTGACTACGGGAGTCTAGTGGACCCTGTAGAAACCCCATGGAAATTAACAGTAATATACTAGTTAACCCCTTGCCTATGAGAGCCTAGTGGTCCCTTTACAAACCCTGTGGAAGTTAGAAAGTTCAGTAGTCGACAGGTTAACCCCTTAAAGGGAGCCAAGTGGTCCCTGTACAAATGCCATGGAGAGTTCAGTAGTGAACAGGTTAATTGACCATCTTCCTGGATGAATGAAAATATTCGCATTTAATTAAACTTTTCAGATATTTAGAATATGTTACTCCATTCAAGTCCCTGAGTAGTGGTGTACATTTACATCTCTTATGTCCCACAACTCAGAACTTATTAGGATGGACAGCAAATTGTGAATAATTTATTTATACGTATGTAGATGCTTGTCAACTCTATAAACAGTGACAATAATGTTAGTGAATGGGCTCAAAGGGAAAAAGAAACAATTTCCACAAGCTTTTGTGATGATTACAATGCAGGTTTATACAGAAACTAGATTCCTCTCATTAAACTTCCCATGCATCTCGTAGCATTCAATGTCAATTGCCAGAATGTATCCCTGGTAGGAGCATGGCTGAAAGGGGATGTCATGTGTCTTGCTCTCTGATACACCTGCATCAGTAGCAAGTGGGCGACATCGAATCACACACTCATTAATTTGAGAAACCTGTGGCCCACTCCATCTCAGATGGGAAATCATTGGCACCTGCGCTCTACATGTATACTTGTAGGAGATGACTGTATGATAGGGGTAGATATCCCTCCCACACTCAAAAGCCATCTTTAGCAGTATTTCACAAAGAGTGTTGTCAGTGATTTTCACGGTCTTATTTGCTCTCAGTCCTTTTAGATTCAAGGATTTTAGTAGCTTACAACAGTTGTCAGTGAAAGTTAATGACTTATTTTGTCACGAAATGCTTCCCAGATGTCAAGTTTGTCTCAGAGCAGTGGAAAAAATGATGGCGTTAAAACCACACCACCAGTGTTTACAGAAAACCATACAAAGCATTTTGCACCAGTGATAGATTCATGGTGTGTTTTAGTACCTTAGGGTGTGGTCATCTTATAAAACTGACCAGTGTACTTAACACCACAGTGTAGATGTAGAAATTGAGGGAATATTAATAATGGAGGTGTGGCAAATATCAATGAATATTATAGTTTTTTTATTTTTGTAAATTATTGTGTATATCACATGCAGGGAATAATTTTGCTTTACAAATTTGAATAGTATTTTTGGTCATAAGAGGAAAAACTCTCAACTAAGTAATGTACAGTCCTATGTAAAAATATGCTATACAAAAGACTTTATGCATAGCAGTCTTTCAAAAATGTGGAGCAAATTGAGATGCGATACCAGGAAAATTATTCCCTGACATGCGAGAGGCTCTCCCATATTGTTTTAAAACAAATCCCATAAATTGGCAGTTTAACTGGTTTATGATTACGATATTTGAAAACTTAATCATAGAAATACCAATTTAAAAATTATGAAATAATGTGTATGATTATATATTGAATTCACAGGTGAATTGACTTTCAGTTGTGTGAGAAAATGGTACTTCTCAGAATTTATCTTTACAAAATTGAAACTTACAAATACAATCAATAAATACAATTTTTTTCGATTTTCACCAAACCTTTCTCTAATTTTCTGCTTTCATTATTATTTATTAACCAACTTCACATGTACATGTACCTGTATATCAGGGCGGAGTCGTAGACTCCCCCTTTATGAATGTGTTTTTATCAATTTGACTTTGCTTGTCATGGTTTGGAAATTTGAGTATGATCCGCTGAATGCGTCACACTCTCACCACACTTCATCTCTGCTGGATGCATTCATTGCATCCCTCATAGCTGCATCTGTCTGATAGTACAGCCTGCTTGCCTGAGCAACAGCTGTTTCTCACTCTTTTCACCCTCCTCTTCAGGTTTCTTTTCAATCATCTTCCAATTCCATACCATCCTGTTGTCTTTCTTTCAATCCCTGTCTCTGTAGCTTTTTCGTTCCTTCACACTTACGTAATCGTCCGTTTTCTTCCTCTCTCTGTCTCTGGCGATCACCATTTACTAATCTGCTACTTTGTTCCTAAGTGACATGATTAATTGTTGCCAATTTACAAAAGATACAGTTCATTAGAAAGAAACACATGTACACGCAGGCCTACTACAAAGGAGCATGGAAATCTTGAAGACAATGTACAAGAATATTTGCATGTCGATTAAAAAATTAAGACAAAAAAAAAACAGTACAAAGGCATGAAATGTATTTTCCTGCTGGAACAAAATTCATTGCATTTTGTGAAATGCTGTTCAGAGGATATAACCAGTGGTCATTCTATGGAAATGTACATTTGTACGTCAATTATTATTCATATGATTAGCTCTGGGCTGTTGCGAACCAACCCATCTTTCAAAACCTGCTTCATGATGATTATTTTTATGGCTTATGGCGTTGTGTGTGGTTGCACCCAATGGCCCGTATTCTGATAGCGTGGTTTAACTTAACCCTGGTCTAAGTGTGGTAATAAACTGCCATATTTAAACCTAGGTTTAAGTTTTATATTCCGATAGCAAGGTTTAAGTTAACCCTGGTCTAAGTGTGGTAATAAATCCTCAAAAAGTTAAACTCGCGCTGGGGGTAGTTTAAGCCTGGTTTAAATCCAACAAATCATGGCCAACATTTTTTTTTAGAATGTATGCCTACATTGCATTACAAGCTACTTCCTCAGTTTTTAACCGATTTTCATGAAATTTGGAACATAGATTGTTCTCAAGGTAAGGAGGTGTAAGAACTTTTTTTCCCCTTTTTTGTAAATTGTGTTGCCATGGTAACAGTGTATTATGGCCAAAATTATGCAGTTTAAAATACTTTCATCAGTTTTCTACCAATTCTCAAGAGAGTTTGCTCACACATTGGTTTTGAGGTAAAGATGTGCAAGACACATTTTTTCATGTGTCGGAAATTGTGTTGCCATGGTAACGGTATATTATGACAAAAACTAAGTATAAATCTTGCTGTTCCAACTACTTCCTCAGTTTTTAACCAATTCTCATGAAATTTGGCACATACATTAGTCTTATTGTGAAGATGTGCAAAACATATTCTATGCCTAAAGTATATAATTGCCATGTTGCCATGGTAACAACATATCAAATATCGAAAATTAGGTGAAAAACTTGTGGTTTTAATTACTTTATAATTCTTAAACCATTTCTCATGATATTTGGCACATACATAAGTCTTGAGGTGAAGATTTGCAAGACACATTTTTGCATGTGTCGGAAATTGTGTTGCCATGGTAACGGTATATTATGGCAAAAACTATTTAAAAATCTTGCAATTCCAACTATTTTCTCAGTTTTAACCAATTCTCATGAAATGTGGCACAAACATTAGTCTTGATGTGAAGATGTGCAAAATATATTTTATGACTTAATAAAAAAATAATGTTGTCATGGTAACAAATCAAATATCAAAGTTAGATGAAAATCTAGTGATTTGAACTACTTTATATCAGTTTCCAACTGGTCGATTCTCTTAAAAAATTGGCACATACATTAATGTTGAGGTGAAGATGTCTAAGACATATTTTTACCTGTATCAGAAATTGTGTTGCCATGGCAACAACATATTAAATAACGAAAATAAGGTGAAAATTGTAGTTAAAACTCATTCATCTTTTTTCAAACAATGCTCATAAAATTTGGCACACACATTAGTCTTGAGTTGAAGATGTGCGAGACATAAAGTATGTATCAGAAATCGTGTTGCCATGGTAACAACATATTATAAAGAAATTAGGTGAAATCTGAACTCCTTCATTATTTTTCAACCAATTCTTATAAAAGTTGTCTCACACATTGGTTTTGAGGTATAGATCTGCAAGACATATATTTGTGTGTGTTGGAAACTGTGTTGCCATGGTGACAGCATATTATGTGTAAACACATCTAATGGATTGAACTACTTCTTCATTTTATGACATAGGCCTATGCTAAAAAAAAATTAGAACACATAGGTTTTGACTTGAGGTAAAATAATCTGCAAGACACATTTTCTCATTCATCAAAATATGTGTTTGTATGGTAACTACACACACCAAAATAAGATTAAGACAATGGTCAATGCTAACTGTTGTTTGGCTATACACAGAGAACTACATGTAGCTGTAGCAGTGTAGGCTTGGTTCTGTAGACCTAGATTGATATAGATCTAGTTCTAGGTCTGGATAGGGTCTAACTTTTAGTCTAAATTATTTAGTCTAGATCTAGCCTAGGTCAGCATTAGATATTCTAGATCATACAGTAGACTAGATCAGCCAGTCCTAACGTTAGGGCTACCGGCAAGGCTAGAAATAGAATCTAGAATGAATAGATAGCACAGACTAACGTTATAGGCCTAGATCTAAATTCTTTTTAAATCTAGGTCAGGCCTAGTCTAGTCAAGACTGAGCCGTTGGTCTAGGTTTAGGCCTGTTTTCTAGTCCTGGACCTGGAAACCTAAACCAGTCCCCAAAAATGTTTTAATAAAAAACTTCAAAGAAACAGATATGGACCTAAAACAGGAGTAGAGAGATGTCTAGGACTAGGCCTAATTCTAAATTTTGCCAGGCCTAGTTACTTGGCAAGCAATGCAGCGATAGTCAGATCTAATGGGATTTATTTTAAAAATTCTGACATTTTTCTGTCATATCACATTGCCTTGGTGAGAGAGGCCAATGTAGACTATCATAGTTCAGCGGAATAACCAATGCAGAGACTGTTCAAAGCTTTTTGTCTATGTAAGACAAATTAGATCTATTCCACTAGATCTAAGGTTAGAAAAGCAATCTATATCTATCCCTGTTCCAAGGCTAAGCCAGCCTAGTCCTGAATGTTGTTCTTAGCCTAGACAAATATGTAGCTTCAGTCTCGGTTGCTCCACTGAATTACTATAAATAGACTAGGCTGCGCCTACGGTACGTTTTGCTTCAGGAAAGTAAAAAAGTCAAAACAATGTTCAATTCTCCTCCAAACAATTGGCCTAGGCTAGATCTAACTTTAAGCCTAATGTTAGACCTAAGACTACTCTCAAAAGTTACAAAAAATTTCCCTTACTTAAAGTTAGAATAAAGATGTCGACCATTTAACTTATTGTTTTAGATCTAGGACTAGAGTATAGACTCTAGTCTAGAGTGGGTGAGGGGAATCTAGTCAATTTAAGATATTGAAAAACATGAAAAGCAACAAATGGGACTGATACACAAAAAACTGTGCAGGTCACTCGGTTTGGGGTTGAAATGTTTTAGTAATTAACAAAAATTAAGACAATGTGAATTGAAATTTCTTACCACATATGGATGATGAATGCTTTTCTTTTACTACAATAGTTGTAATTAGTTTCCATGAAATCCAAAATTTTAAGATAAAACTACTTTAATGACATTTTTTCAACTTTGTTGCAGTCATCCCTGCAGCAGTAATTTACCAAAAAAGTGCTAGTCTTGGTTAAAAGAGGGTTATTATTTTTTAAACCCGGGTTTAACCCAGGTTTAGTTAAACCTGGCTATCAGAATACCAAAATAATTAAACTACACTTAGACCAGAGGTGAGGTTTAGAGGAGGTTTAGTTAAACCAGGGTTAACTTTAGACTAGGGTTAAATTAAACCTGCTATCAGAATACGGGCCAATATGTGTTAATTGCACAGAGTGTCCTGTGGAGAGAAAGTGGCAATTTGGGAAAGGAAATCCCTTGACCTACTTCACATTTTTGTCCATGATTTTATAGTTTACGATCTTGCCGTCAATGTGGTACATGTAACTATTTCTTAAATTGGTTTTGCATAAATTGTGAATATTTTGTGAACAAATTTAAGCCTGAAGAATATTTTTGTAAAGTCCGCGAAGTTTGGACACCCCATCATAACATTTTGATTTGATCTCTGATTCCAGCTTCAGAAAATAGCTTGAATACAGGATGACACACCCCCTATGTTCACATTCAGTAAATGAGGAAGGGAGGAAATCATAGATTTTTTCTGTTTTATGGTTCAGACCAGTCTCCACGTCTCGGACATGGACCCTAAGCAGCAGAGAGATGCAAATTGTGTGTACAGACCGTGAAAGGCTGCATCAGTTTCACACATGCGCATGATACAAGAAGAGATATGAATTTAAAAAAAAATAAAGACTGATATGTACATGTAGGCACTGGATTCAGACATCTTGTATCCACTTGAGAGGAGGAGACAATCTCTTTGATCTTATCTATTTTTAATCATGGACCGTTCACAGATCACACATGTCTCAAGAGTCTCAGATATCAAATCGCGTAAAAAATAATGCAAATTATGTCTGTGGATCAGACTTTACTACCGTATAACACAGCTGTGAATGGCATGCTATTCCAGTATACCCATTTTAATGTGCCTACATGTACATTCATTGAAAATACAGCTCTGTGTCATGTAATTTTTGCACCCAAGACTGCTCCCCCCTCCCCCGCCTCCAAACTTTGTCCCCATCAAACCCTTTAAATAAGAGGGGAGAGAGGAGGGATTCAATCCCTCCCCATGGATACCAATATGCATGCAGAGATTGTGGTCTATCCTTGTCTGAAGTGTATACTTTGGCTAATGAGTATTCTCAATTTCTCATGATACATGTACATCGACCATGCTACTATTCAGTCCACGGTCTAATAGATAATACGTGTATAATTATGTCTGATATATACTGTGTACTTCTTGATGAACTCTATACAGTATTAACAGTGTTGTTTTTCCCTTCAGTTTCTAACAAGTATCAGAAGGGATACATGTAGATGTGTAGTCCATTCAGGGAAAGGATATTAAATGAAATTGTTAATGTTTTCATTTGATGGAAATTTGATTTGATTTTTAATTTTAGGATCACAAATGATTCGATTTTGATTCAAAATGATTCAAAATGAAAAAAAAAAAAAAATTGAGATTGAGGTACTTGTGTATCTTTGTTTTATTTGTATAAAGGCTGCCTATAAAAGCTTTTGTTCAATGTTCAAACAGATGATTGTTATTGAATTATTATCCAATATTCACTACAATTGTTACCATAAATTTGTATCACTTTTCACAGAATGATTTTTCACCGAGATATAATTTTTTCACTTATTCAGATTTATAGCGTCTTTTTCATCTACATTTTTATTTCATTTTTCATACTGGTCTTGTAAAAGACTTTGTCACTATTTAGTGATTGCATCCTGAAATTCTCACCTGTTTTTATATTAGAAAAATGGTTTTTACATAAATATTTTTAATTGTGGGTGCGCCGTGGTCTAGTGGTTCTGACTCGCCTTTCAAACAGAGGGTCGTGGGTTCAAATCCTAGTCATGGTGTGTAATCCTTCAGCAAAAAATTAATCCACAATGTGCTGCACTCGACCCAGGTGAGGTGAAAGGGTACCCGGCAGAATTATTTCCTTGAATGCACTGAGCGCCGGTGATGGTAGCTCGAGCTAAAGCGGGGGTAATAATAGCAGCGCTTTGTATCCTCAGGCAAAAATCGCTTTATAAATCCAGCTACATGTATTATTATTATTATTATTATTATTAGGACTAATTATTATTATGATGTTGGGGAGTGGGTACTTGGCTTTGTTTTAGAAGTCTTAATTGTACATTTTATGATGTTTTATCTGACTATTGAAACTTTGACAAGCAGTATTCTTGAATAGCCCTCCTCAGTCTTAAATGTATCATCTTATTCTTAGGTAAATGATTTGCATGTTACTATAAGTACCACATGTGCCAACCCAACAAATGCCTTCAAGGAGGGACAGTCCCTATTTGAGGTTTACAAGGAAAGGGAAATTTCTTGTACATTTTTTTTCTTCAAAACAAAACATAGATTGACTTAAATATACTATGTGTACAGCGTATGTAGAATTTTATACTTCGACTTTTTCTTTATAAGAATTGTTTATTATATCATATTTTCTGTGCATATGTGAAGTATAATGCACATGTACTGTAGTGCGATCACCTGAGACCTGTTTACTATTATGCAGGCTCTTTAGATTCCTACCATCCCAAGAGAAATAGCTTCAACACTGCCATTAATCATTGAAGTGTACATTTGTGTATATTGCTCCCAAATGAGAAAGAAATTTATCGTTGTGCAGTCTTTGTCCATGCTCCAATGCGTGCCTACCTTTTAGTAATTACATTCAATTTTAAGTTGATGTTTGATAAAGGTGAAATGATTACAATTCATTTTGGATAGTATTTACCTTGGGATCAATCTTGTTCTATTTCATTAAAGAATGACAATATAAATGAAATATGAATTCATTACATTAATTTTGATATTCTGATCAGTTTTATGCAAGTTTTCTATCCAAATTCTGTTGATGCTGAAATGTGTGTTTAAAGCTACACTTTATAGAAAAAATATCATTTGAAAGACTATATCGTCAGCTTCCCGCAAGAAGGGACTTAGCGCGCACGTGCGCAAAACATACATTTTCGAGAAAACGCAAATTATGTTTTGACCTTATTTTTGTGCTTTTAGCAGCTAGTGTATTATTTTCTGTCCTTATTCTCAAACTTTCTGACAAAGAAACATTTTTCTTAATTGATATTTTGTGACTTTATTTAAAAAAACATCTCTAAACGCTTCTTAATCTTAAGAATGAATACCATACACTCTTTTTCCAGGAAGAAAAATTCGCAATCCACTGAAAAAAGTCGCTAACGCGAATGCGCAATCCAGTTCCTGGAAAAAAGCTGCTAGCGCACATCGGTCTATGCGGGTAAGCACGTTGAACGAAGAATTTTCTTTTTTCCTGGATCGAAATGTGCGATCCAGTTACCAGAAAAGGACGTATCTATGTGCATAAAGCACATTGGAATGTTTTTTCTTATTACGTCATAATGATATCACATTATCACATTTACATGTAGGTTCGAGAATGGTACCAGAAGAAAGTTCATCTATGCTTTTTCCATTTCAGCAATTAAAAGAAGAAAAAAAATTAAGAAAATGTTTATAAGCCCCTTCTTACGGGAAGCCGACGATATCTTGAGCGTTATAAATCGTGCCTCAATTTATACCTTGAGCAATACACATTTTTATAGACCCCAGCCGAAACATTTAAAAGGGATGAATATATTTTAGTTATTTTATTTGTTTTAAGAGATTAAAATATTCATTGCATTTTTTTTCTTTCTTCAGGAAAATCATGGCAATGCCCCGTACTAGTCATAACAGTGCTGAGCGCAGCTCCCGAAGTTTGGGTTTCTTCTTACAGTGCAATGCAGAATCGGATTCACAGTAAGTTCATATAGAATCAGGGGGGGGGGGTGTTTTACAAACATTTAAGTATTGACTTGAAGTCATGCTCAAGTGCCAAAGCGCACTTGATATTTGACATGAACTCTCATCTCATTGATTAATATGCTGTAGTGAGTATCCCATGTGTGTGATCTGACCGATGTGATTTATGCATTATATATCACACACGATTTGGGAATTTGTGAAACCCCCCTGTTTTGATTTCAATTTTGATTTGGTCTGGATGGTTTCAGCCACTGTAACTCTAGTCTTCTCCACATAGAAGTCTGTTAGTACATGTATGTTATGGCTATTAAAAGGTGGTGTAAATTCTGTGTGTGGAAATGTACAAAGACTTTGAAATTTATTGAAAGGGAGGTTGATTTTTATGGATATGATGATGCCTTTGATGTCCTTGATCTGTGACTATTCTCTCATGGTTATCTCAAAATGTCTTTCTAGAGAGTAGAGAGATTACATTTTTAAGTTCAATGTAGTGTATGCATACATGTACATACCTAGTTTCAACATCTTTACAGAGGCAAAATAGATAGTGTCGTCATCCAAGTTTTGTAGCGTTACGCAGTTTATAATCAGATGGATTTGCTGAATTGTTTCATTCTTACATGTATGAATGTTCTTGATACAGGGATCACCCCTTTGCTATAGACTGTACATTCATTCATGCATCTTTGGATATTTAATTGCACATTTGATTTGATCTGAATGCACAATGTAGGTTCTCTAGTTCTTGTACGTTACATAGAAATCTTTAAAATGAAATACTATCTTTCAAATGTGAATTGGTCTGGATGTATCCCAATGGGTTTGTTAATATATGAGGCATTTGTGTGGTGGATGCAATCTGTGTATCATTATGGTATGCTTCCAATGATTTTTTCCAGAACATGGTCGTGTCAGGCGACGGCGGAACTTCGGCTTCTGAATCAAACAGGAGGACAATCCCATGTGAAAAGTAAGTACAGTGAACTTTTCATTAGGTCAAAGTTCACCTATGTCACATTACAATAAGTCCAGACATAGGTGGGGGTCATGAAGCTGTTTATCAAGTCAAAGCTAAACATTATTTTACATATGGCTGAAATAGGATAAAATATAAAAGTATGAACCCAAACTTCCTTCTGTCAATGCCTAATTACTTCGTTTTAAATATTCAAATTTTGTGTGTGTGGAATTGCAGTAGGCTCTGTATAAATTGACCTTCCATATGTTGAATGATAGCCTATAACTTGAAGCATATTTCAAATCAGGGTCCTGTCTTTCAAAGAGTTACAATTGATATGATCAACCACAACTAAGGAAAACCAGCAATGTCAATTTTATCTAAATTATGTGTGTTCTAAATATTTTCTAGATAATATTCATACCTTCATCGATTTCTTGAAAATTCACCATGTTTCTGTTTAAATTTACAAAAGACATTGTGCAATTTTCGTAGAGTAAAAATTATGACATTGATGGATTTTCATATAGCTGAGGTTGAATCAATCGTAACTCTCTGTAAGGCAGGGACCAGATATGCAAAACCTGTTCTCAGTTGAATTTTGTCCAAATCAAACAGGGGGGCGTTCCATGAAAGTTCATGACAATTTAGTCAGTGCTGACAATTTCATTGCAATCCTTGGTTTTGATTGGCTGAAAGGCTCTAGCCTCTGACTACTACTATAGTAACTTTCAAAGAAAGTCAATTTGTCAGTGCTGACAACATTCATGAAACGGTCCCCTGATTTCTGTGATCCCAAGAGATTTTATTTTGGCAGTCACTTGTATTGTGAAAGAGCAACACTACCTAAGTGAAGTTATTGGTGTATTAAAAGTTACAGACTATTTCAATATAGATTTTGATGGCATACATGTAATGCAGCTACCACTGATCAGCTGTGAGAGAAAGTCGGGGCATGCGACTTGTGTACTGCTTCAATCAGGGGCCCATTTCATAAAGAGCGGGGGTGTGAGAGTTTAGATTTTTATCTGATTTCAGATTTTTTTTGTTTTGATTTTCAGCTTAATTTCAGCTTATTTTTGGCCTTCCTCTGTACAAAAAGTATGGGAGCTCTTTCTATTTCAGACTTTTTCAACACTCTTCAGCTTTTTTCAGATCTTTTTATTTGTGACCACTCACACCCCTGAAAGAGTTACAACTATGGAATCTTTGCCATTATTGTAATTACCGTACAAACCTTGATTGTGATTGTGGCTGCTAAGCAATGATACCATGTTAATAGCCATAATATGACAGTTACAATAGTTCTAAGTCTTTATGAAACAGACTTAAGGAATTATGATTTATTTTTGTCATAAACATTTCATTGTAGACAATCTGATGACTCTGGGCCGTTTTCATGCAACCTTTACTCAATGACAATTGCTTAGTTTGGATGGCAAGACCCAGTCAATTGCCTTGATTTTTGTAGCATGCAGTAGTCATTGTAAATGTTTTTTTTATGAGTGAAACCTTTATACAATTCTGAAATTTTTATTTGAGCTACATGTAGAATTGTTATGATAACTTCACATTCTATATCCAATTTCCCTTTTTTCTTTTTTTTTCAAACAGAAATCTCCCATCTTTTCTACAGCAAAGAAAATGACTGGGGTTTCAGTCATTTTATGGCATGGAGTGTAAGTAGTCAATACCTATTTGACATTTTCTTCTCCAGTAGTTAAATCTTATTTTAGAATCTCTAAGCCTATGATAATAGAGCTGTAATTCTAAGAGATTAAAAGATAGTCGGAATATGTATGAATAATTCAATGAAAATTAGAATGTGGTAATATGAGGAAGAAAAAATCATGGTGATGTAATTGGCATATCGAGCCAAATTATATATTTGATTCTGAGAGTCCAAGGAATGCTTAATTCTGCATTGTGTACCAAGAATATTTACCTATTTATGTCATGTCGGGTGCAGCAACAAGAGTTGATGTAGATATTTAGTTTATGTTTATAATGTTTTTTCTATTAATTTAATTGAACAGGACTTGTTAGATCCAGAGAAGGGGTATGTGAAAGATGATGCCATTACGTTAGAAGTTCATGTTGTGGCCGACGCCCCTCACGGTGTCAGGTAGGTGTTCATGCTATCTGATTTTACCCATGATGATGATGATGGTGATGAATGTGATGATGATTGCAATGATGATGGTGATGATGATGATGGTGATGATGATGGTCATGATGATGATGATGATGATGATGATGATGACGACGATAATTATGATAGCGATGATGGTGATAATGATGATGATGGTGGTGGTGGTGATGATGATGATGATAAACTTGATTTAAAATTGTAGAGGGTAAAGTATGAATATAATATAATATATAATATATATTTATAAATATACTATATATATATAATGTATGAATATTGAATCAACACTGCAAAATTATGTTGAGAGATTGTGGCTTTTACAAGGATTATAGATAAGTGAAAACTCTGTGAGGGTGGTTTGATTAATTTGATTCACTGAGATGGCCCATCCCAGCACTAAATGAAGCATTGATGTTTTAAAAATTCCAATAATGGAGAAATGAAAGTTGTAAGGTTGCCACAATAAGTTTTATGAGGTCCTATATAAAATTCTGGCATGTAAGGAAGTTGGAAGAAATTGGCAAGGAGTGAAAATACTTGTTTTCATACCAGATATACCTTATCCTGAAAGCCCTTTTGAAAAGCACATTTCTCAAAATCTTTCCTTTTTTCCACACAGCTGGGACTCTAAGAAGTTAACTGGGTATGTTGGTCTGAAGAATCAAGGAGCCACATGTTATATGAACTCATTGCTTCAATGTCTGTTCTTCACTAATGAACTCAGAAAGGTAAGATTTGTGGGCCATCGGTCCTTCTAAGGCCCGTATTCTGAACCTTGATTAAAAAAATACATGGTCTAGATCTAGGCTTAAATTATGGGAAGCTTAAAGGCTTAAAGTGTCTAGAATCTTACACTGTAATGCTTCTTGTGTTTGCTGGGATCATTCTTCTTTTTTGCTGTTGAAGAAAACTATCGTAATCACCCTTTCAAGACAATTTAAATGATTTGAATGCCAGATGTATTGATAAATTGATTATCTAGTGTTAGAGATTAATGTCCCATTTGCCATCCCATAGTTAAACTTAAACTTTAAATCATGGTTTTAATTAAACCAAAGTTCAGGATGCGGGCCTAAATTTGAGAGATTTATGTCCCATTTGGCTTCCCATAGTTAAACCACATCTTTAGACCATGGTTTTAATTGAATCAAAGTTAAGAATATGGGCCTAAATTTTAGAGATTAATGTCCCATTTGGCTACCCATAGTTAAACCACAACCCCAGACCATGGTTTTAATTGAACCAGAGTTCAGAATACGGGCCTTAATTTGAGAGATTAATGTCCCATTTGGCGACCCATAGTTAAACCACATCTTTAGATCATGGTTTTGATTAAACCGAAGTTCAGAATACAGGCCAAAATGTCCCAAGAGAATGTCAAGTGTTTGTTTTAAAGATTTCTAGTGGCAGCTTTCATGGGAAATTTGACACCTGTAGGGTGTCTTCAAATAGTCTTAGGGTGTGTTCCAAGAAAATATTTGCAATCAATTGCAAATATTCTGTCAAAATTTTACATTTGATAGATCAATTTTAACTGCAAAAGATGAGATTACACTCCTTGTGTCGAGAAGCAGATTAGCAATCAATCACAATTACTTTCAAGACTTACGATTGATTTGTGGACCAAAAATAGACTCGCAGTTGATCACAAGTTTCTTGCAGTGCCCCATTTGTGGTGTAGAGATTTGTAACCAAACAATTATTGATTGTATGGAATGGCTATGTATTCATCTAATTTCATCATATGGTAGCTGCAGGAAAAGATGCAATCAAACACAACTCCAAAAATCAATTGCAACTTGATTGACAACCAATCAGAAATGGGTATTTTGGTATTGCATTTGATTCTTGAAATTTATTCAAAAAGCAACTCTTTCTACAAAGGGCCCTGGACTGAATTTTTCCTAAACCAGGCAAAGGAATGGTTGTAAAGTGGTTTGATGGGACAGCATTATTTGCTGATTCCCAAATATGCAGACATGGTACTAGATTTCTATTGCTTTTCATGAATGCTGGTATCATCTAATCGTACTATCCATGAATCTCAAGACAGTTGACTGCAAAGAATGTGGTTTCAGAGATGCATATAAAACCCCCTTCCTGTAGTATACTTAGTTATAGCCATAATTACTGTAAAAGTGGAAATTTTCGCAGATTTCGTGGCAAGATCGGCGAGCGCGAATCTAAAAACATGCGAATTTATGAGTATCTATTTTAATGCAAGTTTCGACCCGCGGTTCAATTTCGTGTATTGTTTTGGCAGAGACTGCATAATTTGACCTATAGAGGGTGACATTTAAGCAAGCAAGCTTGAGCTCAAAAATCGTAATATGCATCGCGAGAATTTGTTCCAATGCGCTCATTTTTTTAACAGTCGCAGATCGGTATTTAAATTAGGATTTTGCCTGAAATATAAGTTGCTGTGCTGTTTGATTGGTGAGTGTTTAGATCTGTTTAGTTTTTAAGAAGATGGCTTGTTGATTGATCCCATGTACTTTGAATAGCCATAATCCTCCCGGTCCTCCCATGATAGGATCGAAACAATGCTGAATTACGCCGCTTTAGAGCTAGAATTATGATCAGAAAATACAATTTCGTTGCTGAAATGTTACTTGAAACCATTCACAGATGGGGAAGAAGGAAGTGATTTTGTGATTATGGATTGTGCAGCGGGAATTCAAGAACCCGCGAATATGTTTTGAAGCCGCCAAGCGCGAAAATTAATCCCGCGAAAATAACAGCTTTTACAGTAGAAGAATACACAGTTCTTATATGGTACTTAGTGAGGAAATATTACAATATATTGTATTATTTTCTCAAAGGAAGGATCAAGCATATCAAAATGATAGATGTCTTGGCCAAAATGAAGAAAAAGGATGAACATACATTGCAGATGTTTTCCTGTTACTTGTTTGCCCAGTACCAAATTAGAACAAGATTGCCTTCCTCAATTGTATATTCATCCTACATGCTTATACAGTGCATATAAAAAAAAGTTTACACTTTGGAAAAGCCCTGGGAATTAAAAAATATACAACATGTGGGTAATTTTTTCACATATAATTTTGGGTTTGAGTCTCATCTATCAATGAAAGTAAAAGTTTTGACAGAATGTCACACTTGAGTGAGCACTGTCCATTTTTGTAAAGCTCGCAGAAATCTGTTTGCGCAGAAATGCTCGTTTTCACGCTGGGTCAAAGGGAAATGGCGAAATCAAACTTACCCTGCGAATCATTTCTCATACATTTCCCTTGCACTTGTTTCCCTTGCAATGTTTTTCGACAGTTATATCGTCATTTGCTTAAATGGATCTGTACCAATGTTAAAATGTGGAAAATGTTCAGGATATTACAAATGTATAATTTTACAGGATTTTTTCTAAGTGTAAACTTTTTTTTGATACGCACTGTATATAGAATTACTGGAAATAAGTTTCAATGCAACTTTCCATAGCACGACTAAAAGGTCATTATTTAAGAACAAGGGAAAGTTAGCTCTTATTGGATTTCATGAGCTTGCATGCTATGGCATTTGTTTTCCATTTTGCACTTGATTGATTACATCTCTAAAATTTTGCAATTGTGTTTTCTGTCAGATGTTGATGATTTGACTTATTTTGTTCCTTCCCTTATTTTCCCATTGGATTTGCAGTTAAGAGGGGGGAAATAGTTCGTACAGTTCCAAAAAGCAATATACTTCATTCATGAATGAGATGAGAGTTAGCACCTTTTTCTTCTTAAAACACTAAACATTGATATGATCTTGTTTGATATGGAAGGAACACAACCCCTTATAGGAAATCAGAGATTCGTTCCAGATTTCACTACCGTAATAATACCTCTCCATTCAAATCTGATCAAAGCCCATTTCTTTGACTGAAAATGAAATAGCAATGTTATTAAAAGCACACGGCATAGAGTGAAGCATAATCAAGCTTATAATTTGAGGTTGTGAAAAAGCCTGGAATTAGACTATGGAAACGCATTCAACTGAAACAAAAGGATTCAAATGCAAGTCCCAAATGCATAATCCTGATTGGTTAAGTCATGTTGCACTTGAATGCAATGCTTTGTGCAGCAGGGACTAAAAAGAGACCAGGGGCCCCTAACACAAAGCTTAGCAATGATCGTAGAACATTTTTCTACCATTGATTCCATTGACTACAATGTACAATCAATCTTAAGAATCAAGCGTATGATTAATTGCTAACCTTTGTGTTACAGGACCCAAATGTTGATGAGACTTCTGGTGAAAGGGTTAACAACAACAACAAAAAAAGAAATTATCAGAGTGGCAATTACACTATGTGATTATTAGTCAAAATGACAATTATTCCTAGTGGGTCTGAGACTGAATGATTATTGGACCAAGCAAAACTTTTACTAACATAAATGTTGCATGGTAATGAAACCAACTGATTTAAAGCATCAGATAGCATAATTTTTTCTTTTTATGGTTTGCAGGCTGTGTACCTAATGCCGACGGAAAGTGACGACTCATCGAAGAGCGTTCCTCTAGCGTTGCAGAGGGTATTCTATGAGTTACAGCACAGTGATAAACCAGTCAGTACCAAGAAACTTACCAAGTCATTCGGGTAAGTCAATGGACCCTGTCACATTCAACACTTTTGTTATCAGCAAGTAGCCAGCAGACGTTATACGCTGTCATATTCTTTCCAATCTGGGCCATCTTTTTTAAGTGAAATTTTATGTCACCCAAGTGACCATGTGATCTTAATTTTCATGTATGATGATGAATCAGATTGTTTTTTTAAGGTGGTATTTTTCCAATGTAATGATTATTTCATTTTCGTTAATATTGAAACCTTCATTTCTCATCAAATGTATTTCCATAGACCTAGTATATCTATAGAAAAGGGGTTTTGTCTCAGAAGCCGAGAATGATCACTACTTTATGGAAAATTATTTTGAATTGTTTAGATTAGTCCCATCATACAGAATTTGAAATTTAATTTGCAAAGATGATGTATGAAATACATGATTTTGAATATTGCAAATTAATACCCATTGTTATTTGATATTGACTTCATTTGACTGCAGTACTGAAACAAAGAATTCTCATATTGAATGATTAATGACCCTCTGTATGATGGGGTGAGGTTGTTTAGATTTCCGAAATGAGAGACCTTTAATTTAGACAGGTACTGAAAAAAAAGGACGAAGCAATTTTTCAGAACTTTGGTAATGTATGATTTATTTATTGATTTACTGTTTATTTATTGGTATTTACATGCACATGACTAAGGATTTGTTTCTTTATTCAGGTGGGAGACACTAGACTCCTTCATGCAACATGATGTACAGGAACTTTGCAGAGTGGTGAGTATGATTTTGATGTTCTATCTACGGTTTCTTTGGTTAGGCTAACATTTTGGCTCTGTAACACAAACCTTGACAATTTAGTGGATTCACAATATGGTGCGCCCTCTATTTGTTGCAACGAACACTCCAAACTTCTAACTTTGGGTTCGATATTGCGCACAAGCGCAGGCAGCGCACTGTGCTAGTGTACTGTAATGTGACTGTGATGCTTCAAAAATGAAAACCGCATGGCAAGACTACATTAAAAAATGGTCTAAATCTCACAAAGAAATATGCGGGCAAATTTCTCTCGTACCTCCTGGACCCTAGTAAACAGCATATCCGGTTGAGCAGCGTCAGCCAGTGCTGAATAATCGCATGCTTGCATGCACTTCAGTTGTAGTGTGCGCAACAGATGCGGACTTTTTTTCCATGAGGCATTGCGAATTTTGGCCTGTCCGCCGCAACCGATAGATGGCGCACCATATTACGAATCCACCGAATTGAACATACATCTAATTTTCATGGTTGATTGCATTGGCCACAATGTACAATAAATCTTGATGTCCAATTTTAGATTAGTTGCTAAGCTTTGGGTTAAAGACCTTGCACTATGATTTGTACATGAAAACCATTTGCAGTAAGTCTGCTATACCATTTGGACCTGTAGTGTGCATTAATCCAAATTTACATAACTTTCACTAGGATGACAACCAAGTGGCTCGTTGTTTTGTCTTTATACCTACCTAGTCTTGTGGCCATCTCTCCAAGTTTTGCACCATACCTCCAAATCAAGCAAAGATTTTGGACTTACTGTCTTTTTCATACATTTTTGTCTCGCTTGCATAGCAGAGCGAGACTATAGGCGCCACTTTTCTGACAGCGATGGCGGCGTTGGCAACATCAAATCTTAACCGAAGGTTTACTTTTTAGAAATGCCATCATAACTTAAAAAGTATATGGACCTAGTTCATGAAACTTGGACATAAGGGCAATCAAGTATTACTGAACATCTTGCCTGAGTTTCAGGTTACATGACCAAGGTCAAGGGTCACTTAGGGTCAATGAACTTTGGCCATGTTGGGGGTATTTGTTGATTTCCATCATAACTTTGAAATTTTATAGATCTGGTTCATGAAACTTGAACGTAAGAGTAATCAAGTATCACTAAACATCCTTTGTACGTTTCAGGTCACATTTTCAAGGTCAAAGGTCATTTAGGATCAAGGAACCTAGATTATGTTGGGGGAATCAAAACAAAATCTTAACCAAGGTTAAGTTCTTTAAATGTCATAACTCTGAAATTATATGGATCTAGTTCATGAAACTTGGACATAAAGAGTAATCAAGCATCAGTGAAAATCCTGCATGAATTTCAGGTCACATGACCAAGGTCAATGAACTTTATAGTCGTGTCGGGGGTAATTGTTGAATTGCCATCATAACTTTAAAAGTTTATGGATCTAGTTCATGAAATGTGGACATAAGGGTAATCTTGTATCACTGATCATCTTGCACAAGTCTTCAGTCACACGAGTAAACTCAAATGTCATGTAGGGTCAGTTAAAATAGTATTTTATCATCCTGTGTATGGTGTTGTGTTTTTTTGTGAATGATTATTCTACAGCATTTTCAAAGTCAGCACTGCTGCTATATTGAATCGCATAATGCAGGCGAGACTGCCAGAGGCACTTTACTTTTTGGAAAATTAATAAGTTACATTATATTTTATGTCTGTGGCAGACCATGTACAAAAGCTTAAATCAGATGCAAAATTGTAAAAACGTTACAATTAAAAGTAATAATTATTATTACTATTATTTGTGTTTATTCTTGACTACATTTGATGTTGGTTATAATATCTGCTTTTAATGTTTTATCTTAGCTCCTGGATAACATCGAGAGCAAAATGAAGAGTACGGTTGTCGAGGGAATCATTCCAAAACTCTTTGAAGGCAAAATGATTGTAAGTGTTCATTAGAAGAGATCTTTTGTATTACTATTGTTGCATTGTATTATTGTATTTATCGATTACATTGATGAAGATTATTGTGTCTCCCTTGAGTATGATCTTACTAATTAGAAATAAGATGAGGCATTATATACTGTACACAACAATGAATATATGAGAGTGAGTTTTAAAAATTTACATATGTGTATGTGGTTTTTTTTTCAAGTGCGAAATGATCTATAAATAAGGAATGAATTACCCTGTGAAACATCTCCTTTATATAGTTATTATCATTTATTTATCTTGTTGCAGTCATATATCAAATGTAAGCACATCACATATGAATCAGGGAGAACTGAGCCATTCTATGACATCCAGCTCAACATCAAAGGCAAGAAAAATGGTAAGAAGTCTTAAAACCTGTGTTATTTCATTCGTTATAATATATTCCTTGTAATTCCTTATAACAAATGTTGTAAATTTAAGCTTATACAAATGTATTTATTACTGTGTATATTTCTAAATGACAATACAATATTTTTTCGGCATAAGTACTAGTTTGGTGAACTTTCATGCATGTTGGATGACCTCATATTGAAATGAATTTTGCAATGGAGGTCTTGTTTTTTGTAATTTTTCTTCTCAGTATATGAATCCTTCAAAGACTACATTGCCACGGAAACAATGGATGGAGAGAACAAATATGATGCAGGAGAACATGGCATGCAGGTAAACAAAATAATAATTTTCCTTCCATCAATGTTGAAGTCATACAGCTGTTTGTGAAGCCAAGTAGGACTTAAATGATTGATTGCTTGACAGATGGTGATTAATAGTGTTACTGTTATTACATGTTAACATTTCTTTTTTGCAAAACACGTTTTGACGTGCGATTTAAAGAAAATATTTTGAATGCAGTCATTTCTATTCAAAATTTTATTCAGACCTCAAGAAAAACTCCTTCCTCTCTTCACTTCTGATTTTTGTGAAAGTTGCCCTGAGTTCATTACAAAAATATCAGTCATACATGATTGGTAGTATTTATCGATGAGCAAAAAGTTGTATGTACTAAACTGATATTTTTTGTCTTTCCTAACTTTGCATATCATCAAATTTCACATGGGACCCCTGATATGATATAGGTGATTGTTTTCACATGTGAATGGAGCCATGTATTAATGATTGGGGCAATTAACATCTACTTATGTAATCATTCCCCTTTCTTTTCATGATTACAGGAGGCTGAGAAGGGAGTCATCTTCACCAAGTTTCCACCGGTATTACATTTGCAGCTGATGAGGTTTCAGTATGATCCACAGACAGACTCCAATGTCAAAATCAATGACAGGTAATTTGAAGGAAAAAAAAAGAAGAGAAAAATGAAATTGAATTCTCCCATGGAATACTCTTTGTGAAACTTTGGTCACACTGTCACACAAATGAAATCTAACTTCGTTTAATGAGGTTAAATCAGTTTGATTCTGTAAAGTTAGAAGTTTCTTGTACCAAGTAAGCTTTCCCTTTTTCTTGACAAGAAAATTATAATTGGTTAATTGGTCAACAAATACATACATTGGACTTTTGTAGCAGACTATTGTGAAAGGGTTATTATCATGTTTCCAACCAATTTTTTAAAGTAAAAAAAAGATCACTAATTCATTGATAAATGGATAATATTATCCCATCATACAGAAATAAAAGAAGAAACTTATTCATTCCTAGCGTTTATGCCTGATGCTGACCCCTGGACTATAACAAAGGAATCTTGTTTGAAACAATTACCCTCTAGCTGTTGGAGTTAAGATTGCTATTGATTTTGTTTAATCTCTTTTAAGAAAATTTTCAATAAATAAATTTCTATTGCAATGTACATGTATTTTTGGTGACACGACATATGCTCCGGTCTTAATATCTCAGAGGGCATAGGGTTAGAATAAGGATTGTAATAGAGTTTGCTTCAAAATAATGTAAAAATAAGGATTAGGGTTTTATGTTTGTCTTAACATGCAGATTTTCCATTTGAGCAATTGTCGCGGGAGCAAATGTCAGGAAACCATTAATTAATACATTAGACATCCCGAGTTTTCCTTTAGCTATGACTTGATTATATTTCTTATTTTGTTATTGTGTTCTCCTGCTTTTACTATGTATTGTAATGTGCTGTTGAGTATATCTAGATAGAATCTGCACAATATACTTTCACAATCATTGTTATTATTGTCGTTAGGTACGAGTTTCCGTTCAAGCTGAACCTGGATAACTTCATGAAGGAACAGGAGGATACTCCGGCCGAATACACGCTGCATTCTGTGCTGGTTCACAGTGGGGATAACCATGGCGGGCATTATGTAGGCTTCATTAATCCACAAGGAGATGGCAAGGTGAGGTGAAAGGGATGGAGGAGGAGGAGGAGAAAAAGGAAGTGAAGGAGGAGGAGAAGGAGGAATTGAAATAACATTTTGGTCTCATCTGCATTGCATAGCGAGATATAGGCATCGCTTTTATGACAGCAGCGACATTGAAATCTTAACCAAGGTTAAGTATTTGAAATGTCATAACATTGAAATTATATGGATATATTTCATGAAACATGGATTTAAGAATAATCAAGTATCAGTGATCATCTTGCACTAGTTTCAGGTCACACAATCCAGGTCAAAGGTCATCTAGGTTCAATTAACTTGAACATGTTGTGGTATTATCATCAAAAACTTAACCAAGGTTATTATTTTGAAATTACAAGATAATATTAAAACTACAAGTCCCTATCACATAAATCTTACATATTATTGTTATCAATTATTGACAAATAGATGAATGAAATTCCAGGTCACCAAGTAAAGGTCAAACGTCATTTGAGTTCAACAAACTGGAATGATTTGTATTATCAGAAATTATTCATCTTATTTGATTAGTTGATTTCAAAATCAGCAGTGCTTCTTTGTTGAATCATGTAATGCAGCCAAGACTGCCAGGGGCTTTCCACTTGGTTCTTTTACTCTTAAATGCACTTCAAAGCCATCACATCACAAAAAAGCTGTATAAATTCTTTCAATATTTGTTAGCATCTTCATACATTGACTGTAATTTATTTTCTCCAAAGCGTTTGATGTACTTGTGCTCCACCTTTTCAAAGACTAATGGCAACTGCACATTTTCTGCTTTTGTTGTGTACAGTGGTGTAAATTTGATGATGACGTCGTCTCCAGGTGTACCAAAATGGAAGCAATAGACAACAACTTTGGTGGTCATGATGAGGACATCTCAGTCAGAAATTGTACAAATGCATATATGTTGGTGTACATACGAGATAGCTGTATGAGTGAGTATCCTCTAGCTAAACATTGTGCAGTGAGGGCCCAAGACCTGTAAAACAAAGCAGTGTGATTGATCTTATTTTTTATAAGAATAATTTATTTTCAAACAATGATCAGCAAGATCATTTGTAAGTTTGTGATGAGGGGCCATGGTTTTACAACGCATGTTATCAATGGTATGTAATAATCTTGAATATGATGGTATGTAATAATCTTGAATATAATTTTTGTACAGGGATACTTGAAATATGTTTTGTTATTTATATGTCAAAATGTACAAAACAAACTGTAATTGTTAAAAATGGAGTAAACGAAATGAAATGAAAAAAGTATATTGAAAATTTTACTATACAGGCTTGTAGCTTGCAAATTTGTGCGTCTATCGCGCAATCAGCAGCCGAGATCTGAAGGGGGGGTCAAATTGACCCCCCCCCCCCAGTATATCCTGGTCTGACATAGCCCAGTTAAGGTAGGGTTTAGTAAGTTATATTTTCTTCCATTTTTTTTGTAATATTTTAGATGAAGTATTGAAGGATTTACATGATGATCATATTCCAGAGACACTCAAGAGGAGGTTACAGGAAGAAAAGTAAGTGATAGAAATATACATTTGGGTTACATTCAAGCAACCATCTTACACTATAGAATGACATTCTTTATATTCAGTTTAGTGTGTGGTTGCATTCAATACCTTTATTTGTGGTCTATAAGCATGCCTTTCAAAACACAATTATGAAATGCTGAAAAAAATATATTCTGTAATGTGTTTCTAATTGTTTGTGACCCAATTAGATTGGTTTGTGTTTGGTTGATACTTGATATATTTATTTTCTTTTGTATTTGTAATAAAAGAATAAAGAAATGCAAACTTGTATAGAATGGGCCATTTCAAGTAACTTAAATGACATGTAAGACAGTTTTAAATTGAAGTATTCACACTGTTCTTGCCGAGTTTATCAGACATTTGACCTTCAGTTACATGTACAATGAATTTTACAAACTTCCACTTAACTGTTTTAGAGAAATTGAAGATGTAAACATCATGCAAATGTCATGTCAGTTTTGCTCATTTTCAATGAAATTGTTTTCTTTCATTTTGCTTACCTTCTTTTATTCCTGTATTCATTCAAATTGAGTTTTAAGACCGTTTATCTTTTATCATTATACAGGAAATTAGAAGCACAAAGGAGAAAAGAGAGGACAGAGGCACACTTGTACATGACAGTTCAAGTGGTCACTGAAGATCAGTTCTACGGTCATCAAGGAAATGATCTCTTTGACTTTGACAGAATACGATTCAAGTAAGTCTCGTCTCAACCACCCCAAACCTTGAGGCTCATATTCCGTAGAGATGTTAAATCAGTCTGTGCTAAAATTATGGGAAGCCAAGGAAGTGAAAATATTGTTTTGCCAACTGTTTTGAAAATTAGTATTTGTCACGAAAATATGACAGGAATACAAAAATATTAAAGGGCGTCTAAAATGTATGAATTTGGGGCCAAAGAGTGGTTTAGAAAAAAAGGGGGCTAAAGAGCTATTTTCATAGGATTGTAATATTGTACAGTATGTAAACTTGTATGCAAGTGCTGAAATGACGTAGAATAGTCATAGAAGTAGGCCGCATTGTAGCTTGTAAATAGTTATGCATTCCTGCTGCATAAGAAGTTAAGTTGTATTATGAGGTACATTGAGAAAATATGAATTTTGATGGGAAAAAAAATCAAATTTAGGTGTTAAACAATACAGATTTGTTCTTCTGAAGGTTGGTAATTCTGATAAACACATACACTAATATTATAATAATGATACATTTCCAATATGTAACATTTTTTCTTCTGACAGAGAGTTCAAGATAATGAAGTCAGCAAGCCTTGCAGATGGGTTAGACATGTTATCTCAATCAATGGGTTTCCGGCCTGATCAGATCAGGATCTGGCCTTTCTCACAAAGGACCAATCACACGTATAGGCCTACGTTACTAGAGAATGATGATCCAGTCAAACAGGTAAAATTATTCAACTTCAATTGATTTTCAAACCCATGAGTAATGTAGATTTTAATCATGACCACATATACAGTGGTGCTCAAAAGCTAGTGAACCCCACCAGAAAATGAATATATATATATATAGTGGAAGAGCCGTGGTGTAGTGGTTCTGACTCTCACCTTGTAAACAGAGGGTCGTGTGTTTGAATCCCACCGCGGTCTAGCGTCCTTTGGCAAGGCGTTAATCCACACTTTGCCACTCTCGACCCAGGTGCTAAATGGGTACCTGGTAGGATTCAAAAGATATTGTATGTTTGATTTTGCCAGTGCCATAATGAGGCTGCAAGGAATGCTCCCCAGGGAGTGGAAATTGTGCACTTTTGTGCGGGATTGAAATGAATCCAATGAGCGGGGTAATAATATGCTGTAACGCGCTTTGAGCCATTCTGGGAAAAGTGCTTTATAAAAATTGGCTATTATTATTATTATTATTATTTAAGGTGTTCAAGTTCTGTTTTTGATGATCAATTGTGTAATCAGGTGATAAAATATCATATTCAATGGAGTTTGTTTCTCTGGGCTTGCCGAGCATTGTCGCATTGTTGTCTACATTCAACACTCCACATGAGGAAGTGCATTTTGTGGTAGGGTCACTTAAACCTTAGAGCACAACTTATGTCAAAAGAATTGTTCTTAGAAAAGGCTTGGCACATAAGCCCAGCAATGTTTTTAGTGTACAAAGTCAATTGAATATGATATGAGACTTCCCTCCTTATTCTTTAATTCTCCTGTCCCAATACTTCTTCACCTTTCTCTTTTATTCCTTTCCTCATCATTCTCTGTTATTTTAACCTCCTCCCATTTTGATACGTTTCACTTTACCTCTTCTATTTCCCTACTAAAATCCCATCGGCCTTATTTTCTTCATCCTCCCCCTCCTACTCATCTTATCATTATTACCATAACTTTCCTTCTGATTATTTTGTAAACTCTGTGTTGATCCCAGATGAATGAAGTAGCCGATGGAGATAGTGTATGGACAGTATTCCTAGAGACACAGGATCCTGAAGCACATCAAGTCTGCTTACCATCATTTGATAGAGAAAGTGAGTACAAACTGGTCATTCAACAAAATACAACTCTCTGTAAGCAGGACCTTCATGAAATGATTTATATTGTATTTCATAAATAAAGGTGTAATTCCCTCAAATTTTCATGACTTGAGTAGTGAATGAAATGAGTTGATAAAATTGAAAAAGTGTGGGTAAGATTTACAAAAAGGCTGATTATCATATAGAATTGCCATGTGGTTGATATTCATAAAATAATAATTAAGTCAGAAGAATCGTCCTGGATTTGACATGAAACTGTTCTCCGTTTCAAACAGTAAGTCCAAATGATCAGATTTATTTCTATTCGTAATTTGCATTTCTTCCTGGATGAATCAAAACACACATCAGTTTTAAGTCTTGGTTGAAATTACAAGAGTAAATTGAACATGACACATATCATTTACTGTTTCTGAATAAGATTTTTTTTTTTTTTTTTTGGGGGGGGTTATCCTATGTGGTGCCCTTTCTTGGCAAAGCTTTTATTTTTGTATTGTTTTTAAATAAATAAATGTTCTTGCAACACTTCTCTTAAAAAAAAGTTGTCTGCATAATCAGAGAGCTGTAATTGAAAACATTGTGTGGAATTTTGGTTGTAAAACTGTTTGAATAGAAAAATTATGTACACGTACACATGGGCGGAAATCCCATCTGTGGACGTGTCCCCCCTACCAAAAATATTAGGAGGGACACAATATCAAATGTCCCCCCTACTATTTTTGGTCTTTTATGATGGAGAAAAATACATCACTTCACAATCGAAATAATAATTATATTTTGGATTAAATGACCTTACATTTTGGGTGAAAACCTTTCTTTTTTTTGCTTGTAAAATTTTCCAGGCCCTGTTCCCCCCTACCTTTGGGGGCAGATTTCCGCTCATGCACGTACATTTACTTAATTTCTGTCTTCTCTATCTATGACACTGAACCATTCCTTGATTTGCTGTCAAATGGTATACTATGACGACCAAACTACTCATAATACATAGTAATACCATTCATAATAAACCATTAGGATATCCATATTTGTCAGCTAACAATCGCAGATCACCATAGTTGGTGTATATGAAGAAAAATTTTGTCCGTTTTTAACCCATGTTCATCAATCTTTGTTACTTGCGATGAAATTGGAGAGTCTGTGCAACAATTACGTTTTTTTTCTTCTTTAATTTTAGGTGACGTTCTTCTGTTTTTGAAGCTTTATGATCCCAAGACAAAGAGTCTTTCATTCTGTGGACATGTTTATGTCCCTATCACAACGAAAATACGTAAGTTTTATGGGTGATGTGTAATATATTGATGTTTACTGATCAGTCATAGCAAAAACTTTGATAATCTGTAAGGTGACGAATGTGTGTTTTATATCATTGTATGAGATCTACACTTTGTGTATATTTTGAAATAAGAAAAGGTTTATTTGATGCTTGCTTGATTGTCATTCTAAAACGGAAACATGTAAATTGATAATGTATTGAAGAGATTATTGTGTATATCAATAGACCAATCATGTTTCCTATAAATTTAGATGGATTGCCAGTTTGACTAATATCAAATATTAAAAAGATTGTTCTGTTCTTGATAAACTGATACACAGCAAGCAGCCTAGATTAATCAGGAATTCATCACAATTCTGTGACATACTCTTTCTGAGTTGGTAATCAGCTCATTCAACTTATTGGCACAAAAAGAATACAGGGCGTAATTACAACTGATCCACATTGCTCCTTTTGGGTAGTAGTCAAAATTCTTGCTTCCAAACTCTGTTACGATCACAGATCACTTGGCCGATATATTTACTGTGGTATTTAGCTTCATGCATGAAGCATGTGCACCAGAAATAACCGCCAAGATCCTGTAATTTGACCTGTCTGGTTTTGGGCTAATCGCATCATAATGCTACAGCTATACCAACAAAATCAACTTGAAACCTACCAGTGGTATGTCATTGGAATAATGTAATAGATTTTGGTCATTCTGGAGATTATTTTTCCAGTGTGACTGTGGCATAAATGTGAGGGGGTCGTGGTCTAGTGGTTCTGACTCTCGCCTTTGAAACAGAGGGTCGTGGATTCAAATCCTAGCCATGGCGTGTTTTCCTCCAAGAAATTTATCCACACTGTGCTGCACTCGACCCAGGTGAGGTAAATGGGTACCGGCGGGAAGTATTTCTCAAAAAGCTGTGCGCACCAGAATCGGTAGACTAGCTTAGCCGGGGTAATATAGGAGCGCCTTGAGCACCTAGCAAGGTGGATATGTGCGCTATACAAATCCTATATTATTTATTATTATTATTAATATTGACAGTATCACAATCAATCTGGTATAGCAGATAATGCAAATTACACCAGCTTACCCATGTTTGAGGTTGGATTGAATGCATTCTATATTTATCTTATGTATTGAATAGAGGCACTGGTTCCATTGATGAATGAGAGAGCAGGCTTCCCGGAGTCAACGGAACTCATTCTATATGAGGTGAGATATATAGCTGTGATCTTGGGATGTGGATATTTCTGTTCATGTACAGATGTATCGATGTGACATCAAATGTAGAGCTTTGTTCCGAACTTCTCCATTGTCCTTTGCCATATCACAAAAGCTTAACTATTGGTTATAACCTTGATTTGAATGATTGATCACACAAACTGATAAAAAAAAAAGTGAGAGCGAAGTTGGCTCAGTCGGTAAAGTGTCTGCCTGTCGAACCAGAGATCATGGGTTCGAGTCCACCTCGTGCGGATAACTGAAGCCAGTGCATTGTGTTTAAACGTCTACCCCCTGTTCCATAGATGCAGGCTATGTTACAGTGGAAAACACTCCATCCCTCGGATAGGACGTTACATTGAGGCTCCGTGTAGAGGAGAGTCACTACCTTTGCTAGTTAAGAACCCACTGCACTATTCGAATAAGAGTAGGGGAAACCCCGGTGTAGTGGTCCACCTGCACTCCCCAAATCAGTCATATCGGGAGGAAAGACCTGCGGGTCACAGTGATTTAGTTCGCTTTTCGCCTCCCAGGCACAGGTGATGCGAAAACAAATAATAATAATAAACTAATCAATGAAATCAGTTATAATAACCACCCGTATGTTCAACAGCTAAACTTTATGGGGGTGCTGTTTACGTCTGTACACCCCTAAATCCACAACATGCATTGTTGTTTCATATTAGTATTCAGACTATGAATGAAATACAAGAGTGTTGCAGATACTCCTTCAAAGTGAATTTTGTAGGCATTTTTGCATTAAAAACAACTTGTAGCACGATTGAAGGCATATCATCCATGTTTCTTGTATTGTCTTTTCAATCTAGGAAGTGAAACCTAATCTAACAGAGAAAATTGAAGACCTGAGTCAACAGATGGACAAAGGTTTAGATGAGCTCATGGATGGTGATATTCTTGTATTCCAAAGGTAAGGAAACAGGATGCTTTAAAAAAAAAAAGATAATTCTACTTTCATATAGCACTTATTACATCAGGGTAACACCTCTTTTCACACTTTACAGAGATTATTGCTGTGATTGTTTGAGGCTTGCTTGCCTGCATGCACACAATGTTTGAACTTTGTCCACTTCCTGGGAATGCTGTCTTTGCAAGGCCAACATGGATAATTATGTTGGGGTCATTTTCAGGGGGAGGGGGGTTCAAAGTAGTATAGATACAAAAACAAATAAGGATACGGACGTACACATTTAATGGAATTGCCCGTATTTAATCCTGTCATGCCCATATTTTTATTCAGGGATGATCCCGAAAAGATGCAATATGACCTGCCGACAGCCAAAGACTACTTCCGGGACCTCTTCTGCCGGGAGGAGGTGACGTTCTGTGACAAGACCAACCCTCGAGATCCTGGTTTCACGTTGATTCTCTCCAACAAGATGAACTACTTCCAGTTTGCCAAGGCAGTAGCTCAACATCTAGACACGGATGTGATGTTACTACAGTTCTTCAAGAGTCAAGGGTGAGCTTCAAATCCATTTACTGAGAAAGGAATAATTGTGGAAATTACAGATTTTCCTTTCACGAATTATCTTTCCATGATATTTTAGGAGAATATTAAAAAATGGTCCACTACCAAGATGATGTGGAGCTGCTGATGATGGTGATGATTGTGATGGAAATCATGATGAAAATCATGATGAAGATAATGTTGATGACGATGTTAATGATGGTGAGGATGATGGTATGATGAGGAGGAAGATGAGAGTGCTAATGGTGGTGATGATTATGATGATGATGACGATGATGGTTATGATGATTATGATGATGATGATGATGATGATGACGATGATGACGATGGTTATGATGATGATGATGATGATGATGATAATGATGATGATGATGATAATGATGATGGTAATGATAATGATCATGATGATGACATGACAATGATGATAGATGATAATGAACTGTTCTACTAACATTGCATCTTTATATAAGATGATGATGATGGTGATGGGGATGGTGATGATGATGATGATGTTCATGACGATGATGACGATGGTGATGATGATGGCGATAATGGTGATCATAATAATATTGATGGTGATGATGACAATGGTTCAAATATGTTATTCTAACCTACCCTTTGACTGATCTGCGCCTCCTGATTGCTTTAGTCACAGAGATGGGCCTGGTCATCCTCTAAGATGTACATATGAAGGTTCATTACGAGATCTCTTACCACCCACCAAGTCAAGACAACCTAGGAAACTCTACTATCAGATGGTGAGTATGCATGGTTGCATTCAATCTACACTTCTTTATCCTAGAAACACAGTTTTCAAAGACAGTGATTAAGACTATGTTTAGGTACATAAATTCCATTTTCTGTTTATTGTGAATAATAACGTCTTTCAAAGTGCAAACATAAATCACTGAATAAGGTATTTAATTGTCAATTGGACCCAAACATTTTTTGTTACGGGACCCAGATGTAAAATTTATAATTTGCATTATTTGGGGGGGGGGGACCTACAAGATATTTTTATATATTATTTATAAGTTTAGATGCTTTAAGAATTTTAATTAACAGTAGTTATTTTTTTTTTGACTGATTATTGTTATAAGCTTCCATCATCCTTGAATCAAATTAGTGAGAATCACTGACATTAAACACTCCCTAAGTTGCTTTTTGAACAATGATTATCTACATCACAACAATCCTTTTTTTTTCATGTTGATGATATAGCTTTTTCTTATAGTATTTGAATTCATAGAGTTACTTTCTTACTATTTCTTTTTGATATACAGTTAAATATCAAGATAGATGAGCTAGAGAATAAGAGACAATTCAAGTGTATATGGGTCACAGATAAACTCAAAGAGATGGTAAGTAATTTAGATCAATTTTATTAAATTCCTGGAGGATGTGTGCAATGTGCATGTTTTTATGTAACACTTAGGCCCGTATTCTGAAGTCGGATAAACTCAGGTTTAAAGTTGTGGTTTAAGTATGGGTAGCCAATTTTTACAGAAATCACTAACAGTAGAGACATCATATTTCAGCTCATTTTGCTCTCAAATCATTCATGATTGTCTAGGAAGTATAAATAGATGATTGTCTTCACCATCGATGAATCAGGAAAGAGCGCAGTAAACATAAGAAACATACAACTTCATAAAGACTTTAACACATTTGGCCTCCCATAATTTTAGTACAGAGTTAGACCGTGGTCTAAGTTAAACCTGACTTCAGAATATGAGCCTCTGTGTTTTATCATGAGAAATCAAATCAATTTATCAATCAATCAATAAATAAAATATTGTGATCTCCTTACCAGCGTGATATGTTGTTCCATTCCATAATATGCACAGTCATCTTCTGCCGGGAGAAGAATAAAACTGGTTTACTCAACTAACATAACAATTCACAGCATCATTTTATATTTCTTTCTCTGATTCCTCTAAATACAAAGTCAATACAAATTTGTTGCATTGAAGAACTATATATGCACAGTAATGCTTGGGGAAAAGAGCAGAATTTGTTTTGAAATTCAGTATGTAGAAACAACTATTTGATTAGTGTATTTTTATTTTTCAAATGTTGATTTATAAGTTGCCCATTGGATGAAAATGAGGAGAAAAAAAATTCTTATTCCCCTCTGTAATTCCCTTGCATGTTTCATGTAATTGCAGGAGGTTGTACTATATCCTAACAAGACAGACACGGTCAGAGACATGTTAGAAGAGGCTAAGAAACATGTACAACTTGCAGAAAATGGAACTGGAAAACTAAGGTGAGTCCTTAATTCTCTCTAAAGCATTTTTGCTCATGCAGTAAAGAATGGCATTTGCCCATGACTGTTCATTACACATAATTCCCCCCCCCCCCCCCAAATTTTTTTTATTTTTGTTCCATGGAGATTTAAAAAAAATGTTTTTCATTCATTTTTGGCACCTCTGGCTGGTGTTCAGAGCTTGCTTCAGTTTCCCATGTTTAACTTGATTCGTCCAAGAGTTAGATTTATGTCGTTATGATGGACATCAAAGTTTTGATTCACACTAATTTTCAAACAAGTTGTTTGTAAGTTATTGCTAATGAGACTTTTCAATATACCGCTGGGTTAAGATTATGTTCGATTTTAAGCTTGCAGAAGTTTCAGAAGTTTGATGGTTATTGGTTTTGCTGCTTTCAGGTTATTAGATATCATCAGTAACAAAGTCTTCCAGCAGTTTGCAGAAGATACACCTATAGAGAACCTAGCCTTGCAGGGAAACAAGATGTTCAGATTAGAAGTGAGTACTATCCATCGTTCATTCTCTCATTCAAATGTTCATTGATTGATTCATTCATTTATTTATTCATTCACTTTGATCCATTCATTCACTCTCTGAATCATTCATTCACCAATTCATTCAGAATACAGTTCATTCTATCTTTGTTCAATTCATTTGTCCATCTATTCACTCATCCATCTATCCAACCCTTATCCATTCCATCATTCAGTCATTTAATTATTTCTTCATTAGGAATGCAGTTCATTAAAAAAAAAAAATCAATCAATCAATCAATCACCCATTCATCAAAGATGATTGAAAATGGTGCTTTAGTGTTTCAAACTCATGCTAACATGTAAAAAAGATTTTGCCTGCATTTCATATGTTGTATATTCTTTTAATTTTCAGGAAATTCCTCAAGACCAATACAAGTTAAGTGATGATGAGATGATAGTATGTGTAGCTCACTTCCAGAAGGACCTTTACAACACATTTGGTACACCATTCTTTGTTAGGTTAAGAGAGGTAAGAACACACTCTGATTTTGCCCCAAAGTTAGCATTTGTTCATGATAAAACAAATTTGATCAATGTTAAAAAGATACACCAAATAAGACTTTTCACATTTATGAATTATGATATGAATTATGACTCAAAATATCAACTGAGAAGATTTCAGTAAGAATTCAATGAATATAAACAAGAAAATTAGTAATTTTGGAAAATTTATATAAAATTGGTAAATTGGTATGATGATAATTATGTGTAAATTGAGGTGACACAACAATTGCTCCTGCGACATTCTCTCCAGTCTTGATATCTCAGAGGGCATAGGATTAGAGTTAGGATTGTAAAAGAAGTTTTGGTTCAGAATAATGTGAAGATGATTAGGGTTTATTTAGTTATGGAGGTTGGATTTTATGTTTGGCTTAACCTGCCGATTTTCCATTGGAGCAATTGTTGCCGGAGCAAATGTCGTGAAACCGTAAATTAAAAATCAAATCATGAATCTACTTAGACCCTCTTATAGTATACATGATAGGCCAAGAGAGTCCCAAGTTTGGTCAAATTCAGGCAATAAGTGGCCAAGAATGTAGGAGTTGCTGTGTATTGCTGTAATTAATTTTGTTAATTAATTTTGTTAATTTTGTTTTCTACAACCTAGTGGTCCCAATCCAAAGCCTACTGAGTTACAGAATCCAAAAGTCAATTAGTTACAACTATTTCATTGGACATTTATATGAAAATCTAAAAGGTGTTTGGACGTTGAAGTGTAATAACAAAGAATATTCTGTGGGCGAAAGGACGAAAGTGCATGCACACAGCAACTGATCTGTTTGCATGCACTCATCTCACACACATAGACCAGTTAGGATCACAGTCAAAATTACATATGACCCTTGCATTAATTAACTGGGGTATAGTTAAAAGATATAACACCAATTTCAACCAATCAGCATACAGGATTAATGAAGTCTGGTTTGTAATGAGTATTACAACGAGTATTAAAATTCAGTCATTTTGTGATTGACAGGGTGAAGCATTCTCTAACATCAAAGAGAGGATACGAGAGCAACTAGACGTCTCCGAGAAGGAGATTGAAAAGGTAATATTGATCTTGACAAATTAACAGTATTGGTAATGCTAAAAAAAAGCAACCGAAATAAAGTGTTGCAAAAGTTGCACTGTACACTGCAAACAGTAATTTCTCAATGATAAAAGTTTTCTAATTTACTTGCAAAAATGGGGTTTGGTCCAATAGTCTTATCATGCAACATATATCGGTATCTTATTTTCAATGCTGAAGATTGTAAAAGTATTTTATAACAGAAAATTCATTTATTCACTTAATTGTTTGAATTGGAATCGTAATTGCTGTTTTAACATATGAATTGGCAATTTCTATCTTCACAAGATATTCGTCACCAATCTATGCTTCAACAGAAAAAAAAGGAAAATTGAAAGAAATATTGATACCAATTTGAAGAATGACTGATTATCAAATAATGCTTCAAGTATATAAATCGCTCATGTGATCATGTATACAAAGTTTTTCCGAAATGATTCAAAATTTGAAAATTCAGTAACATTGCTATTTTCATATGTCTTTGATAAAAATTTCTAGACTTAATCAAATAATATCATTATTAGCCTGGTACCATATACCACATAAAAGGGATAATAAATACCTTAATTTTACAGTCAGCAATGCAAGAAGATGGATAGTATTATCAGTAATACATGTACCTAAATAGCTTACAGGTAATCAAGGTTATGTATTATTCTGTATGTATTATATATAGATCTGTTATTTAACCCATTCTGCTTTTACCAATTTTTTGCTTGTGCAGATCAAGTTTGCAATAGTAATGATGGGTAGACAGACATACATCGGGGAAGGTGAGTTTATTACACAATAAAGTATTTGTGCCTTGATGAAAGCCCTAAGTTCATATTACATAGACTATTGTGGAAGTAGGTGATTGTAGTATGAGGCAGAATAGTTTGGTTACGTGTGCAGAGCTGCAAACCATAACTCTTTTTTCTTCATAGAATATGATTTTCTAAATTTCTTAAAACAAAATTGTATCATTTTGAGGTAAATTGTTTCTACATGTCTCTTATTTCATAAAACTTACACAAGTTTAGGCAATTGGATGAATGTAATTTCAGGTAACTAAACTAAAGGTCGTTTGTGTGTCAGTATTTCAAAGTTCAGTCTTTAGCATCACTGTATAAAGTTTCTCATTTCCAGAGGTTGGCAGGTCTTGTTTTAAGGGTTGTGTTTAGAAGTTCCTTTTTTTTGTTAGGTTCCTTTTTTCTGGCATTATGATTCCCCCTTTTTTTTTGGGGGGGGGGGGGGGGGGGGAGTTGCACAAGGTTGGCAATTCTGCATATATATTTCAGATGCTTTATCAACCCCTATCAACTCAGTCTGAAGGAACCTTGATGTTGAAAATAGATATTTTATGACCTTCAATTTTTTTTTTTTTTCATTTAAGATATGATGGAAAATAATCATAAGTTAAGGCAATGGGCTTTTTCTCTGTATAAAGTTCATAGTATATTTTTCCTAATCTATGTTACTTATTTTATTTCCCTCAGACCAAGAGTACTCAGTACGACTGAAAGACTTCCAGCCACAGGGACATGCAAGTAAGTAGATTGTCATGATATTGTATGGGACCAATATATATAAATTCCACCTGCAGTAATAAAATGGTGAAGATTAAGGAGAGCTTGGATGCCTGAGTTTTTCTTAGGGAGAGAATCGTGACTCAATGTTAGATTGCCAGGAAATATATATGGTTATTGTGTTATACTGTGGGGTAGATTTTAAGGGCAAAGTAGGAGCCACACATGAAGGCTAATAATTGGGTAGAATCTGAAATTTCATTAAGAAATAACAAACTTTAAATGTCACCCTGCAACTATTTCCAGCATGCTGTCCCAAGTGACATTGATTTTGAACCTTGGATGATTTTGTGCCTCTACCTCCCATAGGTAGTTGCTGGAGGCATTATGTTTTCTAGTTGTTGGGTCGTCCTTCTCGTTTTCATTCTTGTGACAACTAGAGAAGAGTTTGCTTGATCAAGATGAAACTTGGTTCAAGTATGCATATAGGAGTGAAAACGAATTGATTAGATTTTGGGGTCATGAGGTCGTAGGTCACATAAGTTCATTTGATAATTTCGGATGTAAGGTGTGTAAAATATTCTTAGTCTGGCAATGGCGGGGGCATATAGTTTAATTGCGTTAAGTCAAGAATCCCATCTATTTTTTTTTGGGGGGGGGATGGTTTAATATGAAATTATTTGTAGAATCTCAAATTCTTGAAGTGTAGAACCATTTTTCTTCAGTAAAAAGGATTGATGTTTGCTATTGAGCCTTCAAAACCTTTTCGTTCATCTCTACTCTCTCTCTCTCTCTCTGCTACAGCTAACCCCCAACCCAGGCCATGGCTTGGCCTTGACCATGTCAACAAGAACAAGAGACCACGCTACAACTATGTGGAAAAACCCATCAAGATCTTGAACTGACAAACACTTCTAGACCCAGCCATACCAACGCTGGACCTCAAGACTCTTAGAATTTACATAGATATAAATATTAATGGGCATATCATGATGGAGGTTTCGATGAACAGAAGCAGATAGAGAAAAGATGGATGGATAGATGGATTAGTGGACAGAGGAGCCAGAGAAGGAGGATTTGAAAACCAAAGAGCTTCAAGCTGCCAACGGAGGATTCTGCAAGTGCGACGCAGGAGGACCTGATGCACCTTAAGCACAGGCGCACACAAAACATGGTCCAGGCCATTGTCTGGGGCTTATCCCTGCATACCGGTTCTTTAAAAATGGTGGGAAATGAAATGTTCCTTCATTTGTTTCAATGGAACTGTTTACAGCAAACACACCCCATGTTATGGTTTCCAAATCATTGGTCGTATATACTTTAGGGTGTGGAATACAATGACCCGGGCCAGATTCGGTGTGAAAAAGTTTTATATCAAGCAATGATGTTTAAGACCCTGAAACCCAAGTGATAGCTTTCACAGAACCAACTTATCTTTCAGGAAATGTTACCTTATGCCATTCTCCTCTCATTTAAATTATTCATGACCTTCATTGGGGGAAAACTTAGACAAGGTAAAGAAAAGAATGCAATTGTTTACATGGAAGGATAAGCACTTTAATTATTCCTTCAATATGGCTTTTCGTTATAATGTAATTTATGGTTTTATGTTCACCTCAGAGATCTTTGTTTTTAACTAGAGAAAGCCAAGACCATGAACACTTTTATATTGTATATTTTTATTTCTTCTCTATATTCTTTGTTTCATATCTAAATTGTTGATGACAATATTTTAGTTTGTCATTCTTGGACAGCCATCAATAATTGAGTACCCAAACTGATGGTTAGTAGTGCATTCATGTATCTTCTATCACCAAGTTGTGTCACAATTGGCTGCCCATAGTTAAACAACATATTCAAACCGTGATGTAAGTTGCACTGTAGTTGCACTGAAGTTTTGAATAGAGGTCCTCCCTAGTTAAGCCTATAGTTGTAGTCCTCTCCTAGAAATTTGCGTGGAATGTATGTCATAAGTAAATATGTTTAGTAACTTTCACATCATTTTATGACCGACTTGGAGACCATGAAGTGTTTCATGTGCTCTCGAAGATCTTTGTAACATTTGAAGAAAGGATGACATATATGAAAATAATCTGTATAAATGATTGCATATTATATCCTTTTCACATCAGGGCCCCGTCTTCCAAAGAGTTGTGATTGATGCGATCAATTGTAACTATGGAAAGCCAGCAAAGTCAACATATGAAATGTATGTTTGATCAAAAAATTTTCTTGATATGAATGTATATCCATAAAGTCATTGATTTCTTGACAAATTTGTGTGTTTTCCTTTGTTTACAAAAGACACTTTGCAAATTTCCTGTAGAAAAAAATATGACACTGATGGATTTCCATAGAGTTACGATTGATTGGATCAATCGTATATCTCTTTGTAAGATGGGCTCCAGATGTGTATTGACCATGTAAATGACAAGCAGCATCAGGATATCGAAAAAAACCCTGCCTGGCTAGCTATTATCATTTGCATGGTCCCCACTGTGACAAGTCAATAGATTTTCTTTGTATGATAATGGCTACTATAGGAGGCTGTCGGACACGCCCACATTGTGTAATTACGCTATCCATATTAAGCTAAATCACCCATGTGGTGTGTTTGGCTTAACCCTCTTGTAATGAGCACCTACAGTCAAATCTACCCAAATTCAAATGTAGGGACACTGTCGTAACTTCAAATTCAAAGAAGTAAGTGTTATGTGAAAACAATATAGGAACATATGTTGTATACACTGTATTTTTCAGCTATGTTCTACTTCGAATCTGCAAATTTTGTATTTTAGCGGCAGCAGAATATTTCATGTCCTGCTATCCATTTATCGAGTAAATGAAAACGCAGTAAAATAATGAAATTATTTCTTTTGCAATGACTATCTTGGAGATGAAAATGCTAGATATTATGAGTGCCTGGCTGATACAGTATAAATATGGTGGACTATACTTGGATCTTTGACGAAGGAAATATTAGTGGACTACTTAAAATTAATCGCCAAGATTTGTTTACGGTGCTATCGCTCAGTAACATGAAGCTTAGCAATGGATCACACTCTTGAATTGTACAAATTTATTGCATATCATAATGATGAGCAATAAAAAAAGAAAACACCTATCTTTCTTATGATCATTCATTAATATCTGTGTCACCTAGCCAAGAACCATCCTTCAAGATTCAAAATAGGTGGCAAAGGGGGGGGGGGGGTGTGGAGGAGTTAAAAGAGTCTCCTCTTTTTCATCCAACTCATCCTGGCTTTGTTCCAATTTTATTTTTATTTTGTCAATGCCAAGTTGATAACAAAGCTACTTCGTAATGATTCAGTGCAGTTTGATTGGCACTGAGGAAATTTTAAGAAGTACTTGATAAAACCTGGCCCTAATTCCTTCTTTCAAATTTGTAGAGTGATCACTTGCTGGTACATATTTTGCTACATCTAACATTAAACTTTCTCACCATTATAACCTTCAATGTACCCTAGTAATGAAAGTCAATTAGATACTAGAGGTACTTGTATTTTAATTCTATTTATTTTATCACATTGCATTTTAGTTGGTATTATTCATTTAGAACTACACTATCCAGAAAAGGAGTAAGTATATCAAAAGAGAATCATCAAGTTTAATCAATCTACAGGGCAACTTCACCTGGGGAGTTTGATTCTATTATCGGCACTTGTAGAGTTTGTGTGGCTAGTCCATTTGCAGCCTTCCCTTTTCACCTCTTGATGCTTTAAAATATGTTTATTTTATCAATTGAACACTTAATTCCATCAGTGTTCTACCGGCACATCTTGTTTTGGTATTGAACCATTATAACTACAATTACCAGGAAATTGAGCCATTTTTAGAGAGAGAAAAAAAAAATTGTTGAGTCAAACATGAAACGGCAATACTAGGTCTCATGGTGGGATTTCTGTTTGTATATGCTTCTTTTTGTCCAAGGAGTATTCATTGCACACCTTATTAATATTTGTGTGAACACATTACCTTTTTCTTTTCTTTAGAGGCAAAAGGACGCATCTCTCTGTTTATGTTGTATATAGGTCAATGGTCTCTCAACTTGGTGATTTTTTTTCACTTAATTATGTTAATCTCAGGGTGGATTAGAATTAATCAACGTCATTTTCCCCAAGAATCATTTTTTTGAAGAAATGTTTAGTTCAATCGTTATTTCGTTGCTCGTGGAAGTGAAGGTTTTTCAAAATGCAGACATGAAAGAAATGGTCCAAATGCATTTCGGAAGGTGATTCACCAGGACCAACAGACCTTAATATCAATTAAATACAACAGAATTCTCAGTTATTATTGTAAAGTGGGATCTCTTCTAGTTCACACATGTGTTGCATACACTCCAAGGTTGACTTTTACTTCCTAGGTTAAACTGGCTAATCTGCTATGCATATAGAATGGGGAAGATTTCTCTCTACTGGAATTGGAGGGAAATTCTTTATACTGGAATTGGAGAAAAGTTCTCTTTTCTGGAAATGGGAAAAATTCTCTGTACTTGAAATGGGAAAAATTCTCTGTACTGGAAATGGAAAAATGCTCTGTTCTGGAAATGGGAAAAATTCTCTGTAGTTGAAATGGATAAATGAATTTTCTATACTGAAAATTGGAGAAAAAAATCTGTACTGGAAATGGAGAAAATTATCTTTACTAAAATGGGGAAATAACTTCTGTATACTGGAAATGGAGGAAAATAGCTCCTTTAAATGGAGAAAAATCCTCTATACTAGAAATATGGAAATATTCTCTATACTTGAAATGGAGTCAATTTCTCTCTACTGGAAATGAGGAATTAGAGGGAAATTTGAAAAATTCTGTACCAGAAATTGGGAATATATCTACTGGAAAGTTGAACAATACTGGAGTGTTGGCTCAGTTGGTAGAGCGTCCGTCTCACAACCGGGAGGTCTGGAGATCAAACCCTGGCCGCGTCAGACCAAAAGACGTTAAAAGATGGGAGTTGCTGCTACCCTGTTTGGCGTTCAACAATCCAAGTGATAGAGCCTCATCGATCTGGTGCTGCACATTGGCTGCCAGGCCCATGATCAATTGGGCAAAAAGGATTTCCGAGTATTTCTATTTTCAGAGTTCATTTCAAACAATAAAATATTGATATTTAATTTCATTTGTGCAGATAACTATGGCTTGCTTTACAAATATTCAACCGTTTTGAATAGTCTGTATGCTGCTGCCCTCCACAGGTATTTTTGTTGCCGTATATGATAGTGCTATTGGCCGTCTTGGTATATTCATAATTCACACGTATTGTGAATACCTGCAGTTACATGAATACTGCAAGGTGGATGCACTACTGTATGTTAAGTGATATTCCAATGTAGCGCACCCAATATGATGTGAATATATTTCACACACATTTAGTAAATCATTGCTTTATTTATCATTTAAAGAAATAGAAAAAAAAATAGAAAAAAAAGCACCAAGGATATATCTGAGTAAACAGAAAAAGCAGGGCATACATAAATATTCATAAGATAATAATTTTGTACACGATATATTACTATAATTACTCAAAATCCAAAATAAAGAGACAAGTGAAATAATGGTTTGTAGGATAATTGAAAATTATCTTTTTTTTGCCTTTCCATGGGGACTGTTTATGAAGCTGTTAGTAAAATCATGTACAACTGAATGACTGGTGTATTGTGCTCAATTAATTTCTCAAAATTTGTTTCAAATTCAAGAAACAATAAACTTTGCATAAAAATGGTTATCAACAATAAGTAATTTTATCTAGGAATATTATGATGCATATCAAGATTAATCAAGAATCTGATTAAGATCGATAGGGTGTTCCAGTCATGTGTGATGGCAAAACAGCTTTATAAAACAGCCCTAAAGGTCAATATCTTTCAATAAGATGATATTGATATCATTTGCAAGTATGGCAGATAAACTCAGAATTTAGTATCCTGCCACCCGTCTTACGTCAGCACTGTTTTTATAGTGAAAAATAATGTGTTTGAAAAGTAGATGTGTTGTGTAGAGATAAAGGAAAATGGCATGAGATATATAATAAAGGATGATGTCCTAGATATTGGATTTGTTTGTTTCTTCACTGGATGGTTTAGGTGTCATAATTTATTATTATGTAGGCTGTATAGAATTCCAGTTGTATGCTAAATTTCCCTACCTACACAACATTTTCCCAATTATGTGTTGAAATTGATATAGTCCTGTTTATAGGTTCTGTAATACCGGTAATCTTATCAAGTACACCGTTCTTATGTAGCACCATCAATGTCATAAGTTCCTTTTGTTGCAATGTGAGTTCAACCTTGGACAAGTCCAATAAATAATGGCTTTTAAAGCAGAAATTAGACTAGTTTTTAATTTGAGGGATAATGTAATCAGTTTGTTTTCTATATTTGTAAATTGCAGGTATTTATGGAGATCAGCTTTGTTGTGTTTTTATTACTCACGTTCTGGTTACAGTGTTAACATGAATATATAACAGTATATGTTGGATTTCTTGAAAGTTACCTCTAATGGAAACAGACTTTACACATTTGTGCTTGATGACGATAGAGGCTCAGAGAAAGGATAATGAGTAAATTTCCGCTGTAAGTTATAATAGGAGAAATTATTCCATGAATTTGTGCAGGGCTTAAAAAGAACCCTCAACCGCTACATGATGTTTGAAAGGAGAGTGCTTTATATGTACATTAGAAGACTAGAAAAGATATCTCCATGTTTCCTCTGATTCTTCGATTCTCACGGTTATCTGTACAGATGTAAAAAATAAATAAATGAATTGAATTAAATCTGTATTAGTCACTGGTACAGTGCAAGAAAGCTATGTAAACAACCCTCATTATAGATGCAGTATGTTCATATTGGTTTATGTTATTACATTTTTTTCTGTATATTGTGCTCAATTTTGAGTTCGTGCTTAAATCCATCATCAGTACGACATAATTCTCATGGGGATGATTTTGTTGTTTTTATTTCTTTTCTTTTGTGATTGTCTTTTGAATTTACATTTCTATCAGCACTAGAAATCCTATTTGATTTTGACTGCTTCATGTTTTCTCTCTCTCTTTGTTTCTACAATCACATCTATGCATCATCGATGATAGATTATGGTTTGTATAAAAGAATTCTTTTTACATATGTTTCACGTTGTATATGTTCATTTATTTCTTTTTTGCAAGAAGTAAATGCCAGTAGATAAATTAAAAGAGAAAAGAAAACATTGATTATTAATAATGTGTTTAAAAAAGTTGAGACAATAAATTGATACCTATGGCCAATTTTATATTTATTGTAAAGTGGATTTTTGTACAGTTATAAAACATTAGAAGAATGAGTTAGGATTGATAGTGAGGGAAGACAAGTGGAGATAGCAAAGGAGGAGAGGGTGGAGGAAAAGTGAGAGGGGGAGGAAAAGTGCGAGGGGGAGGAGGGAGAATGAATGGGAGGAAAGAAAATGTGAGAGGGAGGGAAGGACAAAATGAAGGAGAAGTGAGAGGGAGGGGAGAAAGTGGAGTAAGAGGGAGGTGAAGAGGGTGAAGGGGAATGTGGGAGGGCCATAGAGGAGAAAGTGGAGGAAAAGAGAGGGGGAGGAGAGGAGAAAAAGAGCTCTAGAGGGAGTAGAGAAAGATGGAGGGTAAGACAGGTCTGAGGGCGGGGGAGTGAGTGTGAGGGGATGGAATGTGGAGGAAAAGTGAAAGGGAGGAGAGGAGGAAAAGTGAGGGGAGGCCAGAGGAAATGTGAGGAGGAGAGCCGAAAATTTAGAGAAGGTGAGAGGGAGCGGGGAGGAGGAAAAAGTGGAGGAAGATTGAGGAGAGGGGACGAGAGGATGAAATGTGAGAGGGGAAGAGAAGAAGAGGAAGATGTAGACGGGTGAAAGAGTGAGTGAGGGCACGGGGGTGTAAACGAGGTTTGGAGAAAGAGCAGGGAGTGCATGAGAGATAGAAACTGTAAGACAAGAAGAAAGAGATAGAATTAAGGTAAATATATGGAGCAACGAGGATGAAGTAATATCGACTTGAGGAGATGAAGAATTTGAGGGGAAAGGAAATGGGGAAAATGAGTGGGTGCATGGGGACATAATTTACAATGGGGGAATGTCAGGGAAAATAAAACAAGAGAAAACAAAATTGAAGATTGGAAATTTGACCGAATTTGACCCTCACAATACTTGTTCTTCCCGCTGCGCCGCGCCCAATTTCTTCATCCCGCGTGACCACGCCCACATTTATCTTTCAGGCGCTGGCCGGAGTGTGCTTTTCTTCTTTTCTGAAGTTCTTATTTTGGTTTTTGCTTGGAGTTTTGACCTTTTTCTGACTTTACTCGAATTCTGATTTCAGGTAAGATTAAGGATATTTAAATAGAGCCAGACTTATGTGTTTATTTTCTGTGAAATGGGAAAGAAAAGCTTATTTTCGCCGACTGTCAATTCAATTTATTTAAACGGTCCCATTCGTGTATATTCGTGTACTGTGATGTAGATCTACTGTTAATTGTAATATTGTCAGTTGTATCGTTTGTCAATGTGTCTTTGTGAATTTCATCTGCAGTTGAGTTGGAGAGCACTTTTGACTTTAGGGGGCATTGCATTGGGACCTCAATTAGGTGGAATAAAGCTGCCAGAGTAGTCAGACTTCCAATCCAAGCACCATTTCATTTTAATAATTTGTTTTTACCTTGCCTGCTTAGGCTTACTCCTTAATCCTTAGTCTATTTTTGTTAGTAATTTGTGAAATCAGTCAAACAGTTATCAGACTGAAATCTAGACCTAAATAACTAGTTAAATTTCACTCAAAAAAGTTCATAGCATTCATAACTAAAAGTAAAAGAATAAAGATAAAATCTCTAGATCCACCCCACCGTCACCGACAAGCTTTGTCATCATTATGTGCATTTGTCAGAGTGGGTGCTGACTTTCTACAAATGCAACACCCTGTATCTATCTATGTGCTATTGTCGCCTAATATGTTTTGACATAATTGCTACTATTACAAAGTACTAGGATTGGAGTACGAGTTTGGAGAGGAGGAATGGTGGAGGGGGTCTATTAACCTCACACAATAAATTTGAGTTTAATAGGCATAAAAAATTCCAAGTTCTGTATAGAAAAATATTAGTTTATTAAACCATCTTAAATTCGGATTAGCTCCTATAGATCCAAGCCAAACTAGATCTAGGTATATACTTTGCTGTGAGATCTAACTTGTTAACTTGGTCATGGATTGCCCCTCTGGCTCTTATAAATCTATAACCAAAATTAAGAAAACTATAACTTAAAGTCTCATTTTTAGTCTAGAACTCTTTCTGGTAATATTTATTACGGAATTGAATTTGAAGTATGATATTTTTTATGATTAGTGAATGAAAAACTTCTGCAAATGATTTGGGAAGCTACCGAGTTCCAAGCCTTGACGTTTTTGTGCATATTTTTTGCTGCATAAATGCAAATGTTGGACTTTTTCAACATTCATTCAATTTTCAACATTCATTCAATTCAACATTCATTTCTTTCACATAACCTATGGCAAAACACTTGTGAGCCCCTTGACCATTCATCTGTGTTTAAAATGTAAAATTAAATGAAAAAATTTCATTATAATTTCATTTTGTATATACTAGATTTGTCTTGTTGTACCATTAGTTTTATCATTATTACATTATTGTTTTATGCTATATGTGCAGTTGTTATACCTTTGTAAATACATACATTTCAGCTTTTTAGCTGCAGTATGGGTATGATTGTTTTACTGGAAATAAATAAACTGAATAAAATGAATTATTGATTCATATTCCCCTCTCTCTTTCAGCGAGACTACATTACATATACTTCATAAAATGTCACTCACACCAGTCAATTCATTGACCGTAGCTACAGCAGCCATCTTTGGGAGCCTTGGGCTACTGTGGCTTTACAAGAAGCTTACATCACATCAGAGGAGGGTGGGGCTTAAAGACAAGGTGGTACTCATCACAGGGGCAAGTTCTGGAGTTGGAGAGGGTGAGAATGTATTGAGTTATTATAAGTAATCTGCTAATCAATTAATCAAATTGAAGCTTTTCTATGGCAAAGCAGAAGAGTTAGATTTGTTTTGGTAGCAACTGAATATTAATAATTTATACCCTTATTTTTCTCTTTATTCTTTTTGAATTATAATTGTGTATTGTAGAGGCAATATTGGTAGTACAGTGAAACTTGTATTGAAAGACTGCCCAAGGGAGACAAGCAAAGTGATCTTTATGAGCAGGTGGTCTTAAAGGACGTATTTTAAGGGAGAAATCTATTCAAGAAAGATAAGAATCTGTTGTACTTAAAGAGAGGTGGTCATTCTATATTGGGTGCGAGAATCACTGCATTAATGTTTTTGTGAATATGAGTTATGTTTATGATTTATAGTATATGTGTACTAGATAACATATTCACATAATTACATTATCTTCTTCACCTTATCCTTCTTCTGAATTCAGAGATCGACAGTATAGGCCTACTACTGTGTAGTATAAGGTCATTATTCAACTAGGTCTATAAGTTAACTAATACTTAGTTACTATATATGAATATGAGATATGGATTTGTGATTGATTTAATACTATTAGACCAGCTCCATGAACCTCCTCAAACATTTGTTTAATCTTGATGTTTTCTATATATTCTTGCTCTTCAGAATGTGCCAGAGTTTTCTACCGTCTTGGCTGCAAGGTGATTTTGTGCGCAAGAAGGGCATCTGAGCTGGAGAGGGTCAAGAAAGAATTGATGGCTTTAAAATTGGTATGAAGCTAATAAAGGCAAAGTTGAGACAAACAATAATTTGATTTGAGAAAAAAGAGAAAATCAAACGAGCATAACACTGAGAATTCCTTTAATTTTTGTACAAAAGAAAGCTTTAGCTGTTATGCTCAATTTCATGAAACAGTTATATAACAAGATGGCGCAATGAAAACGATGATGTCGCCCATTCTCAAATTTCTGTTGTATTTTATCATAAAATTTGAACTCTGATATATTCAAGTTTTTTTTGTTACAAACAATGTAAAACATGGTTCGACTACTTAATGTGACACATTATCATTTTGTATTGTGATTCAATCAAGAGCTGCATTCTTGAAAAAGCTACAAGAGTGTGTGGAGCTGTAAGAACCCAAATGTCATATCAAGTCATTATATAATACACCAATGGTGCATTACAAATGCCATGTGTATTATCATTATGATTATCTATTCTTATGGGTAACAGAAACCAAGAAATCAGATTTGAAACTATCCCAGAGTTATGATTTGCTCGCATAATCTCCAATTAGTCTAGCCACAACACTGCATTTTAATCATAATCGTTTTCTTTCATGAATGGTAATCAGGCTCAAGGAATCCCAGCCCACACACCCCACGTGATACCCCTGGACCTTGAGAAATTGGACGAACTACCAGACCGAGCCAAGGAAGCACTCGCACTCCACGGCCATGTAGACATCCTTATCAACAATGGGGGCATGAGTGTCAGAGGGAGTGTGGTTGATACCGTTCTCTCCGTCCATCAGAAGATCATGAATGTCAACCATTTTGGTTCGCTCGTCCTCACTTCTGGTAAGTATTTGCGGATTGTCTGAAGTGAGGATAGATGAGATCTTGTTTTATCAGAAGGCTTAAATATGCAGTCGGTGACTTGTGAACCAGGTTCAGAAGGAAGGCAGTGATGTCCAAGTCCACCCAAGTAGCAGGGTTATTGAAACAAATTGATTTTATAAAGCCTTAAACTGAGGATTTCATCACAGTGTGACATAAAATGTAAAAGTTTTTAATGCTTTCCTTATTACTAAAATGTTATCTACACAAAGTGGGTGATATGCAGATGCCTGAGCTGATGATATCGCACACTGCACTTGAAGGAGAGGTTCACCCTGATGTGAAGTTGGTTTCAATCAAAGTTATTGGTTATCATCATAGGTTCAGTTTGTGACATCACCTGCAAGTAACTCCCCTATTTATGTCGTGCAGTGTAAAGTCCTGAAAACTGCTCAGGAATCAAGATTTTTGTCGATGCTTACAATGTCATACAGGCACATCATTTCATACATGCTTCTAGGAGAAGAAATAATCATAAATCATTAAAAATGTGAATCTATAGAATTTTCATTATATATGACATGTAGAAGCCGCTTGTGTTGAAATGTTGAAATCACATGATAAAGACTTGAAATGTTAATAATCCTCTTATGTTTTAATAGTTTTTAGTCAAACAAAATAATTATATATTTATATTAAATCCAACTTATTATCAGGGAGAACTTCCCCTTTTACACTTGCTTAGCCAGATACCATGGCTTCAGGTGCAGAGTGGTAACTTGTTAGTGTCTTTTTTTTCTTTTTCACTAGCCATTTTACCAAGTATGATCTCAAGAAGAAAGGGTCACATTCTTGCAGTCAGCAGTGTTCAAGGAAGGATAGCTATTCCATTCAGAAGTGCTTGTGAGTATTAAAATGATATTCCATTCATCTTATAAATGCCAGAATGCATCTTATGTAAAGATGCAATGTTAGTAGAACAGCTCATCATCGTCATCACCATCATCATTGTCATTATGTCATCATCATGATCATCATCACATCACCATCATCAGCATTACCATCAATGATCATCATCATCATTGCCATAACCACCACCAACACCACTACTGCATTTATCATCACCACCAACATTAAAACCATTATCATCATCACCACCACCACCACTACAGCCATTATCATTGTCATGATAATCTCCATCATGATCATCCTTAACATAATAATCATTACCGCCATCACCACTACCACCAATGTCATCATTACTACCAATAATATTACTGTCATCATCGTCTTCATTTCAATCATCTCAATCATCATCATCAACAACATCAATACCACTTCTACCATATTATGAGCATGAATCATTAACAACACCACATCCATCATCACTACCACATTGTAATGATTATTTATTCATTAATATAACCACCACCACCACCATCACTACTCTATTATAATAATTAGTCATCACCATAACTTCTACCACCACCATCATTACCCTATTACAATAATTATTCATTACTACCACCATCATCATTCATCATGTTTATAACAACCTGTCTTCATTTTCATTTCTAGATTCTGCCTCAAAGCATGCCATGCAAGCTTTCTTTGACTCTCTAAGAGCTGAGGTTGCTGAACACAACATCAGCGTCACAGTTCTTAGTCCCAGCTATATCAATACCAACCTTTCTCTAAGTGCTCTTCATGGAGATGGATCTATTCATGCAAGTAAGTGAATTCATTCTCTTGGGTCATCAAAAGCTAGTACATGTGGCACCCAGGGGGGGGGGGGGGCAGTCAAATAAATTGCTGTACACATGTGTGACCAAGGAATTTCCAAACACCCCCTAAACAAGTTTTTCTCTGTGTGCAAAATAACCCCCTAAACAAGTTTTTCGCTGGCTTTATTTACACATTTTGGCCCATAAACAAGTTGTCGCCAAAATATGACCTCGGGGGAAAAAGCTTGGGTAAAAAAAACATACCCTAAACCCGGGGGGGGGGGGGGGGGGGGGCCACTTCCATTCACGAGTGGATACCATGCGCGACCATGGGGTCTCGAAAAGCACCCTAAACACGTAATTTCCATATTCTGAAAATGCGCCCCTTAACAAGTATTGGCGTGTGAAACCCTACCCTTAACAAGTATTGGTAACAAAACAATACTCTTGGCCAATGTTCCCTGAAATGAACCCCTAAACAAGTGCAGGAATGTTTTATTGTTACGGGTCCTTCGGTCGTCGGCTTTACCTTATTTGGTTTAGTACGACCCCACCTTCTACACCTCGCGCAAATCGGACTCTAAACACGAAGTGTTGGGGGCAATAAGGACATCCTTTATAAAACATTTTAATTTTGTATTATCATCCCCGCGAATTCGACCCTAAACACATACTTTTCCTAGCGAAATAGATACCCTTTTTTCATTATTTTGGTGTTTTTGACACCCTTATCACGTTACGTACGTAACGTGCCCTATCGTGAAAAAGACATCCTTTTTACGTGTTTTTTTGGTCGCGCATGGTATCCACTCGTCAATGTAAGTGGCCCCCCCGGGCCCTAAACACGTTTGGCTAGTCTTTAAAAAATGCTTTGGGGAAAAAACATACCCTAAATACGTTTGACCCCGCGATTGACAATTGACCAGTCTTTCAAAACCACCCTTTTTCTTGAAAATCTGTGTTTTTGATTCCCTTAACGAGTCCACGCGCGGACCGCGTCCAAAACTGAAAAAGCACCCCTTTAAACACGTTTTTTGGGGGTCACGTGTGTGTACAGCAATATATTTGACTGCCCCCCCCCCCCCCGGATGTTGCAGCAGCAAAGAATGATTTGATGAGAGAGTCTTTAAATTCAAGTTTGTTACCATGTAATTGTAGATCTTGATCTAGTTCATTTGCATTAACTTAACTCTATGAAATCATGAAATTGTAGCTGAAAAATGATCACATTGAAGATTACCAATGCAGATTAGCACATAATATGAGGGACAGTATTTTTTGCTTGGAAAAAGACCCAAACCTGTGCCTGGTATGTTATGCTTATTTTGTCCATTTCTACGCAATTGCACATTTCTACGAGAATCATTTGGAATATTATCTATCTATACATACGAACACTTTGGTGGTCATTTTTGGATTTTGTTTAAAATTATGTCTCGGCCATTAGAGTCCCACACAAAGGCACGACTTCTTATTTTACAAGTAGACAAGCTACACATTTCATTAACATCCTGATGATCCTGGTGGCCAGTAACTCCCCAATCTAAACACATACAGTATGCAAAGGATTGGGGGGAAAATTGGTTAAATAGGGACAATATTATGACACTTTCCCTGTGGCCCTCATGTGGTTGATTAGACAATGGAAATAATGCTTGGGTTTATGACTTTAACTCAGGCCCTTGTAAATGAACATGAAAACTTTATTTTTCCGATATCATCTATTCATTGAAGTTGTATTATATCACAATATTACAATATTGTCATACTGTGCAGACCCATGCTATATATTTTGGTGTTTTATTTCTCCATTTGCAGAGATGGATTCCACTACAGCCAATGGCATGTCGACGATTTATGTGGCGGACAAGATTGTTGATGCGGTCGCTAAGCAACAAAGTGATGTAGTACTGGGGCCATTCACACATGGAGCAGCAATCTACATCAGGGCTTTGTTCCCTAATCTCTATTTCTGGATCATGGCTGGGCGAGCAAAGAAAGGAGAAAAGGCAGAAGATTGATGGTGGTCTCAGACAAGGACATTTTATTTGCCAAATTAGTACCACCATTACCCCAGATCATCGTTATTGAAGAAAAATAACCAGGACATATTGATCGATGTGCAATTGTTATGGAAATTTATCCAATTAACTGGTGTGTAATGGGTGTCTGTTATGATGTTAATTTTGTTCATATTATCAAGAGCATAGACTTCCTGTTTCTAACAGACTCACTTCTTATTTTTTGAAACTTTGCAGTTGATGGGGGGGGGGGGGATAGATTGACAATTCAATAAGGGGAGGTATTTAACTGAAAAAACAGGGTTGGATGAAACGGTTGTTTTTATTCAGTGTTGAAATTAATGTATGGAAGAGAATTTGTGTCATATGATGTATTTTACACCATGATTTACTAGTACTATTTGATTAATTTATGGGATGCAAATGTAAAAACTATAAATATGCAAATTTTTAATAAAAATTATGAACTATGATGATCTATTCTGCTCTAATGATTTATTGAGTATTGACATTACCAATGAAAACTAGTAAATTGCATCTTTAATACTTTCAAAGGCTTTCCATTAATTTACAGTAGGAGACCGGAGAATGAATCCCAATTTAATTCTTATAAAAGAGAAAAATCAAAGAAACAAATAAATGAGAGTTTTAAGATTAAATTAATGAAATCTTGAGCGTTTGAATGTTGAGAATACTGATGCTTTGTAGATCCTCCCATTGGCAATGCGACCAAGATCTGTGATGTCACACTCGTACAACTTCCCCGTTACCTTTTCACATAAATTTCCTCATCTTGTCTATTACAAGATCAGGGGCTCGCAACACAGAGGTTTATAGCGATTACATTGTAATTGTACTCTTGATTTTCACAATTAATTATACATTGTAGTCAATGCAATCAATCCTAAAAACATGTTCTGTTGTGTTACAAGCCCCAGGTAAGAGAGAGCGGGTAATGGAGGTTTGACAATATTATATCATGGATAATTTTTTTTCGTATCAGTAGAAGTCGTAAAAAATGATGTTTTGAGGTATATTTTCAGTGTCCAAAGGGAAGAGTTGTGCAAGTGTGGCATTACAGGTCTTGTTCACCTTGCCACTGGGAGAATCACCATCACATTAGTGGTCTCGACAATCTAATGCTCTCGATTCTATTTCTCGTCCAATTCTTCTCAAACTTTTATTCGTCTAATTCTTTTCTGCACTTGCTCAAGCTAACTTGCTCTAAGGGTTTTGCTCTCCTTTAAGCAGTCTCTTCATACTTGATACTGGGGAAATTGATATTTAGAGTTCAGGTAGGAATACAAAGGAAAATAGGACAAAGGATGAACGGTGAAAAGAAAGAATGGAAATAAAGAAGAGTAAAATAATAACATGAATAAAGGAATATGGAAAAAAGAGGAAAGGGGAGATAAAAAGAAGAAAAAAGTTCATGGATCGAAAGTACGCAATCAAATGACATTAACAAGTCTATATTCAATTTCATTCATTTTTATTTCCAATTTATTTCTGTACAAATGTAACAGATTTATATATTTTATTCTTCTCTTTAAAACATTGTACACATATAGCCACTGCCATTAAATAGCATTCTTCAAATGCTGCTTTCAGCATTACTTTTTTTTTACAATTTTCATGAAGAAAAAAAAAATCTACAGTTCTTGTCAATATATAACTTCATTCACATTCAGTCAACACTTTCTTCTGATTCAACAATCTTTATTCTTGTTTACAATTATATGATCATTAAAAGATAACATTCCAAGCAAAATTTTCCTGTTAAAGAAACATGAGTTTGAGTACTTTAAATTTCAGTTTCTGTATCTTTCAGAGCATATTCATACTCCATGTGACCAGAATACATTGCAAATTATGCAATATCGACCGGACCTCTTATTTAATATTCCAAAGATTTCAATTTTTTTTGGGGAAACTTAGATTGATAAAGTTTGTCCAACAAATAAACAATTGTCTGTAGATTTCATTGCAATTTGTTCATTATTCAGAGATAAATGGGTTCCAAAGAACAGGAATCCATATTTCCAATGCCAGGTGAGAAACCAACTTGAACAGAGATTTTGCTATCACTAAGGATAGGATCTTGTATTTATTAAGGGATCTCCTCGTCTCACAAAATCTTGCACACGTGTGCATGAGCATGTAACGAGACATTTTCTAGTTGGAGAAATTGAATACATTGTACTATAACACTTTAAAGAATTTTTGTAAAACTGAATCTGCTGGTATGGATTAGATTATCAGTTGGTATTAAATCCCAGTAATTTTCAGTTTCATTGGATAAATCAGTGGTAGTCAGTACTTGAGCTTTATTTAACACTGGATGCTGGTCACAGCCACTTTTGTGACAACAATGATATACACATATTCCTGTTGCCATTTAAGTGCAGATATTTCATTAAATTCACATTTTAATTTAACTATTTCATACACTGCAAATAAATGATGTATTATAGTCTACAAGCAAAGAATCCAATATTCAAGAGTTTTTATTGTTACTAACAAAATCACTGTTGCTGCACTAAAATGTAGATCTGATTCCTTAAAGGAGAATGAAACCCTTGAAACCAGCTGAATCCATATCAAAGAGAAAAATCAAAAAAACATATTGTTGAAAGTTTGAGGAAGATTGAATGAATAATAAGAAAGTTATGAGCATTGAATATTGAGATCACTAATGCCATGTAGATCCTCCCATTGGCAATGCAACCAAGATCTGTGATGTCACACACGTACAACTCCCTCATTACTTTAGTACTTATTTCACTTATATTCTCACTTTTATAGAGTCTATCACAAGGTGAGGTGTTCTCTTTATGAGAGGACAAGTACAGAGGTTTCACAACATTATATCATTGATGAATCATTTGTCATATTAGAATGAGCAAAAAGAGATGTTTTGGGGTATATTTTCAGTGTCCGAAAGGGGAGAGTTGTTAATCTGTGACATCATAGATCTTGGTCGCATTGCCAATGGGAGGATCTCCATAGCATTAGTGATCTCGACATTCAAATGCTCATAACTCTTCTATTGCTAGTCCTATTTAACTCAAACTTTTGTTGATCTTATTCTTTGATTTTTCTGCTTTCACAAAAGCTAACTTGCTCCAAGAGTTTCATTCTCCTTTAAGGAACAAAGACCTGAAAATTCTTGGGCAGGTACAATTTTCTTGATGAAACACATATCTTGATGTAAAAATTCATTATGCTCTCACACACACAGATAGAGGAAGTATACATGAATTTTTCTGAAAAGTGCGCTGTTGCTTGAAATCAAGTACTTGGAGACATAATAAACTGACTTTGCAAACCGAGGATTGAAAATGGGATGCTGACATTTAATCATACATAATCACATCTGATACCTGTTGCAAAAGAAAAGACATGGTATTGCTTTGATACCGGTGTTTATGACAGATACTCGGGAGAAGGGGGGGGGGCACTCAACTAGTGGTACATTGCATACTCATCAAGGAACAGAAAATAAAAATGTGTTAGGATACTTTTGCTTTTTCCGGGTAGGACATGATGCGTTTGTGTCAATGTGTCAAAAATTAAGAAGAAAACAAATAACTTCTTTTTCATTTGAGGTCTTGTTTCCCCGTATTGGTCTGGAGATTTCTGCAATTTGAAATTTCTTGACAAGGGGTGATTTATAGGCTTTACACCTGTTTAGGGGGGGGAAATTTTTACATAGAAACCACATGGAGTTACATGCAAAGGGTATCATTTAAATAATGAAAAATATGTGATAAGGTGTGTGTGTTTAAAAGGAATTAACATGTGTTCATGCATGTACACAGCAATGAACTGTAGTTTGAACTATCCCAGGGGGGGGGGGGCTACCTCCTTCCCCTGGGTCAGATGCATTCTCATCTTTCACTGATAAAACTTGTCCCCATTGTCCAAGCATGGACCTAGTCAGTCCATGGGATGCAGAGTAAATACTCCATCATACTGTACATGTACTCCATCAATCCCTTGCCTACTTGCACACTAGATGCACCTCTATAAAGCCTATGAGGATTTTTTAGTTGGCCACCAGGTCCACAACACAAAGACTGTTCATTAAGAGAATAAGAGGATTTCCTTGACAAATGTTTAGTTTCTGATAGTATATTTACACACACAGCATTTAAGCTATGGATACTTCTCTCATGTGCCAAGGTCAATTGTTATCTGATAAACAACACATGTAACTCAAACTATAATCGGATCAAACTGTATAGATCCAGACAACATGAAAACAATAGATTTTGGCATCAACATTTCATTAATTTTATGAGAAAATATAATAAGGGGACAGACCCTCCCCCCCCCCATCCCTAGCCTGTTAATTATGGTATCATGAGAATTGAATTGAATACACAAAAAACGTACTGTACCTATATCTGGACATTGCCGTGCTCCAAGGATGTACAAGTGTACTGTAGATACTGATCAGCTAGCCGTGACAGCAAGTTAACAAGATCTAAATCTTCATTAACTTCATTGATTTTGCAAGTTCAATATCAACAAATTCCACATCATTAACCAATGAACAGAAAATGCATCGACAGATTAAAAAGTGCTTGTATATGTATTCATGCAGAAACGGCACATTAAAATTCAATGTGCATTTGTATCTGGCAATCTATAGTTTTCAGCGTGACCTCAAAGTCCCCAATCCATGCATAATAAGCATACACAAGCACATAGAATTGTGCAATATCATTGGTGGAAACTTAAATTGGTGTGTTAATCTCATTCAAGTGTGGTTTTACATATATCTTCCTTGAAATCGATCTTAGCTGCAAAGGAAACAACCCTGGTTTACCTTATATTGGAACTAGACAGGAATTACATGTACATGTAGATGATTCAGACATCAATGGCTCCAATGAGAAATAACAATAATAATAATAATTGGCTTTTATATAGCGCTTCATCAATCTACGACTGCTCAAAGTGCTTCACAATTATTATTACCCGGTCACTGGATTCATAACTTTTTAGCAGCCTGTAAGGCGCACATAAACCAACCACAATGATGGTTGTTTCCTACCCGGAACCCAATTAGTACCTGGGTGAAAGTGGCAAAGTGTGGATTGACGCCTTGCCAAAGGACGCAAGGCCATGGTGGGATTCGAACACACGACCCTCTGATTAAAAGGTGAGAGTCAGAACCACTACACCACAGCGCTTACAGAAAGGTAAACCCTTATTTAAACTCAATGACCGGTATTCTGAAGTCAGGTTTAACATATAGGCCATGACCTAATTCATATTTCAAATGATGAAGAGAGCTATTTCAAGAATTATTCCAAGTCAATTATAAGTGTCAAATGAGCTGACAAATTGAATTTGTACTGTTAGATATACATGTACCTGTTGCAATTGTCTGTCCATAGTTAAACCACAGTTTTAGACCCGAGTTTACATTAAACCCGGATTTACATACAGTATATGGGCTTATGTAATAAGAGAAAAATACTAATCAAAATTTCAAAACATAAAAAAAAATTATGCAAGTAGCCTCTTAGAATTTTCAACGCTATATCAGAAATTATTTTAATAATACACATTACTTGAAGGTAAATGTACACATACTGACATACAGTGTATGCCTACATTGTACTTGCACATTACATGTGTAATTTGATGTTTGTTTTGACTACTGATACTGCTACATGAAGAATTTAATTCAAATACGATAAAATATGTAGACATAATACTGACAGTTTCAAACACAGAGAAAACATATATTTCTTCAAAAGAAAGTCCATATTAATGTCATTAAAGCACAAAATCAAATCCTGAAGTCTTAATATTTGCATGCAAAAGCTGTAGTGGTGTAGAATAAATGTCAGAAAATATTACTCGCAAATCAAAACTTTGTCATTTGAAATTGAGAAAGATAATTTTGAGGTAATTATTGGAGAAGTATGGATAAACTTTCTCCAATCTCTTTCGGCTCATATGCATCCTGTTAACATAGCTTGGCTTTTAATCCGAAGGATCTAAGTGTAGCTTAACCCATCATAGATGATCTATAGTGGATTAAAAGGGTGAATAATGAAATCCTCTTGATATCCTTACTAATCTGCAGATCATGAGAGATCATTTCATATGATTCATTCTTCATCATTTCTGTTATAATACAAGTTTTCAAGAGTTTTCAAGAATTGAATGCATTAGGTTGTATGGTTTATTAAAGACATTTTCTTTCACTTATTTATTACATATTGATTATTGATATATTTATAAATCATCAACTGGCTCATTGAAATATTCATGACATGCAAAAGATTATTGAAAACAAAATGTCATATTAAAGCTTGTTTTTCCTTTCGTGACATTTTAATTGTTTTGTTTGTCTGATTTTACTGAATCTATTCAAATCACATTATTTTCAGCCTGAAGTACGCCTTTAATCTTGTATCCAGTGCAGTAAAGTTGTTAAATACAGGAATGCACATACAGAGTGCATGTACCTAGTCAGTCTAAATATAACTGATGTGGATATTTCTGTCCACTATCACTATTTAATTTTCTGCTGGTATTAGGATTACCATATATATGTGGTCTTTTATTTTGGAGTATGTCCAGTACTTGTACATGTAGTACACCAAGACACATGCATCTACATGTAGGTATCATTTACTTAGTCCATCCTATACATTTGGTTTCTTTTCCTTTTTGGGGAGATTATTGCAAAAAGAGATATGTCAATTTTCAATCTGTACTAAAATACAGGGGGGTGGGACCTGAGATTCATGTAACACGTACATTTACATAACAATAGCTACATGTACATGTCGACTTTCCTATGACATACATGTTTCTAATATGAGAACGGATTGCTATTGAATTCATAAAAACATTGTTATGAGATGGCCATCATCAGTAGCGATCTGTTAGTGATGAGTGTAAAAAAATCACCACTCCTATCTTTTCAGAAATCTAGTGTCTCCCCATGCACCAAGTGTATAAATCCAAAGTGTCTTGACAGTTCACAAAGGAAACATCATTTTGTAGGCACTTTCCTTCCTGGAAGTGTTGACACTGGTCAATGTGACACAGGAATAGATTAAATGCCTGAGACTTGACTTCCTTCCCCTGATAAATATTCTTACAACGTCAGTTCAAGTGGCTTAAGAATTCTACACTGAGATAAATTCAGATACGATTAATTTAGAATTTTGTTAAAATTCTGTGCCAAACTGGACTAAAACAATCTAGTGGTATCAAATATTTCACATCAAATCACTTAGCAAATAGTGCATCATTTGGGCTCTAGCATCAACATAATGTACATGTATGCACCATTTCACATACAAGTGGACCCCGCATACAGCTCATTTTCAAAGAAACTGCTCAAGTTGAAAGAAAAATAAATTTAGGAAGACATGTGATCTCACAACGTGAACCAAACTTGAAATTTCTGGAAAAACTAAATACATGTACACTGTAGATCAAGATCAAGTCGGTTATTTTCAGACAAGCATGTACCTCCACTACGGTTGGGTGTTACAATGCTAAATATTAAAGGCCAAAAAGATGAAGGTTAACGTAAAGATATGTAGAGCATTGTAGGATGTACAGTAATCTTGAAACTGGTAGACAGCACCAAGCAACAGGTTTTTGGCACCAGCATACATGTATAATTTTATTTAAAAATTGCAATTCAAAAAGAGGACTTTTTACAATCAGAAAGTCCTTTGTTGTAAAATTAGTGTAGGATAGAGTATTGCCTTTGATGTACATAAAAAGAAATGACTAATGTAATGATTTCTTGGTTGAATAGTACCTTGGGACTTAGTAATCATAACAATAAAATGGTAAAATCTTGGGAATCTGAATTATCCAACTGTCTTCTTTGCACCAACGAGAACTAACAGACAATTCATTAGTCATACCTCACTGCATTTCAATGTTAGCATTAATGAACTGATTTGGACTACATGTAACAACCTTTGAAAGTGATCACACATTCGACACAACATATAAAATGACACACACATACTAGTAAAATAGTAGTAACTCAGACAATCATTCCAATAGCAAATCCATCATAACTTCATCTCTCAACAGTTTGTCTTTCTTGCAGGTATAATCCTTCATTAAATCCCAGCAATGGCAAGTTAGCCTGATTGATAATCACAGAACTCAATGTGAAATCATCACTATCAAGCTCCTCAACAATCAGTTCACATCTTCCTTTGGCGATAGATGCAATTAAAACTTTTAAAAGTACTAACACACTAACTCTGAAGCGTTGCGTTAGCGAATACACCATTGGTAGACTTTGTATGCCAAAAGAGCCGCTGCTAGCCCGGCTACAAAGTTGTGAAGAGCTTTCCTGTACTTATCGTCCTTTCTAACCAGAACTACGGGTGTCGCTGTCGTCAGGGAATGAAGCGGTAGCCGGGATAGATTCCGAGTGTCATACTCAACCTGATATTTACAGCATGGGTCCGACTGCCACGATACTCCGTACAGAAGAGCACAAGCCACGCTTACTGTCCCTGTCGGGAAAGTGATAAAGTTAACTGCCTGATGTGGTAGCAGGGCTGGGGCGACAAGGCAGGCCATGCCAGATAGGACGGATGTCTTATGTAAGCAGTTCCCTACGGTGATCCAACGAGCAGTCTCGTCTCCAAGATGAGCGGGTTCTATGATGATGATATTGCGTCTTGCCTCGAGGGCCTGGTCCAGCTCAAATTCGAAGTGTTCCCTCGCACTGCCATTGTCGTAGATGTTGTGAATGATAGCACAATCCACAGGCTGCATATCCCTGGAAGAAGAGACAAGAATTAAAATATATAGCATGAAATGACAGCAGCCCGTAAAGTGATGTGGTACATGTATCTGCACTATTGTAGCATTTTCTAAATTTATAACGAAGTTTGTGTGATATATCACAATCAGACCACATTATTTAGACAATAATCCTATGAATAACAAGTGGATATATTACATCTGGATGGATTTCTAAATTAAACTGGGTGGAGCTTAGACTTCCTGTAGTGTTTCACAATGCTGTTATTGCAGTGTGACCTTGGAAAATAATATAAGATTTTTATTTGCATGTTTGCAACGTGGCTTTTTGTATGGGACAGTAATAAAAATCATGTTTTTCCAAAAGAATGCAAGTGAAACTTGATTAATATGAAGACATAATGAAGTTGATCATATAGAATAAATTAATCAATCAAATATATAAACTTATGAGTAAAAACAAGTGGAATGCCTCTGACAGTCTCGCCTGAATTACGCGATTTGATATAGCAGCAGTGTTGACTTTGAAAACAGCTATTGAATAATAATTCACAAAAGGAAACATTCATATGATAATAAAATACTACGTCCATTGACCCAAAATGACCTTTGACCATAATCATGTGATCTAAGATGTGTGCAAAAAAAAATATATACTTGATAACCCTTATATCTATGTTTCATGAACTAGATCCATAAACTTTCTAAGTTATGATGCCAATTCAACAAATACCCCCAACATGACAAAAGTTCATTGACCATTAATAACCTTCGACCTTGGTCATGTGACATGCAATGTGCACAGGATGTTCAGCGATACTTGATTACTCGTATGTCCAAGTTTTATGAACTAGACCAATAAACTTTCAAAGTTATGATGGTAATTCAACAAATACCCCCAATTTGGCCAAAGTTCATTGACCCAAATTGACCTTTGACCTTAATCATGTGACCTGAAACTTGCACAGGATGTTCAGTGATACTTTATTACTCTTATGTCCAAGTTTTATGAACTAGACCAATACACTTTCAAAGTTATGATGGTAATTCAACAAATACCCCCAATTTGGCCAAAGTTCATTGACCCTAATTGACCTTTGACCTTGGTCATGTGACATGAAACTCAAGCAGGATGTTTAGTAATACTTGATTAATCTTATGTCCAAATTTCATGAACTAGGTCCATATATTTTTTAAGTTATGAGGACATTTCAAAAACTTAACCTTAGGTTAAGATTTGATGTTGATTCCACAACATGGTCTAAGTTCATTGACCCTAAATGACCTTTGACCTTGGTCATTTGACCTAAAACTCAAGCAGGATGTTCAGTAATACTTGATTAACCTTATGGCCAAGTTCCATGAACTAGATCCATATACTTTTTAAGTTATGCTGTCATTTCCAAAACTTAACCTTCGGTTAAGATTTGGTGTTGACGCTGCCATCGGAAAAGCGGCGCCTATAGGTGAGACAAAAACCGAGCACCCGGGCATCGCAAATTTGGTCTCAAATGATGCGCAAAAAAATAAGGGTTAATAATAAATATTGCATTAGGGGCCTACAACAGGCCTTAAATGCACACTCAGACCTAACTGAGAAAGAAAACAAGCATGTCTTACAATACATGTTCAGAAGAGTGTGAAATATACAATGTTTTTGACAAATCAGTCAAATAAGCAAAAAAAACCACACGATACAATAAAACTAAGATGTTAAACATGCTAAATCATTTATTTATTTTTATTTAATTTTCATTATAATTGTAATTTTTTTTTGCTGAGATTAATTTTAATCAATGAAAATTAATTGTTGGATCTTGGCTAACTTGATATGTGAAACAGGGAAACAAAACAAAAAATCTGCAGTAACAAAATAGCTAATTGAATTTAAGATACAGATTCGGCCTATAGCTTACGAATCCATCACAATCATTACAAATGAAGATAAGTTCATTAAAGAAAATATTATGGAAAGTCCATACAAAGAGGCGCATTTTAAATCGTTGGGTAGGCCCCTTTCGGCCCCTATCTCATGTTAAAGCAATAATGTAGTCTCTACTCCTTAACTTTGAAATGTTTAACATCTATATTTTTATATTCTTATATAAACTTCCATAAATGATAAGTGATCAACTTTAAAGCTAAACGAACGTAGTTGCAGTAAAACACTGATTTCGTAAGAAAGTCTGTAAAACCAAGGTAAAGTATTGATATATCATCGTGGATCTAGATCTGGTAGTTACATAAACTGAACTTTGTGAAATCATAATATCTAGGCTTCTAGCTAAAAAACGATCACACTGAAGATCGCCAACACACGTGGGACAGTGTATTATTATTGCTGGAATAAAGACCCCCATGGAAGTGAACGAATCCGCGCTTATTTTGCTTATTTCTCAGCAATTACACAATTTCTTCCAGAATCCTTTGGCACATATTTTTTATTCATACTAACAGACACTTTGGTGATCATTATATTAAATTCTGTAAAGTCATTTTGAGATCGTTCCCACAACTGGAATTTATCTTTAAATATGACCAACGTTTATGATCGTTGTCATTTTTAGCACTATTCCATTGCGGGATTAATCGATTCACACCCTTTTATATGTTTTAATTATTATTGCAAAGCACTACTTTATCCATTTGGACATGTTTGCAGCAATTTTCATATTTTCCTTGTCTTTGTGAGGTTTGTTTATACTCTAAACACTCACATTTGTATTTCTTGCGTTATATCTGACATAAAAAATAAATAAATCAGATTTTTCACACACAACCTCTCATATTTTCCTTTTTAGTCTCATACAATCAGACAGTCGATTTTGTTTACTCCATTCAAACCCTATTTTTACCTGAACAAATAACATATAAACGCATAATTTGCAAAATTATCATTATAAAATTTCTATAAAAATACATAATATTGAACTAATAAAATGTCGAAATTACTTAGTTAAATCAATTTTTATGTCGGACAAGGGTCTCTTTCGTTGAAATATCAATGAAAGGTGTCTCTAAAAGGACACCGTGTTCTAATAACGGATATAATGAAAATTTCAATTTTATCCAGTTATGTTTGTGAATCTTTAATGATTTTTCTCTTTTTACCTCATAGCGTAAGCTCCATACATCAATTCTACAATCAGTAATAAATAAAACATTATTTGATCTCCTTTTATTGAAATATATGATTTTATGAAAAGTCGTCATTCCGAAATAAAACGTTCAGGTGACGATGAACTTATGAAGACTAAATATTTTCCCGATACTATCGATATCAAACGATGTCGCGGACTTGGAAGACAAAATTGCCTTCGTGAAACGGAAAGCGCTGATTTGTCGCCAATCTTCCTATCTCGGAAGAATGGTCCTAGGACGTTCCTACGTATCGCTCAGGGGCCTGTTGCATGAAAGGGTCTTTCGTAGAACCATTCTACGTAAGAACGAGATATCGCTCAACTGTTTCACAAAGCCATTTACTTGCCACCACTAATCATGAACTCGAACAGGTTTCAGAATGGATCAAAGCCAATAAATTATCACTTAATCTTCAAAAAACAAACTATATGCTCTTCAGTAATATTATAGATGATCTTCCAGGCAATGTTATTTTTGAAAATACTAGCATACAAAGAGTTAACAGTACTAAGTTTCTTGGTATAACTATTGACAGCAATTTATCCTGGAAGGAACACGTAGATCACATTTGTAAAATAATTTCGAGAAATATTGGTATCATAAACAAAGTAAAAATTTTCTTCCCAACCCATATATTATTTAATTTGTATTCAACTTTGGTTCTGCCGCACTTAAACTATGGCATAATAGCTTGGGGGAATTGTGCTGACTACCTCGTCAACAGAATTCTACTTTTACAGAAAAAGGCTTTGCGTATTATTTGTCATACAGATTTTCGTGCACACACTGATGTACTTTTCTACAATCATAAAATTTTGAAGGTCGGTGATTTATATAGTTATAATCTTGGAAAGCTTATGTATACTTTAGATAGAAATGAACTACCAAATATTTTTTATTCCATGTTCACTAAAAATGTCAATATTCATCATTATCCAACAAGGTCCGCCAGACTTTTTCACCCACCAAGAGCTAGAACCATCCTTCTGAATAAAACATTTATTTTTACCGGTACACAACTTTGGAACTCTCTTTTGGAATCCGTGCGCAATAAACCGACACATTTTAGTTTCAGTAATGGGTTAAAGAAAATTCTTCTCCACAAATATAAACCGCAGATATCCAACGTCTCTACTTAAGCAGCATTCTCTTTTTTTTTTTTTTTTTTTTTCTTATTTTCTATTCCCCTCTCCTCACATTTTCATCTTCTCTTTTTATTCGTAATGTGCAGATTTCTTGTTTGTTTTGTCTGTTCTGGTCTTTTGGCTTGTTATCTGTAGTGTTTGTTTTGTTTTTTTGTTTCTCTGTCCTGTTTTGTCCTGTCTTGTCCTCTTCGGTACACTGTCTTTGTTTTGTTTTGTGTTTTTTTCTCTGTTAATATTCCCTCTTGTCTTGTTAAATTTATCTTACATACAATATTTGAATCGTTATCTTGTATATATATATATATTTGTATACCATGGGTATGAATATATTGTCTTGATTGTATTAATTTTTGTATATTGTATAAACATACGAAGCTTGACCCCATTAGTAGTCTTCAAATATTTTATTGAACATTGTTAATTTATATTTGTATTTGATAAATTTTAATCAGTTATTTATTTCAGGGGACTCACATAAACAAGCGAAGCTTTCCAGTGAGTTCCCTTTTTTTCATTTCTGTTATTCATATTGTGTTTTGTTCCTACTTACTTTGTCAATTGTTTGAAATGAAGAAAAAAATAAATTCAATCAATCAATCAATCAATCAAAGCCGATTTGGGCGATACGAAGAATGGTCCTTGGAAAGACACCTCCAGACATGTCCTACGTAGGCATGATCTTCTTTGCACACCGCCCGCCACCGTCGGCATTGAGAGAAAATGCGTTTATGGCAAGCCACACTGACATATCACCTTTAAACATTTTTTGGGTTGCACACTGATGCATTTTATCTTGGATGGCGCCAAGTTATTTTTTATATGGGGGCTAGTTGTCATCAATTTCAGGTCGTCTTTTTGTACGGCAAGACGACCCAAAACGGAAGTCATTTTAACTTTAATTCTGGGGTATTATGTCCAGGGGTAATGTGGGCCCAAATATTTTTTTAATGTTTTCTTTTATTCTCCCTCTGTCCTATCCCCACACCATTTCCATTATTTTTTCTTTGAAATATCGAAATGGGCGGCACTATCTTTCTGACCCCTCATGCTTTCTCATTATAGATAATTAAACAACATAAACACAAATTTCTTTAAAAGAAAAAAAAACTAGGTAAAAAACGTGTTTATAACGTTCAGCAAAAAAAAACACGATACAAAACTAAAATGTTAAACATGGTAAATCATTTATCTATTTTTATTTCATTTTCATTAAAATTATTTTTTTTGCTGAGATTAATTTTAATAAACGATAATTACTTGTCGGATTTGGGCTAACTTGAGATGTGAAACAGTGAACAAAAAATCTGCAGTAACAAAATAGCTAATTGAATTTAAGATACAGATTAGGTCTATAGCTTTCGAATCCATCACAATCATTACAAATGAAGATAAGTTCATTAAAGAAAAGATTATGGAAAGTCCATAGGAAGAGGCGCATTTTAAATCGTAGGATAGACTCCTTTCGGCCCATAATAATGTAGTCTCTGCTCCTCAACTTTGAAATGTTGAACATATAATATATTTTTTATATTCTTAAACCTTATATTCTTATATAAGCTTCCATAAATTAAGTGATCAACTTTAAAGATGACCAACATTTATGATCATTGTAATTTGTTAGCGTTATTTCTGTAAATATTATTTTTTTCCATTGCGGATTGCACACCTTTTTGTATGTTTTAATCATTATGGCAAAGCACTACCTGGTAATTTATCCACTTGGACATATTTGCAGCAATTTTCATATTTTCCTTATCTTCGGTTACTCATCATGCAACTGAGGTATATTTATACTCTAAACACTCACATTTGTATTTCTTGCGTTATATCTGTAAAATAAAATAAATAAATTAGATTTTTCACAGGCAGCCTCTCATATTTTCCTTTTTAGTCTCACACAATCAGACACTGTAGATTTTGTTTACTCCATTCAAACCCTATTTTTACCTCAACAGATTAACATATTAACGCATACTTCGCAAAATCATTATATATCTAGGCTATGTATTCTATAAAAGTACAGAATAAAAAATTATTGAACTAGGGGGCCTAATAAAATTAGTTAGTTAAATCAATTTTTATGTCGGACAAGGGTCTCTTTCGTTGAAATATCAATGAAAGGTGTCTCTAAAAGGACACCGTCTTCTAAATAAGGGAAATAATGAAAATTTCGATTTTATCCAGTTATATTTGAGAATCTTGATTTTTTTTCTTTTTTTACCTCATAATTTTAAAGTAAGCTCCATACATCAATATTGTGACACAATCAGTAATAATAAATAAAACATTATTTGATCCCCTTTTATTGAAATAGCCTATATGATTTTATGAAAAGTCGTCATTCCGAAATTGGGTTCAGGTGACGATGAAGACTAAATAATTTTCCGATAGGGCCTACTATCGATATCAAACGATGTCGCGGACTTGAAAGACAAAATTGCCTTCGTGAAACGGAAAGCGCTGATTTGTCGCCAATCTTCCTATCTCGGAAGAATTGTACTAGGACGTTCCTACGCATCGCTCATCTCGTCATGCAACAGGCCCCATCTCGTCTAACCCAGAGAGCTCCCGCCCGCGCAGCGGGCGGGAGCCCAGAAGCTCACAGTGTATTCTACCATTGCCACCGAACAAGGGTGATTTATGGTCTAAATATTTCTCCAAATGAATTGTGAAAACAAAAAGTGTACAATTACCACGATTATATGGATGAAGGTCTAGCGAGTGGCAGATTCCTGACATCTGAGCACAGTCTGGAACCTCAAAAAAACCAAAAGTTCTCTCCTTCTACCCAGTCTCGATCGGCCGTTTTGTTACGATTTTTAACAAAAATGGCCGATCGAGACGGGGTAGAAGCAGAGAACTTTTCGTTTTTTTGAGGTTCCAGACTGTGCTCAGATGTCAGGAATCTGCCACTCGCTAGACCTCGCATCCATATAATCGTGGTAATTGTACACTTTTTGTTTTCACAATTCATTTGGAGAAATATTTAGACCATAAATCACCCTTGTCCGGTGGCAATGGTAGAATACACTGTGAGCTTCTGGGCTCCCGCCCGCTGCGCGGACGGGAGCTCTCTGGGTTACATCTCGTCATGCAACAGACCCCAGGGGCCTGTTGCATGAAAGGGTCTTTCGTAGAACCATTCTACGTAAGAACGAGATATCGCTCAACTGTTTCACAAAGCCGATTTGGGCGATACGAAGAATGGTCCTTGGAAAGACACCTCCAGACATGTCCTACGTAGGCATGATCTTCTTTGCACACCGCCCGCCACCGTCGGTATTGAGAGAAAATGCATTTACGGCAAGCCACACTGACATATCACCTCTAAACATTTTTTTGGTTGCACTCTGATGCATTTGATCTGGGATGGCGCCAAGTTATTTTTTATATGGGGGCTAGTTGTCATCAATTTCAGGTCGTCTTTTTGCACGGCAGGACGACCAAAAACGGATGTCATTTTAACTTCTCCGGGGTACATGTAATATTCCCGGGGGTAATGTATAGGGCCAAATATTTTTTTTAATATGTTTTCTTCTATTCTCCCTCCGTCTTATCCCCACCCCTTTTCTATTAAAAAAATAAACATGAAATACTTAAAATGGGCGGCACTATATCTCTTTAGCCGACCCCTCATGCTTTCTCATTAAAGATAAACAACAAATTTCTTTAAAAGAAATTATGTAAGGTAAAACACGTGTTAAAAAACATTTAGCAAAAAAAAAACAAGACAAACAAAACTAAGATGTTAAACATGCTAAATCATTTATTCATTTTTATTTTATTTTCATTATAATTATTTTTTTTGCCGAGATTTATTTTAATCAATGAAAATTAATTGTTGGATTTGAAACGTACAGTGAAACAAAACAAAAAAACCTGCAGCTAATATTGAATTTAAGATACAGATTAAGCCTATAGCTTACGAATCCATCACAATCATTACAAATGAAGATAAGTTCATTAAAGAAAAGATTATGGAAAGTCCATCGAAGAGGCGCACTTTAAATCTTAGGGTAGGCCCCAAGCCCCTTTCGGCCCTTATGTCATAGCATATAATCTCTATACTCCTTAACTTTGAAATGTTGAACATATATATTTTTTATGTTAATTCTTAAACCTTTTATTCTTATATAAACTTCCATAAATTAAGTGATCATCTTTAAATATGACCAGCGTTTATGATCGTTGTCATATTTAGCATTATTTCTGTAAAAGTATTTTTTCCATTGCGGATTGATTAACACCCTTTTCTATGTTTTAATTATTATTGCAAAGTACTACTTTATCCACTTGGACATGTTTGCAGCAATTTTCATATTTTCATTTTCTTCTGTTACTCATCATGCAACTGAGGTATGTTTATACTCTAAACACTCACATTTGTATTTCTTGCGTTATATCTGATAAATAAAATAAACAAATTAGATTTTTCACACGCAGCCTCTCATATTTTCCTTTTTAGTCTCATACAATCAGACACTGTTGATTTTGTTTACTCCATTCAAACCCTATATTTACCTCAACAAATAACATATTAACGCATAATTTGCAAAATTATCATTATATACAAGTATTCTATAAAGATACAGAATATTTAACTAATAAATGTCGAAATTACTTAGTTAAATCAATTTTTATGTCGGACAAGGGTCTCTTTCGTTGAAATATCAATAAAAGGTGTCTCTAAAAAGACACCGTGTTCTAAATAAGGGAAATAATGAAAATTTCGATTTTATTTAGTTATGTTTGTGAATCTTCAAAGTTTTTTCTCTTTTAACCTCATAAAGTAAGGTCCATACATCAATTCTACTATCAGTAATAAATAAAACATTCTTTGATCTCCTACTATTGAAATATCGGATTTTATGTAAAGTCGTCATTCAGAAATAAAAGGTTCAGGTGACGATGAAGACTAAATATTTTTCCGATACTATCGATATCAAACGATGTCGCGGACTTGGAAGACAAGATTGCCTTCGTGAAACGGAAAGCGCTGATTTGTCGCCAATCTTCCTATCTCGGAAGAATGGTCCTAGGACGTTCCTACGTATCGCTCATCTCGTCATGCAACAGGCCCCTGAGGAACAACCAACATAACAGAGACCGAAGCTTTTGGTCTGAGTAAAACTTAAAAAAGTTAGGCCGGAGGAGCGGGATCGGAAAAAGGCATTTTGCGGCGCGCGACATCGACAATCAGTGGCTAAAGTCTATTTCACGCTTTAAAAGTTGAAAAATAACGCATGATTCCGACTAATTTACCCAGTAATATAATTGCAAAAGAAATCAAGAAATTTAAGGCAAATAACCTGATGGTAGTTAGGCATGAAAATCATAAAATTTCAAGTAATTTATACCTTTCTGCCTCCGCCATTGTGCAAGTAAATGAGCGAGCTGGCTCAGTTAGCTGACCATACACGCTTTACCCGTAGATGGCGCGCTAGCACTAGAGCCGAGCTAGCCGGCCCCCGGCGCGCGCGCGGCATGCAGCTTCCCTGTCAGATCTTGTACAAAATCCCGAGGTAATCCGAAATTAGATGACTGATATGAAATTATCATTGAATATATCTATTTGCATGGGTGTCGATCACGGGGGGGATGGGGGGATATATCCCCCCCAATATTTCAAGTGGGGGGGATGGCCTGTATTATCATCCCCCCCCCAAGAATTTAGGGTAGAAAAATTATAATAATGATGATGAAAAAATGAAAAGTTTGATCATGATGATTATAGTGATGATTATAGTATGCCATCAATCAGTTTGTTTCCCTCGCAATTTGTGTATATTGTTATTAAATTAAAACATTCTTTTTCAGGACTATTAAACAGATGGGTGGAAGTTCAAGATGAAAAAGAATGAAATGTTTATGTATATGATATTTTTTAACACATGACATAAAAGGACACCAACGAAAAACAACTTTTGTTGATAGGGTGTTCCATCCCACCAGTGGTGAATGAATTAATTTTAATAAATCAATTAATTCAAAAGGGTGGAAAAACAAACGGTAGTAAAAGGGTGGCAAGATAATTCGTCTAAGGAATGACCATATAGCTATTAGAGTAATAGCCCCACCAATGAAAATATTTGGGGGGAACATATCGTTTTGCCCCCTCCCAATAATTCCGCATGTGCAACTAAAAATAAAATAAGATTGTAATGCTACACTGAAACCAGCAAGCGAGATTAAGATACCAACTCGATTTTGATCTAAAATCGTGCTCAAAATGTCTGCTTTTCAGATCGGAATATAACATTTTTCAGCTCGCGCTTCGCGCTCGCATCATTTCTGTACCAAAACCCCATACTTTTCATGATTAAATAGGTGAATAGAATGTTCCGTTTTCAGTTCTATACCTCAAAAGAACTCCCGCTTCGATTTGCAATAATCTTTTAGTGGATATATATCTTGTTCTTTATTAAAAGCGTCCATTAAATTGTCTTTTTGTCCAGATCGAAATATTAAAATTTTCAGCTAACGCTTTGCGCTCGCATCTATTGTTCTTCTAGATACCCATCTTAATCATTGGTACCAAAAGTGCTTAGAATATCAAGCTTTCACGTCAGAATATAAAGAAATTTTAGCTCGCTCTCTAGTGAGATACATGTATCTATGCTCCTCATGAGTTACTACAAGCAAACCTAAACAGGTACATTTTTCCTGTTTTCATGTCATACTAAAAATTTTCAGCTCGCGCTTCGCGCTCGCATTGTTGGTGAGGTTGAGATATGTGTCTCTTTCTCATGATTCATATATATATAAAATATAGGCCTATGTGTGGGGGTGTAGGGGTGTGTGGGTGAGTTTGTTCGTTTTATATGATCGAGCGTCTTTGGAACGTTGATTCATGATTTTGCCCCCCCCCCCCAATCTGAAAAATGGATCGATGCCCCTGTGTATACATCATGCTCAATCAACAGATCACTATGTACATGTTCCAGATAATTTTTATCATTTTTTCTTTCGTATGAGTTTAGAATAGGCTTACTTGTAACACAAATTGAATTTTAAAAAAAAATTATATAAGTACAGTACACTACAACAATGAAGGAATTTCCAAGAACACCATGCATATAAGTCACTCCCAAATGTCCTAACTTGTGATTTTAGTGGGGGTAATGTTGAAAGATCCCCATCCACAAGAACTTTTGTGTCATCATCCCCCCCAACCAAGAATACTGATCGACACCCATGTCTATTTGCCTTCACAAGAATATAAAAGAGAAACTTCTTATTGTTTAATCATTTAATTCATTTCCCTTTCTTACTAATCATGCTATTGCATTTCATAGGCCTAGCTATTTCGGAATGATTTGTTCAGTTTTCTCAAATTTTCTTCTTTCGTTCCTTTTTCCGCTTTCCTTCCTTTTCCATTAAAAAAAATAATTTTTTCTTCGTTTTCTTTTCACTTTTCCCTTTCCCTTTTCTTTTCCTTTTCCTTTTCCTTTTCCCTTTCCCTTTCCCTTTCCCTTTCCCTTTCCCTTTCCCTTTCCCTTTCCCTTTCCCTTTCCCTTTCCCTTTCCCTTTCCCTTTCCCTTTCCCTTTCCCTTTCCCTTTCCCTTTCCCTTTCCCTTTCCCTTTCCCTTTCCCTTTCCCTTTCCCTTTCCCTTTCCCTTTCCCTTTCCCTTTCCCTTTCCCTTTCCCTTTCCCTTTCCCTTTCCCTTTCCCTTTCCCTTTCCCTTTCCCTTTCCCTTTCCCTAATTTTATCTGTCCCGCTTCCCGGCCGGAAGGCCGGCAGCTAGGGGGGCAGTTCGCCCCCCCCCTGCAGGGGCCGCGAAAGGGGGGGGGGGGCTGGAGGGGCTTCAGTCCCCCACTTTTTTCAAAAACCGTGTACAAAAACGTAAAAAATACCATATGATTGTGATTTTTTGCATTGTCAACCCCCCCCTCCCACTTTTGGCTCAGCCTGGCCCCCACTTTCAAAACCGTTCCGCGGCCCCTGCCCTGCCCCCCGCCTGTTACGCCACTGTCAATAGCCTACAATGATATTGATCACAAAGTCATATTACACTCCCTAGTTATCATCACATGATCTTATCAGAATTATTATTATTTTCATTTAACCGTAAGTTATTGGGGATCGATATATCCCCCCCCCCCCTCGGGATCGACACTGGCAACAACTCAATCGGCTCATTCAAAATCGTCTGCATTTTGTTCTAACCCAAAATGTCCTTTATGTTCTTTAACATAAGAATAAAGCTAAATTTGCTGATCGGGAAAAATGTCGAATACCCCCCCCCCCCCTATTGGACCCACTCCTGTTGCAGATCACAATATAAACGACCGAGAGACCTCGTGGTCTTTCTTCTCCTTGGTATCTTTTGCTGTTCCTCCCCCTTTTACCCCCCTTCACTACTTGAAAAATCAATCGTAGACAATTGTTCTATGATTATTGCTAAGCTTTGTGTTACAGGCCCCAGGTCAGGCCGGGTGACGATTCCCCTTATAGTCTGGTCTGTTAGCGAAATTATGTGGACACGGTGGACAAAAGCGTGATTTTTTCTCCAGACCTTTGTTTATGTATACGAGTTAAGAATGGGGTATGCTCCAAAAAATCTGGCTGCAGGAACAGAGAAAAAATGGGTGAAAATGTCAGAATTTATGAGTTTAGATTGGTCTGATATATAGACTAGCGCTAGTGCAAAACTCAATAGCAGTGCATTATTTTGCATTGGATTAGTTCTTGAATTCAGACCCTTTTTGAACAGATCTTCTGCTTGTCCTCGCATCTCAATGCACCAAATATCTGAAAGCAGATGGATGCTAAACAAGCCGAAGGGTGACGGTGAAGAGGGTTGAATGTTGGTGTGTATGTACATATTTTGGTCTTGGGGTAAAGATGTGCAATACATGTTTTTTGCATGTGTTGGAAATTGTGTTGCCATGGTAACAGTGTATCATTGCAAAAATAAGGTAAAAATCTTGCAGTTAGAACTACTTCCTCTGTTTTCATCCGATTCTCATGAAATTTGGCACACACATTGGTCTTGAGGTGAAGATGTCTAAGACACATATTTGTGTGTCTTTCAGAAATCTTGTTGCCATGGTAACAACATATCATATGGTGAAAATTGGGAAAAAGACTTACAATTCAAACTGCTTCATCAGTTTTCAATCAATTCTCATGAAATTTGGCACACACATTGGTATTGAAGTAAAGATGTACATGGCACTTTTTGTGTGTGTTTCATAAATTGTGTTGCCATGGTAACAACATATTATATGGCAAAATTTAGGTAAAAAACTTGCAATTTGAACTACTTCATCAGTTTTGAGCCAATTCTCATGAAATTTGGCTCACACATTGGCCTTGGGGTAAAGATGAGCAAGAACCTTTTTTTTGCATTTGTCAGAGAGTGCATTGCCAGGGTAGCCACATATGATAGCCAGAAATGCAGGAAAAACTCATTGTGGATCAAACTACTTCCCCTGTTTTTAGTCAGTGCTCATCAAAGTTGGAAAAAATATTCATCTTGGGGTTAAGATTAATATTAAATTCTAAATATCTTCGGTGCATTAAAATGTTCACGCCAGAGTGTGTGGGTATTAATCACCTTCATTAATATTTCTAGGTTTTGGGGGGAGGGGCGGGATTGGTCCTTAAAATCTGACATCAAAATAAAGAAGGTTAAAGGCGGGGGCCATTAGAAATATAAAAATGATAAACACTCTTAAAAAACGCATCCCCTCAAGGCATAGGCTGGAGGTACACTGGGTGAATGTGAAACCTTCCGCTGAGGCAGAGGAGTTCCAACACTGGCAAGCAAAATGAAATGTGCACCCCTTCTACTTTCAACAGCTGATTTTCCAAACCTTAGTTCCACCTCATCAAGATGTTCACCCCTCCCCATACCACTTTTGGTTCTACATCCCCATACTCAAACCAGTCTACACCTTTGCCCCTCAGGGGTCTTTGCATTTTTAAAGCTAGACATTACTCTTTTTTGTGGGGGGGGGGGGTCTTTAGAAAATGACCTCATAAAATTTAAAGGATTATGACTAGGAACTTAATCCCCCCCCCCTCCCGAAAAAATAGGGGGCTGATTTATTTTTTGAGCAGAAAATGCCCCCCCCCCCTTAAAGGTAAGAAGAGTCCTTTGCACTTCAGACCATTCATTTGAAGTTTATTGCATTCTGATTTGATAAAAAATTGTTAACGGTACCCAATTAACCATTGTAACCATTATATTCTCCTACTCAGTCTTTTATTCATATTCATATTCCGTTCCTACTCTTTCTTTTTAACTTTTAAATCACTCTTGATTTTGAGCTTCACCATACTATCTCCTTCTGTTTCCTCTCTCTCTCCAAGTATATTTTTTCTGACATATTTTAAAGTGTACCTTTAATCATGCAACTAATTATAGAAAAGCAAATATATACAAAAATCTCTGCACTTGTTTTAGAAATTCACTTGCAAATCCATGACTTAATAACATTCCATATCAAAAATATACATATGTGCACAATAAATGTTAGCCTTCTATTTTCTTTCATTTAATTTTTTCAGTTTATTTCTGTGACATCCCCTGCTTTATACATCCTACATCTCCCATTGTCAAAAAATTAACATATCGAAAACTTGTATGCAGTGTACCGGACATGTAAAAACATAGCAGACGACGTTTGCAGACCTCGCGATCATCGTATGACTAGTGGTGCGGAATGTTCCATTGCGGCTTTATGGGGGAAATAGCATTACAGAGGGATAAAATGTATACACAGATAATGTTTCAGCACGCTTCCCCTTGATTCGCAATATTTTGAGTCAAATTTCATGAATTATCGTTGTTTGAACATTTAAACATCATAAAATGAAAGAAATAAGCAAAACTTAATTTTCAGACTTAGCTATATGCAGTGGTAAGCTAGGATGCACCCCTCGTATACATAATGGACCCGTCACGAGTATAGGTTTGCTCTTCGGACATCACTATCACAAAGAAAATCTCCTCTGATTTGATGATAAAAGTGCCCTATTTCCTTATTAACCAATCTCCATGGTTCTTTCATGAGTATTTGCCTTACAATGTGCCCTTTATTGTAATCTGGGCGGAAATTCATGATACCACCACCCACCGATGTGACGACGGATATAATCCACCTGGGTACTATAAAAATGTCCCCCAAACCCATTATCCCAATACATATTCCTGACTATGGATGGTTTCTAGTGATTTTAATGTAATAAAGTGCCATATTTCCCACCAATTGAATGTAAAAAAAATTATGGTCATCTGATAGAAGAAGTTGTTACCATTCATTTCAGGGGGGCGGAAATTCTATCTGAATCAACGCTTGTCCTTGATACACATTTGTTTGTGAAAAAAAGGTATAATGCAAGGGAATTCTGCGTGTTATAAGGGTGCGTGCGTGCAGCGAGGACCTTCTGTCCGCTAGTTTTCCATATGTATTATGTTTCAGTAGCAAAATTGTTGGATGCAAACTCTGACTGTCATAAAAACAAATGCAAATAATTTTCCATTGGAGTAAAGCCAAACTTTACGTAAGGGATATGACTAGAATATAATTATATGTAGAGAAACTTTTATTTCTCTACATATAGTAATATCACTTTCAGAAGGTGGTTACTGCAGGAATGGGAAAACTCAGTGATAAAACTAAATTTTTCACAGAGGATTTTCGGAAAATAACTACATCCATTTTTGTCAAGCAACAGTTATTCAATTCTGAATGCTACATGTACAACCTTGTTAATATGAATTTGATGTACCTTTACCAAAATATAATATTATGACAGTCATTTCTTCAATTTTTTAAACTAGATATTAAATATTGCTAATAGTATCGACAGAGTGTAGCCAAAATGGAGGTAAAAAGATTATGAAGAACAAAAAATAAATGTCATGCTATTATATTTCAAAGCAGAATGTTTTAGGCTTTACTTTAATACGCTGAAGTGTAAAGGATTTTCTCCCCCCTTTTTTTTTTTGGGGGGGGGGATTAAGTTCCTAGTCGTACTAATTTCCTTTTACTCTTTATGTGGCCCAAAAAAAAAATGGAAGGGGTGTTTTTTTTAAGAGTGTTTAATTTCCTAATGGTCATGGCCTTTAACCGTCTATATTTTTATGTTGTCAGTTTTTAAGGACCTTCTCCGCACCCAAAAAAGAACCTATAAATAATATTGAAGGTGATTAATACCCTGCGCTATTATGACGTTATAAAGGGGAATCCAACCCAAATAAACACTTGTTTTAAGAGGAAAATGAAAAATCAGACAAGTTTATAGGTCAAAGTTTGAACAATATCGGACAAACCATAAGAAAGTTGTGAATATATAAAAGTTGTAAACATTGGTAATCGCTGTACCCATGAAGACTTCATATTGACCGCATATGTGATGTCATAGTGATATAAGGCAAGGACCACTCTTCCATGTACTGGAATAATTAATTGGCTAAAATTTCATTTTTTCAAAAGTTTTACTTCAAATTATATCTTTCTTTCATGAGGACATAAAACATACTACCAGGTTTATATTACAGCCCAATGGAATACGGATTTAGGAGAAAACCAAAAATCTTGATAACTAAGTACTAGTCTTATGGGAAAGTTGTCCTTGCGGCCTCACCCCTTGTCATAATTTACTTACCCAGTTGCCAATTTGAAATCTACATACTAGTAGCCTTAGGGATCTTAATTTTAAAGCAGCCATGACTTTATTTTGCTTGTCCGATTTCTTTCAAACTTTCACCATTCTTATTTTTTTCCTTTTCATGCACACAACATTATGACCAAGGATGGATTCCATTTTAACACTGAATATGAATCTTTACCCAAAATGAATATTTGTGTCAACTTTTATGAGCACAGGCTGAAAACTGAGAAGTAGATTGATCCACAGTGAGTTTTCCCCATATTTCTGGCTATATGTGGTTACCAAGGCAATGCACTCTCTGACAAATGCAAAAAAAAAAAGGTTCTTGCACATCTTTACCTCAAGGCCAATGTGTGAGCCATAATTATTTCATGAGAATTGGTTCAAAACAAAAAAATGATGAAGTAGTTCAAATTGCAAGGTTTTTACCTAAATTTTGCCATATAATATGTTGTTACCATGGCAACACAATTTATGAAACACACACAAAAAGTGCCTTGCACATCTTTACTTCAATACTAATGTGTGTGCCAAATTTCATGAGAATTGATTGAAAACTGATGAAGCAGTTTGAATTGTAAGTCTTTTCCCCAATTTTCACCATATGATATGTTGTTACCATGGCAACAAGATTTCTGAAAGACACACAAATATGTGTCTTAGACATCTTCACCTCAAGACCAATGTGTGTGCCAAATTTCATGAGAATCGGATGAAAACAGAGGAAGTAGTTCTAACTGCAAGATTTTTACCTTATTTTTGCAATGATACACTGTTACCATGGCAACACAATTTCCAACACATGCAAAAAAATATGTATTGCACATCTTTACCCCAAGACCAAAATATGTACATACACACCAACATTCAACCCCCTCCACCGTCACCCTTCGGCTTGTTTAGCATCTGCTTTCAGATATTTGGTGCATTGAGATGCGAGGACAAGCAGAAGATCTGTTCAAAAAGGGTCTGAATTCAAGAACTAATCCAATGCAAAATAATGCACTGCTATTGAGTTTTGCACTAGCGCTAGTCTATATATCAGACCAATCTAAACTCATAAATTCTGACATTTTCACCCATTTTTCTCTGTTCCTGCAGCCAGATTTTTTGGAGCATACCCCATTCTTAACTCTTATACATAAACAAAGGTCTGGAGAAAAAATCATGCTTTTGTCCACCGTGTCCACAAGTAGGGCATTTTTGACGCTAACAGACCGGACTATTACGACTTGCGTTGTCCGGTGCGTTGTCTGAACGTAATGCGGCTATATAGCAGGGGCCGCGGAAGCAGGGGAGAAGGGGGGCTTCAGCCCCCCTACTTTTTTCCAAAACCGTGTACAAAAACGTAAAAATGACCATATGATTGTGATTTTTTTGTATGGTCATCCCCCTCCCCCCACTTTGAAAACCGTTCTGCGGCCCCTGTATAGACTTAATGATCGAGCAGAGCGTGAAAAAAAATCATCTTAAAACTGTGCTATATGCATAAAATATTAGCATCGGATCATTAGGATCAAGAAGACCCCCCCCCCCCCTTCCGGTCCCCTTTTATTGTTTAGGGGGTAGGGGGAATTCCCTGGATTGACGGAGCTTTTTTGTAAACGCAATTAGTATTGACGCCCTCTATGTTTGATCGGGATCGGTGTAAAGGCAGCCACCTCGAATCTACTTTGTTGGCATCATCTGATCTGTTTTTATCTAAATTTAGCCTGTTTAAACATTTTTACATCGAAGGAAAACAACTTCACGATGTCTGATTGCGGGGATTCTAATCGGAGGGCCGGACATTTTGCCTGTTTGATCCTTGCTCGCGGTGGGAGCAAAGGTATTAAACTGAAGAACATCAAAGCGCTCGCAGGACAGCCCCTCATCGCGTGGGTGCTTCGCGCCGCCGTAGATTCGGGAGGTAAGTGCCCTAACTAAGTGGGTATCGATGAACGAAGTCTGTGAAACGACTCCCAGAAAAAGAAAACGGAGGAATGTGAATGAAAAGAAAACTGAAAGTATGTGCAGTAAATTGCTGATAGCACGAGAAATTCTGTGAAGCCATGTTTAATTGCCATTTTATCATCATATGTTCATCAGTGTTGAAATTACCGAATACCGGCACTTAACTTGATGGGGTGTCCAAACTTCGCGTACTTTTCAAAAATATTCATCAGGCTTAAATTTTTTCACAAAATATTCATAATTTATACAAAACCAATTTAAAAAATAGTTACCACATTGACGGCAAGATCGTAAACTATAAAATCATAGACGAAAATCTAAAGTAGGTCAAGGGGATTCGCCGGTATCGCGATCTCAAAATTCTATTCCGATCGGCGAATGCGCGCTGTGCTGGAAAAGCGTTCAGAAAAAGTGTGACCTAACTTCATGGACCAAAGTTTTTGTAGACATTTAAACAAAAACTCAAGCTCAAAAAGTGAAATATTTATATCAGATTGATAGCAAAGTGCTATAGAATCGGTTAGTACCACATTTAACTCATGTTTTTGATGATTTCTGCTTGCAAAATGGTGATATCATGATGCTTGTTGAGAATATCAGATTTCTTCAAAACGGGCGCTAAACGTGACAAATTTGCCGATCTTTTGCCAATATTTTCATGAATACTGAACTCATCCTAAAGAAACTTACACCAAAGGGTAATTTTAGGTCGCTTTTCACGTTGATGATGTCAGATTTTAAGGATATTGGCTAGTTTTTTAGATAATGACCGTCCGCGAAGTATGGACACGCGCGAAGTTTGGACTCACTGCCATAAGTTATTGTTAATTTTTTAGGAAGCAATTTTGAAAAAAATTGGCATGATTTCACATCGCATTTTGTCCTGCTTGTTTACAGATTCCTTTAATGTTAACAATGTTTATTTTATTGCTATTTTTTTCTTCATTTTCATTAATTGTTAAATGATTATTTAATTTATTGTTTTTCATTCAATCATTAATCAATGTTAATAATAATGACATGTTCATTCAATGTAATTTTTAATTGTTTGTTTCTTGGCACTCAAACGTATTGCGAGTTTAGTATTACTATTTGTATACTAACCTCGCACCATGATCCGCGTTTGGCAGTGGATTTCTAACTAGTGGGTTGCGCGTGCTGGGATCTCACTTCTGGTGTCCACAACACACGACTTCTATGGCTTGATTTTTCTTAGACAGCTGGCAGCCGTCTGTTTCGAGGAGTTTTTTAAATTTTTTTTTTTATTTCTCCTCGTACACAGACGGCTCGCTAGCGTGCAGCCACCATTAGGGGACTTGCAATGCAAAATCCCCCCATCGGGGCTCTTCAATTTTTGTCTTTAATGAATAAAAATTTTGAAAATTAACACGACCAAAATGCAAATTAATATTCCCTCTTGGCATTAATTGCCAAAAAACGGAGAAAAATCAAGTTAAAAGGAACAAAAACAGTGACTTACCTCGGCTGTCGCGTAAATTCACTTCCCTGTTTTATCCGATCTTAAGTACATAAACATATTGCCATTGAGTCCCCTGTACAGATCGCGCTAGAACTTCGGTCTCTGTATTTGGTGAGTAAAGCCAACGGAGTTCAGCTGAACAACCAACATAACAGAGACCGAAGCTTTTGGTCTAGATTTTTCTATGCGTGGCGGCATGTAATGAACCCTTTGGTGGTTTCTTCTTGGATGTTCTAATCAGTAATCTAACTTACAATTTTATCCAGACCATGAAATTGAATAGGAAGTTTATCAAATTAGAACAGAATTTGTACTAAGAGGAATCCTTTTCATATTTCTTAATATATTATTTCACTTTATTTAAACTCACATGAAAATTATTCCAATGAAATATTGAATGCGTTGCAGCGTGACAGGAGATGTCAACTTATTTCACAAGCCACGCCAGCACAGTACGCGGTGCTGCACAGTCAATCATCACTGCAACACACACCAAACAATATACTCGGGCAGAGTCACAAAAAATCCTAATTTCGCCCTTCAATTTGTGGGATCCGCGATCCACACCATGGGCCTGCTTCATTAAATGACCAGTCTTCGGTAGAACCGTTCTACGTAAGGACAAGATATCGCTCAACTGGTTCACAAAGCCGATTTGGGCGACAAAAAGAATGGTCCTTGGAAAGACACCTCCAGACATGTCCTACGTAGGCATGATCTTCTTTGCACACCGCCCGCCACCGTTGGCATTGAGAGAAAATGCATTTACGGCAAGCCACACTGACATACATGTATCACCTTTTAACATTTTTTTTGGTCATTCGATTGTACTATCTGATTTTATCCGGGATGGCTGCAAGTTATTTTTGTTTATATGGGGGCTGTCATCACTTTCAGTTCGTCAAAACTGATGTCATTTTATCTTCTCTGGTGTAATCTAGGCCAAAATAATTTTTTTGAATATATTTTCTTTTATTTTCTCACATTTTTCCCCTCTTTTTCCAACCCCCTTTCCAGTTTTTTTAAACCAAACTTGAAATATCATAATAGATGGCAATCACTCATGCTTTATCATTTGATAACATGAAACCAGATTTTTTAAAAGAAATTATGTATGGTGAAGAAAACATGTTTATAACGTTCAGCAAAATTAAAAATTAAAAAAACAAAACACAATACAAAACTAAGATGTTACTAAACATGCTCATTTATTTATTTTTGTTTCATTTTCAATGTCATTTTAATTATTTTTTGCTGAGATTGATTTTAATTAATTAATAAAAATCGTTGGGTTTTGTGCTAACTTGAGATGATGAATTAAATTTAAAAAATCTGTGGTAACAAAATAGCAAATTGAATTTAAAATATAGATTACGCCTATTGTTTACGAAACCATCGCAATCATTACAAATGAAGATAAGTTCATTGTACCTATAAAAGAAAAGGTTATGGATAGTCCATACAAAAAGGCGCATTTTAAATCGAAGGGTAGGCCCTATGTCATGTTAAAGCAATTATGTACGTCTCGACTCCTTAAGTTTGAAATGTTGAACATATGTTTTTATATTCTTGAAGCTTATGTTCTTATATTAACTTCTGTGAAGTTATCAAATTTAAATATGACCAACGTTTATGATCATTATTATTTTTAGAATTGTTTTGTAAATAGTATTTTTTCCATTGTGGATTGATTTCACACATTTTTCTATTATTGCAAAGCACTTTACCCACTTGACATGTTTGCAGCAATTTTGATATTTTGCTTGTCTTCGTTTACTTTTCATGCAAAGGTATGTTTATGCTCTATTACTCACATTTGTATTTCTTGCGTTATATCTGACAAATAAAATAAATTCGATTTTTCACACGCAGCCTCTCATATTTTTCCTTTTTTTCATTGGACACGTTGATTTTGTTTACTCCACTCAATCCTATTTTTACCTCAACAAATAACATTTAAAGCATAATTTGCAAAAATTATCACTATGAATAAGTATTTTATATAAAAATTCAGAATATTGAACTATTACAATGTTTTTTTCCCCTATTTACCTCATAAAGTAAGCTCCATACATCAATTCTACAATCAGTACTGGTAATAAAAAAACATATTTGATCTTCATCATTACGAAATAAAAGGTTCAGATGACAATGAAGACTAAATATTTTTCTGATACTTACAATGTTGCAAACTTAGAAGAGAAAATTGCCTTCGTGAAACAGAAACCACTGATTTTTCGCCAATCTTCCTATCTCGGAAGAATGATATTTGGACGTTCCTACATATCGCTCATCTCGTCATGAAACAGGCCCCATATTTACATTGCATGTGGTAACTTTAGTTTTAAGAAACAGGGTCACCGAAAAATGCACTAAAATGAAAAAAATCTGTGATTTTGTTCCGAGCTTGCAAACTTATTTTCGCACAAATTTAGGATCAAATCTTCAAAATGACAAATAAAATTGCAAATTTTTCTGTATCAATCAAAGTTATGGTGAGACCTGGTGCCGTGCAATATCTTGAAAAATAGTACCTCTGGATATTGAAGTTTGAAACTCGATGCACATTTTTCTGAAGCTCCTCGCCCATGATTCTAAAAAGTCCACTCGGTTACACGTCGGAAATCGACGATGCATGGATGTAAAAACTGCTGCTGCACTGGCCTGGCTGTCTGTCGGAGAGCTATATCGCTCATCTCTCGTGTACTTTCAACGCTATCATTCATGTTTAATAGTCTGACAGCACATATGCGAAGCTAGCTATAGTCCTATACTAACCTCGCACTATGCACTAGCCAGGCTCCTAGAGAGTAAAAACATCCACTAAAGTGTGCTTACTCTTCACGGAGTCAGGGCCTGTGTCTATATGATGTGTGTAGTGATTGAGCAAAAATGAAACTTTTACCTCTCCCAATCATGAATCCAGCCTTAAATGGCTGATCATTCAATTATTTTTACTTTAATATAGGCCTATTTAAAAAAAATATATATTTTAAAAATAATTATTTTAAACAGGATTTAGAAGATTGGGTTCGACTCACCATTGTATGAAATTGTATACTCCGCCAGATGTAATTGAGCTGATTGTAGCGGACAATAGCATTTGCGACCAATTACGGTGTTGTCAAAAACATTACAATTTTAAAAGGAAAACTTTTTTCTAAATTTCTAATTATAATAAAAATAGGCCTAATTATTAAAAATGTTGATTTTTATCTTTAAATGAAGAGTCTGCTGTATTAACAAAAAAGAGTAAGTTGTGAGGTCTAATTAATCAATTAAAATCATACTTTTGAAAATAATCCTCTCTTCCTCTTCATAATTTGCAAAAAAATCTATATTTTTAGAATGTAAACTCTCTGCTTGACAGCTGAGTATTTTATAAAACCCAAATTAACTGTGACATCATGTTGTGTAAATCTAAGCGTTGTGATTCCAGAGGTTTGTACCTGTAGAGGAAACTTGAGTGATTTTTCTGCTATTGTGAATTCTTTTTTTTTCTTTCAATTTATATGTCACTGACAATGTCACTGACAAGTGCTTAAACGGGTGGAAGGTTTTGTGATTTTTGGGGGAGCTCTTATGGCCTAAATCTCTATGTCAGGGAAAGTTATGATTACTTTAAATATAATATCTTTTAAATCTTATGTATTTGATTTAGATTACACAGTTTGAAAAATGTAAATCTAATTTCTTAATATATCTCATGAAAATGTAACCAGGTATGGCAAAACCCACAAGAGTCACTCTCTGTGATTTACAGTAGGAATACATTAAGAGTTTAAATTACATTAACTCTTAAATATATTGTATTTATTTGTTGTATTTATTTTAATTCATGTATGCATTTATTATTTTGCATTGTATATTTGAATATGTTTACATGGTGAATAAATTAAATTGAATTGAATTGAGTTGTTTTGGTCAGAATGGTCAAATAATTTTTTAGTATTTCTTGAAAGAGTTTTTTTTATGGGCTACAGTGTATAAAGAAATCATGTACAGAACAAACCCAAGTATCTCTTTTGATAGTTTTTATTGGACAAATTATTTTTATTATACGCCCGTCCAAGACAGGACGTATTCACGCTCGGTGTCCGTCTGTCTGCCTGTCCGTCCGTCTGCCCAATAACTTTTCCTTGTAAACGCGATAACTTCAGTTTGACTTAACCTAGGCTCATATAATTTTGTGTGTATAATACTAGAATGGATTCCAGAAAGTCTATGGATTTCAAGGTCAAAAGGTTAAAGGTCAAGGTCACAGTGACATGTTTTCATCTTACCCTTTTGCAGTCCTTGTAAACGCGATAACTTCAGTTTAACTTAATCTAGGCTCATATAATTTGGTGTATGATACTAGCATTGATCCCAGGAATCCTATTGATTTTTACGTCAAAAGGTCAAGGTCACACTGACATGTTTCCTTCTTACCCTTCTGAAGTCCTTGTTAACACGATAACTTTAGTCGAACTTTACCTAGGCTCATATAATTTGGTGTGTATGATTCTAGCATAGATCTCAGCAATTCTGTTGATTTTGAGGTCAGAAAGTCAAAGGTGAAGTCACTACCTTCTACTTTTCTTGCTTGACCAATAAATCCATTTTCTGTGTTACACTCGGGTGTATTATGTGCTCGCCTTAGCAACACTCTTGTTTCATTTTTAGATTATTTTCCAGTTTGTTCTTCCTGAATACCAAAGTATTCCTCTAATTTTGAACCCTAATTAATTAACTAAAAAGGGGATATATAAGATCTTTCATTGGTGCTTCTTCGTAATCAAGAACAAGATGTGTCTAATAATTAGTGTGGCTAATTTGGAGCTAATTAAACGACCCCTTCTAGGTTAATTTGAATGAATACTATTTCTTCCCTTTTTTTTCACCTTGCACAATAGTGTGAAGTTTCAATAGACTGTGCGCTTCAATAGATGTGTGCTCCAATAGACTTGTCAAATTTAATCCCTCTTTTCTAAAAAGTAACATTCTATGGTAGTCATTAGTCATTGTTCTCTCTGTAATGAGGATTAGGAATTATAGCAGTGAGTTTAATACTGTATGATTTTGAAGCTGAGTTACTTCTCTTCCAGTAGGAATTTATAACTGAAAATGAAAATCATTTCTGGTCACTTTTTGCAGGTTTTGCCATGCCTTATCACAAATACATTGTTCAATGAAATAGATATATTCTATAGGAATAACAGCAGTCATGAATTTATTGTAACAGGTCAGAAAATATATGTACAAGAGAGAGAGATATATATTTTGAGTAAAACTGATCTGTTGAGAAGGTCCCTGAATGCATTGAAGCATTTGCATTGTCCCTGAAAGTATTGTATTGAAGTCATCCCTTTCAATCAAAAATACTTCTGAGGAGATCCCTTCAGGGAAGTTCTCCTTGACCTTGGGTCAGTGAGGGTGATCTTGGGATAGCTTTCTTGATAGCTTGCTTGACACATGACCAAATGAGAGGGAAAGAGACTGACCACCCTCTTGCTTTGGGGAGGTCAAGATTTTAGTTACCCGGTACATTTTTGATGATCTATATTTGAAGGTGGTTTGATTGGTCTTCAGACTGTCAAAAGCTGTGTACATGTATGGGTGGTCGAACCCTTGATTCGTTGACGATGCTATGTATGTGACTTTCAATCCGCATGTAGTTTTGTCCTCCTTGAGAACTCGAGAGGGGGTTGATCTACCCTCAAATTAAATGCCACATAAACGTGTATATGACTGTGTCATGCGTCATTTATACCTGCTGTCACATTATGAACCAATCAAAGTTTAGTCCATTTCTCATTCCTGGCAGTATATAAGTCATTAAAACAAATGGAAAATATCAAATAATTGAGAAATTAGAAACTAATTGACACATCACTAACAGTTAACCCTTACTCTCCAATGTCGGCGGAGGTGCAAAACTTTGGAAATTATACAAATCTATAAATATTTTTTTTACACATCCCTATTCCTTTATATTTGTCAGAGTATTTCTTTTATGTGAATTGTGTGCATTTGCATATTCATTCTGCCTGGAAACTAAACACTTTGAAACAATCATGTATTTTGCAAGGGATTCATGTTAAAATCTCCTCCTGGTTTTCAACTCGCCTGTATCAGAATTTAGAAGATGAATCCAATGTCTGCTAGTCAATTGTAGATTACAAGCAAATAAACAAAATAACACAAAAGGGAAGCTCAGAGAAAACTGTTCATTATTTTCCTGCATGAAATTGAACAGAAACATATTACCTGCAGTGCTGCCCCATCCAAAGACAATGGTTTGCAATGTGGATTAATTACAAAAACATATTGCAGTTTTAACTTTACCATTGTCATAAAATTTTCTATATTAATTTCATCTGGCAAATTTGACCTACTTACATGCCAGATTGGCTACAAAATTGATTATCATTGATCTTGTTTTATTGCAGTTTTATACACTGTATTTTGACTTGTTTTATTCTGCTTATTTCTGTTTTCGGTAGTGATATGTGCTTCTTGGTTCATGTACAATACATGTACAAATGAACAATTCACTTTGGGGACATGTAGTTTACTAAATTATGTGCATTGCGATGTCCTGGCGATGAAGCCGATGATCATGGTTTAGTAAAGGCTATCAAGTTGTCATTGGCACATAAAAAAATGAAGTCAATAATCAACAAAATCAATACTGATATTGTCACTGGAAGTGTTAAACAATAAAATTTGAACATTCTGAGGATAACTCAGAATAAGCTGTCTTTAAAAAAAATAGAAATATGATCACATATGGTCACAACCTATAATGTCTGAAAAAAGTCCCCTTAATATGTTCAAAGAGAACTCCTTCTTATTCATTACTCAATAATCAAGCTTTTCCTAAACTTCTAATTTGTTACGTTTTGATGTACAAGGTTTTAACAGCCCAATGACAGTATACTGTACAGTTTATACATGTATGGCAACATTTAGTTATACTCACCAATTATCTGAATTAGCATACCATATATACAAACATTGGCCACCTCTAAAATTTTGTGTCATTGTGTTTTAAGTGCTCTAGAACAATTTGATGAACAAATCTGTAAAATCATGATTTCAGAATTTGACAGCGTGTGGGTGTCGACAGATCACGATGGTATTGCCAGAATATCTAAGGAATGGGGTGCTCAGGTACACAGGAGAAGCCCACATACCTCCAGAGATCAAGCCACTTCTATCGAGGCTGTTCAAGAATTCCTCATAGAACATCCAGGTAAGAATGGCCGTGACGTCTTTAATAGCTACTATGAATAGCATTAGCATTTAGTGCTGGGAGAGCCAAGATTGATCCAAATCATCCAATCAATCTTGACTACTGTATGGGAAGCATTTCCAATTTGTTCAAGAGTCAGGTAAGTGTAATATATGTGCTTGCCCTTTGTATGAATTCAAGGAGCATAGTGATTAGTTAAAAATATGAGTAAAATAGGAAAGCCTTGGCATAAGACTCGTTGTGGACAACCAAAACATGAATTGACTCTCGTTACAAGCTGTTCATGGAGTTACATGTACAAGAAAGAATACTCTCTTTCTTTATCTCTCTTTCTCTTACCTTTCAATATAACATTCTCATTTATTACTTTATCTCTTTTAAAACCAACCACCCTTTTCAGGATTCTGTCTCCGTGTACAACTGGTGTATGGCAAAAATCCTTCATGTAACCCTAAAAAGCTACATATCCATGTATGTATGTACTGTATACCCTTGAGGAATTGAAACTTTATAATTACATTTTAAAATCCCATCCATCTACACCACTGGGTAGAAGGGCTTCTTGTCATCTTTTCACTGTTATTCTCCCTTTTTTTCGACAGAGGTAAAATTTGTGGGCCAAGTCCAGTGTACATCACCATGCCTGCACCCGTCCCACCTCCAGAGGGCGTGTCACATGATCAGGAATATGGGCTTTGACTCTGTGTTTGCTGTTACTCGGAGGCACCTCTTCAGATGGACGGAGACCCCCGTAGACAAAGGTAGGCTGATAGAATATAATATTGCACACTGCATCCAGTACAGTCCATTGCATGTTTGGTAGAGCACCTTTACTTTGTTGCGAAGCACTTCATTATCTTTTCCACAACATGTACATGGCTTACATTTCCGTATTCTGTCTTGTTTTACCTTGAAGTTTGTTTCACGTTTGTTTAATTTAGTTTTTTGTTTTTAAAGAAATTATTATTCTTATCTCTATTTAATTTTATTCTTTGGTACTTGCCGCATCCATGCCATATACTGAAATTTATTTTATTTCATTTTATTAACGATTGATATATCTTAGGTAAGTGCATTTTAACAAGCCTTTTTATGGCTTTTTGTGCATGCCCAATTTCCATTCATTATTCTGGTAAATCTATATTTTTGTCTCACCTGCATAGCAGAGTGAGACTGTAGGCGCCGCTTTTCCAACGGCGGCGGCGGCGTCAACACCAAATCTTAACCTAAGGTTAAGTTTTTGAAATGACAGCATAACTTAGAAAGTATATGGACCTAGTTCATGAAACTTGGCCATAAGGTTATTCAAGTATTACTGAACATCCTGCCTGAGTTTCAGGTCACATGACCATGGTCAAAGGTCATTTAGGGTCAATGAACTTAGACCATGTTGGGGGAATCAACATCAAAATCTTAACCTAAGGTTAAGTTTTTGAAATGTCATCATAACTTCGAAAATATATGGACCTAGTTCATGAAACTTGGACATAAGGTTAATCAAGTATCACTGAACATCCTGCTTGAGTTTCACATCACATGACCAAGGTCAAAGGTCATTTAGGGTCAATGAACTTAGACCATGTTGGGGGAATCAACATCAAAATCTTAACCTAAGGTTAAGTTTTTGAAATGTCATCATAACTTCGAAAATATATGGACCTAGTTCATGAAACTTGGACATAAGGTTAATCAAGTATCGCTGAACATCCTGTGCAAGTTTCAGGTCACATGATTAAGGTCAAATGTCATTTAAGGTCAATGAACTTTGGCCAAGTTGGGGGTATTTGTTGAATTACCATCATAACTTTGATAGTTTATGGATCTGATTCATGAAACTTGGACATAAGAGTAATCAAGTATCGCTGAACATCCTGTGCAAGTTTCAGGTCACATGATTAAGGTCAAAGGTCATTTAAGGTCAATGAACTTTGGCCAAGTTGGGGGTATTTGTTGAATTACCATCATAACTTTGAAAGTTTATTGGTCTAGTTCATAAAACTTGGACATAAGAGTAATCAAGTATCACTGAACATCCTGTGCGCATTTCAGGTCACATGACCAAGGTCAAAGGGCAATGAACTTTGGCCATAATGGGGGTATCTGTTGAATTACCTTCATAACTTTGAAAGTTTATGGATTTGATTCATGAAACTTGGACATAAGAGTAATCAAGTATCACTGAACATCCTGTGCAAGTTTCGCGTCACATGATCAAGGTCAAAGGTCATGTAAGGTCATTGAACTTTGGCCATTTTAGAGGTAACTATTAGATTGCTGTCATTACTTTCAAATTTTAGAGATATAGTGTATAAAATGTGGATATATGGGTAATCAAGTTTCACTGACAAGTTTTAGGTCTCATGATGAAGGTCAAATATCAATGAACGTAGTATTGTTTCATTATATGAATGGTGTTTTTTTGTGAATAATTATTTGATAGTAATTTTCAAAGTCAGCACTGCTGCTATATTGAATCGCGTGATGCAGGTGAGACCGCCAGAGGCATTCCACTTGTTATAATTATGTGCCAACCATAATTTTATCATCACCACTATTTGTTTCAGTCATGTTCTGTTGATACCTTTGCTTTGTTTTATGTTATATATTCTTTGTGTATATATAATTCTGTTCTCATTTTGTTCTTTTTAATGAATTTGAAAATGAATACTGAATTGAATTGAATTAAATTAAGAGAGAGAAATTGAGAAATGAAAAGATTGAAAAGTTCAATTATAGAAAAACAGGGCTACCAAGTCTCCCTGATTGTCAGTTGGCTGATTTTTAGTGAAAACCACAGTTTTTAAAATCCATGTCTCCCTCATTTATACATTGATTGATTTCTTTCATTGAATTGAGAAAGGTCTCCATTCTTCCTCAGTAAATTCTCTGAAAGTGAATAAATAACTTCTTGAACGGGTCCACCAAAGTAGCAGTCTTCAGGAAAGTTGGTAGCTTGTTCCAGTTCTTTTTAATACTTGTCTATGATTTTATAGTTGTTACCATTTATTTTTTCCAGATGATTTTTTTTTTTTTAAAGTTTTATGTCTGTATTTTGATTGCTACATGTATGTGTTTGTGCCAAGTTATTTTGTTTTATTTTTTTTTCTAATTGAGTTCATGACTTTCATTTAAAACATTGTCACTAAAAATAAAATTCAATGGGGGGGGGGGTCATTCAAAACATGAGAAATGTTTAAGTTTATACCTTAAAATGAATTGTACTGTAGCAGGATATTTCTATTTCCTAATTTTGAATAGAATTATAGACCAGACCGATGCGATGATTGAAGCAGAATTAAATTCCCCACACGACCTTACAGTGGTAGTATGGTAGGAATCCTCAATGAGAGGAGAATATGCAAATATACGCTCATAATTTACTGTATTAAAACAGACATTTTATTGTCAGAAATTGCTTATGTCCATCACCGGTATTACTAACTTTGCTTTCCATGGTACTATTTAGGTGGTCTGTCTCTGACAGATCACCTCTTAATTTCGTCAGAATTTTCCTTCTTTATTTATTTATTCTTAGCACCTATGTTTGTCGCCAAATTTTCTCCGAATTGGCTGAATCAAATTGGCTAATTTTTCTGTCATGAATACATAGAGTCTATCATAGAGACGGCATACTAAGCTTTTCAAGGTCATCTGGTCATGATGACATCATCTACGCGCCATTTTGTAAAATTCTTAATTTGATTATATCAACATAACGGATCATCAATAATCAATCATATTTACATCAAATAAACTTTAGGTCAAAGGTCGTCTGTCAATGTCATCAAAGGTCATGTAAAGGTCATGTCGCGCGCGGCAAAGCTAAAAAAATTCTCAAAATGGCCTATAAAATTTTTTGGGTACGTTTCAGGTCATTTTAAGCATTTCAACATTTTGCGCGCGCGCATTTTCGTGCGTAACAGCGTTACGCAGCATAAATTCTCTGTTTTTTCTATGCTTATCTATTATTGATATAAAAATTGATACCTCGATCAGCTCTCTGCGATCATTAATGAGGGAATGAGCACCCATTAAAATTTGCAGTACGCGTGCGCGCGAGCTCTTTCCATAGGCTCTATATGGGCAAAAACATGCCTATTAAAAATTCACTGTAGCTCTTCAGAACGAATGGGGACCCCTAATTTTTCCTCACTCTTGGATATAGTCAATATCTCATTTTGGAGATTTTGTGATGACGTCAAAATTACGTTAGAAGTGAAAATTACATATTTTCGCAACATACGTCAACGTATTTATTTATATTTGGCTGTATCTTTGTTATTAGTGGTCGGTTTTCTCCTAAATTTTGATATGATGTAGTCGAAAAAATTCTCTACAAATAACGTGTGAATAATTTTCACTTCGACCACAGCATCAATGTGTTATGACTTGTTTAAGTTTTTGCAAATTTTTTCTGGACCTAATTTTTGAGAATTTTTTAAGGAAATGTTTTATTAATCAATTGTATGGTCTTACTGAAAATTTCAAGCCCACTTGCTTTGCGTTTTATTATGTAGGACATTTTTTGTAATTTTTCCGGAACTTTTTATGTGGTCATTTTCACTTTGTAAAACATCATTTAATGAATTTTTTATTAAACACTGCAATATTGAAATGCTATTGGGGTGAAAAATTTCATTTTGGACATTTTGCGGAATTCCCAATTTTTTTTTCTATTTGGTCAGTTTTACTAAATATAACGTATGATATAACAAATTTTCAGGTACCTTCTGTGAAATGAAACATTGTGCAATTTAGTTCATTACACATTTTTTACGAAATTTTGCGGGAAAATCGCCGGTATTTGAATCTTTTACCTGACTTTTTTCATTAAAAATCATCAAGAAAGAATTTTCAAGTAGATGTCAAAGTCATACACAATTAATTAATGGATATTAAAAATTCTTGACGGAAAATATGTGAAATGTTTAGAAATTTGCAGAAATTTTGCAAACTTTTACCAAAAAAAATCTACATAATTCTTTTATCAAAAACATCACTGATGAGTTTTGAAGTGAATGCTGTGAAATTGTAGCATTGTGAAACTTCTCATTTAAAATTATTGAAATTTAGCAGAAATTTTGAATAAAAATATGTAAGATATTTTAGTTTTCAAAAAGTATCACCTATGAATTTTCAATTATTCTGTGAAATCAACACCCACTGACATTGTGAAAATTCTTGCTTGAAACTTAATTGAAATCTTGAAAAAAAGATTGCTGACAGTACAAAGAATTTTTTAAAGATTTTGCATTATAAACATCAAACCGTCGATTAGAAATTAGCTGCTGTGAAAATTAAGGCGGCTTTCATCGCGCAATTTCGGAAAGCCAATTTCGGTAAAATCGTCTGAAATTTTTTAGGAGTTTTTAAGGCGTTTTACGTGCTCCAAACTTTATTTTGGTAATTGCCGTATTGCATTATCACCAACATATCTATAATCATCACGATTGTCATCGCCACATTAATAATCATATTTAGCAATGGTCAAAATTTACTTCCATGATGTCTATGATCAAGATTGTCAAATAGATCATATCTAAATGATTCATTTCATACATTAGCCGACACTTAATGAAAAATCATGACAGACCACCTAATTCGTCCTCATGACGAATCAAAATCTAGTTTTATTACTATTTTTATTCATACAGTGTGTCACTGAGAGAAATAAAGAAAGGAGGCAAGACTTTATTACAGTAATTTCTGCTATGATTTTATTTTCCCTTTTTAAAGCTCAACACATGGAAAATTCAGCTTATATTCACTACATGTACCTTTACAGGTTAAAGTAACAGCTAGTGCATGCATATTTAAATTTTGGTATCACCACTGTTATTTCTTCCATAATGCATCCAAGAAATAGGAAAGAAGTAGGGTCGTTTTATGTTTTATCAAGAAGTAATTCTGTATACGAGAAAAATACGTTATTAAATGTTAATATTCAGGAGGGAAATTATCTGAAACTTTATTTGTTCTTGACACTCTGTATCTTCTGTACATGTACATGTATTTTGTTGATTTTGTTTGGGTGATCACTAGTGATCTTTATGGTATTGTCTAACAAAGTGCTTCGAGTATGCCTAACAAGAGATAATGCATTAACTTGGCAATGCTTTGAAACTCATATTCCGTTGAAAATGTTCTTTTCCAGGCTTGAGCATGCTTCTGCAAACTTTTGCGTTCGCTTTTGCAGACATTATAGAGTTTTGTAAGTACCAATAAGTCTGAATTTGTATAGGTTCACGAACAACTCCTGAGGCCACTTGAGGAAGTAGGGGGGGGGGGGTGTCATCAGGAAGGGGATCCTGTGAGGAGAGATTAGGATAGCCGTCTTCTTGAGAATCTAGATCTAGAGGAATTTTCCTCCAGAGAGGAGGAAATCTTCGGTGTTCAATTTCAAATCCATATCCTTCTCCCCTCCTGTTTCTCATTCTCATCCTCTTCTTTCCCCTCCATCATCTTCTCTACTTTTTCTCCCCCACCAAATCCTCTTTCTTCTGTCTTTTCATCCAAATACTCTCTATATCTGTTCTTATACATTACTTCATAGATGCTTTAACTTATCAATTATTTATTTATCATGTTCATTTCAATGTTCACTTCATCGGTGTGTCGCTGCATGGAACAAGGATAAAGATGCCATACTACACACCCCTATTGAGAGATTGATCATTGAAAATACTGTTATGAGCATTGTCCGATTTTTTTTTTTTTTTTTTTTTTGCTTTGTAATACCTTGATGTTGTGGTGGTAGCAGTTGTGATGTTAATAATGGTGGATAACTGGATATTTTGTTGATGTGGTGGAGCAGTCAGTGGCAGTGAATGAGATGATGGCGGTAATGGTGGTGGTAGTTGTTATATGGTACATGTATTCATGATAATGGTGGTAGGGTGGTACTGTATAATGGTGGAGGTAGTGATGGTGTTGCTACTTGCGGTAGTTTTAGTTTTGATTGTTGTATTGGTGGTGGTGGTATAGATGAGGGTTTTGGTTATGTTGATGGCAATGGTGATGGTATTGCAGCTGCTGGTTGTGGCGATGGTGGTAGCGGTGGTGGTCTAATTATCTGAGAATTCCTCTAAATGGTTGTAGAAACTTTCTTTCTTTGGTAACATCGAAGAACGCTGATGCGGAATAAGGTTAGCATTGATGGTAAAATTATGATAACAAATTAACAGTATGTTATAAACAGTGTCCTGGGCCTCGTAGCTCAAAGGTTAGCAATTAACCATACGCTTGATTTTAATTACTAATTGTACATTGTAGTCAATGCAATCTTTCTATCTTTCATTCCCTGGATGATGTTTTATAAAGCTGGTCATGAGTTTAATAGCTCTAGAGACTTTATACAAAACTCACACATGACTGATGACATATACTTGTGCTAAATCAGTTAACTCAACTTTTCTCTCATGTTTTCTGCAACTGAAGTTTCCCACAATCCTAATCAAATTTAGATGCTTTTTAAACAACAATCATTCTAATCTACAAAGTTTTGATTTCAACTATAGCTGCAGGAAGAAAAATAATCATGAGTCTGATGTAGCACAGCATGTTCGAGTCATTTGTAAAATCATTCATACTTTACAAACAGATTTTTTAACACACCCCAGGTTGGTGTTTCATAAAGCTATTCATAAGTTACAAGTGACTTTATGAATGACTGGTGATCCTTTCTTAGGTGTAAATCAACATCAATGAAAATTCAGCATACATATCATTTACCACAAGAAAGGATCACCTGTCCTTCTTAAAGTCGCTCCGACTCACTCGTAACTTACAAAAAGCTTTATGAAACATCCACCTGTTGTAGTATGTATTGATGCTCGTATAATATCTATTTAATAGCAGGTTATTATAACCATTGCCATGACAACGTAATTGTCTTGTGATATACAGATGTAAGTACGAAGGCTGAGAACCTTAACCCTGCAAAGAGACCTCGTAGGCAAGACTGGTCTGGTGAGCTCTACGAGAATGGATCCTTCTACTTTTCAACAAGAGAGCTTTTGATGGATGGACTTTTCCAAGGTGGAAAGTGAGTGAAATTCACAATCTTTCACTCCGATTAATCTAAGAGGAACTTATGAAGGTCAATTTTCAACAAGCTTTGACTTCACTTTGGTCCGCAAATTCTTACCATTTGTTCTGGTTTGTTTACTTCGTATTTGCAATTGATTTTATATTGAAATGAACTTGAACTTAAATTTCATTTGTATGATATACATTGTATATGTACCAAGCATTTGTAATCGCAATTATATATATGTATGTATTTTTGTTTACATGTGTTGTGTGTAAAATTTTAATAAAATTATGTAACATAATTACCTGGCTTTAGAAGAGCAGCTATGATATACTCTGCATTACCGGGATCCAGCCAAATACCCATTTTTATGTACCTCATGTGGGTCCTGTAGACTCCTGTTGCATAAAGTGTTACATTTGTACAAAATAAAACAATCAAAGGCTTGTCCCTAATACATGCTTTTAAGGATGTTCCATGTTTGTGGGCATCACAATCTGTGCATCATGATTTGCACATATTAATGCTATGCACATTGCGTAAATATGCGTATAGATGTCACAATGAATACTTTTATAGTACAGGCTTTATACTGATTGTTATTTGTCAAAAACCTTACCTGTCTTATGAATTTGTTGTTGATTCCAGGGTGGGATACTGTGAAATGCAGCCGGAATACAGCGTGGACATAGATACAGACATTGACTGGCCAATCGCAGAGCAGCGTGTGATCAAGTTTGGCTACTTTGGCAAGACGAAACCCCAAGGAGTAAAGTTGGTGGTCTTTGCAGCTGACGGTGTCCTTATCGACAACCAAATCAATTTTACTGCCACCGGTAAGTGAAATAGCCCCCATTGCCTATTATTTAGAGTGATGTGACTATCATGTAAATTTGTTGACCAACATGAAGATATGAGAGTTTGGCAAAAGTGCGATTGAAATTTCATTATGTGAAAATGCCCTTGAACTAGTGTGATAGATAGTCTTCCGGTCATCTGGCCGTTTGCTATCAAGTGCAGTTGAATCTGTCCATAAAAGATACCACCCATGTAGACAGGCATCATGTTCTTTAGACTGGTATCTGGGGAGAATCATATAAGGGAAACCAAATACAGTTGACTGCCAAATAAGCTTCATAAAATGCATTTTTCTCTGTTTTGAATTTTCTCTTATATCATTTTGTAGGAGATGAGTTCCGTTCTTTTAGCCGTAGTGACACCATTGGTATCAAGCAGTTACGAGATAAAGGAGTGGAGGTCAGGGTCATTGCAGGTATGCGTATGTCATCAAAAATAATAAGCCATAAAAACAAGTACAGTCTTTGCAATGGTGTTTTTGGCAGATAATAAAGAAATTAAACAGTGTTTCCAGTAACCACCAAGTTATAGCAGACTATGATAAAAATGATCTGTTTCAAATAGTAACCGTCTTGCTCGTAGTGATTTCATGGTAAATGCTTGGCATTTCAGAGAATATATGCTATTAGTACCTAGTAAAGATACCTCTTTTCCTCAGTTTTTGCATGGAACTAGAAGCCAGGCACACTTCTAAGTGTGCATATTTATTCTCTTAGTATTTCAGATGGCACGTTTCCTTAGCCAATATTTACCTCTCCCACATGTCACTACCCCAATATTTGCATAGTTTTAAAGGAGAATGAAACCCTTGAAACCAGCTGAATCCATATCAAAGACAAAAATCAAAGAAACATATTGTTGAAAGTTTGAGGAAGATTGAATGAATAATAAGAAAGTTATGAGCATTTGATTATTGAGATCACTAATGCCATGTAGTTCCTCCCATTGGCAATGCGACCAAGATATGTGATGTCACACACGTACAACTCCCTCATTACTTTAGTACTTATTTCTCTTATATTCTCACTTTTATAGAGTCTATCACAAGGTGAGTAGTTCTCTTTATGAGAGGACAAGTACAGAGGTTTCACAACATTATATCATTGATAAATCGTTTGTCATATGATTAGAACATGGAGCTATTATGATTAAAATGAGCAAAAATAGATGTTTTGGGGTATATTTTCAATGTCCAAAAGGGGAGAGTTGTTCATCTGTGACATCATAGATCTTGGTCGCATTGCCAATGGGAGGATCTCCATAGCATTAGTGATCTCGACATTCAAATGCTCATAACTCTTCTATTGCTAGTCCTATTTTACTCAAACTTTTGTTGATCTTATTCTTTGATTTTTCTGCTTTCACAAAAGCTAACTTGCTCCAAGAGTTTCATTCTCCTTTAAACTGAACTTTGTAGCTGAATAGGATTGTCCTAAATTATTCAGCCATTATTAGCTCTATAGAGGTTTCCCTAAACCATATTACTCTTCCCCAATTTGTCTTAAGCTGGGTGTTGATAATCAGACCATATTCAGCTTTTTATACCTTGTCTGTAGATACAGACCCTTATTACAGGACTCCACACGAAACCCTTTACTGGTCCGAACCTTAAATTTACTGGTCCCCCAAAATAAAGAAAAACGTACATGTAAGAAAAGACTTGAGTGTTTTTCGGTGTCTTTTATTGCTTATTGTTACCCCCCTCCCCCCCAAGAAAAAAGAACAGTACACACACAACATAATTCATGAGAGCCATTTCTCAATTTTAGAGAGCTGTTTTTAAGACACCCGAGCTACATGTGTATTTTTATAATCTACAAAAGAGAAGAAAATATCATTTGTATCAGTACTGGTCATGTCAGACCAGTAGACCTATTTCTGAAAAGTTTTTGGACCGACAGCAATTTTTACCGGTCTGGGACCGTCGGATCAGCGCCAGTGTCGCGCGCTGCTTATAAGCACTAATCAAGAATTTGGTCCTAAAGGGATAGCTGATGCTGATAAAAATGTTCCTTCATTTCATTGTGCACATTTTCATTTAAAAAATCATGTTCTAAGTTATTTTTTTGTCAAGAAACAACTAAAAAAAATGTAAATTTTCAGCCTCTTTATGGCACCTCTGCAGTATCCCTGCTTTACATGTGATGGACCCTATGATTGTGTTCTTGGGAGCGTTTCATGAAAGGACCAACAGTTACCGTAGTAACAGTGTTTCTAAGCCAATCAGAATCAAGGAAAGTAGTCAGATTTGACAACTTGTCTGACAAAAATTTTGATGAAATGCTCCCAGATTAACTTGCAGCACAAATGCATGTCAGGTATTTTCCCTATGATTATCGTGTATTGTAGTGTATTGCAAATTATCTACAATGACTCCAAGCTAAATTAGACTAACTTTACAACTACATTGAAGGTTTAAACATTAACTATCTCTTGCAATGAATTCTCAATCTTGCAGATGAGGATAATGATGTCACCACTAAATTGGTGGCTCGGCTTGGAATCAGCATGTTAACTGAAGCCAAAAGTAAGGTGGATCGTTTGAATGAATGGAGGAAAGAACTAGACTTGGATTGGAGTCAGGTTGCTTTTATGGGTAAGTGATGTACTATGGTAAACTACCAATTTGTCTAATGCCATTCCATCATTCAACATTTTGTCTAACAGCCAGTTTGGTCCAGTAACCATTTGGTCCGATAATCACTTTGTCTAATCACCAGTTCGTATATGACCATTTCGTCTTATAACCAGTTGGTCTAATACCAATTTTCTTTTCTTACATTCTGCTCAATAACAATCCAATTATCCCAAATGTTATGTGGACTAAATGACTATTGGACCAATTTGTTATTAGACAGAATGGTGAGTGGACAAATTGGCAGACCATGTAGATAGTGGACGAACTGATAGGTAGACAAAATGGTAGTAAACGAGTCGGTAATTGGACTTATTGGTATTAGACCAACTGGAAATAAACCTATATTATATTATACATGCTAGGATGTGAGGAAATATGAACAGCTTCAAATTAGTTCACAAAAAGGCTATAATAGCCTTTTAATGTTGCAACTCGTGCGATATAAATTTATAGATAATTCAAGTAAGAATAAGGCAAACACATCATCGATTTAATTCTGACTTCAAATCACACTTAAATTATCAGTTGCATGTGGTATATAATACATCACCACCTTGATCAGTTCATGTTCATGGGATGCTGTTACATGTTCAGGTTTTTTAATAACATTAGGCATTGAATATGATGTAAGCTCACAAACACACCTGCCAAACGTCCTGGTTTTATCAGGGTCGTCATGACTAAAAATTGGTTGGTCCTGATTTCTTAAATTTGGTGTTAGAAAAAAAAATGTTGAAAAGTTGCCATAGAGCCATTCATACCCCCAGTCTGCAATACATCTAAAATATCCCAGTCCTTTTAGGGGTACATTTGCTAAAATACAAGAGCTATAGGGTGCACTACCTTCTTGACCACTCTGCCCCTGGACCCTGCTGGAGCTTAGTTGACCCCCTGGACCCCCAGTCATTGGGTGTCCAGATTTAGCATTTTTAATGTTCGCAGGTATGATTAAAGAATGATTCAGATAATTTGTTAAGACATTTAAAGTTCACAGCTTAGTCACCAAACTTGAAGTAAAAAGATATATACAACAAAAAGTTCTGTGGAAAACCATTGGTATATCACAAAATCATATCTCTTTCTGCCACTTTAGTCCATTTAACACAATATTGCATTTCAATATAATAAACATTTCCATAGAGCCTATAAAGAGTTGTCTCAGGCATGTGGCTTGATTAGTTAATTTTTGTGAATTCAGCTGCTTTTAAGTGATGGTATACTTTAGCTAAATGATATAGAATCGGCCAGTAAATATCAGTTGGTGTGAGAGATCGTAGACCGCCACTCCATCAAGTCACAACAAACACAGGATACATCAATTGTGCAATGCACTGTACTGGAGTTGAGCTCTGATCTACATGTACGTGGGCTTGGGAATGGAGGGAAGAGAGATCCGAGAGAGGGAGATAGCAAAAGAGACAGGGATAATAGAGGGGAGAAAGAGAGAAAAAGCAAAAGAGGAATAAGAGGGAGAGGGAAGGGACCCATGTTTGAAATCTGTGGGGCTAGCCACTTGCACTTTGTGTGTTTCCAGTTCATCTAGCTCAGTGCACTGCCATACGGCGCCAGCATGCACATATCACAGGTATTTAGTTTTTCAACTATCTGCACTGCACTGGTGCAAAATAGCCAAAGCTGTCAAGTACTAACTCGGGATTTACAATATATAATTCAATAAAAATGGGTAAAATAACACAACTACTGTTCACTATAGATTATGAGGATGTCGAAACCAGGAATCGAATATCTAATTACATGGGAAAAAAACAGTAAACATCTGAAGGAAAAACAAAACAGCAATGGAAATGCATGCATGCATACTTGTGGATTAGTGGGTTGCCAATTGTGTGACATCATCATTGAGACTGTGTTCGATCACGTAATGTCTTAAGGGGGTGAGAATGGTCTCTTATAATTGCATTTCTCGCTTTTCCTTGACATCTATAAGACTTTTTAGTGACATATTTGTGAATAGCAAGACAAAACTTTTCCATCCATATATAACTTGTCTATAATTATCACTTATCATGAATTTTCTGTGGATGGCTACTTTAAGAATGTCTTTTATGTCTATGGCAAACTGTAAAGCATATCTCCTTTTGTTACTCCCCAGGTCGTGATATTCCAGATCTTGATTGCATGAAGACAGTCGGAATCGGAGGAGCACCCTGCGATGCCCACAGTGACATAACAACTACTGCCAAGTTTGTGGCCAAAGCCGCCGGTGGCAAGGGAGCCGTCCGAGAATTCTGTGACCACTTACTTCTGGTGATGGAGAAGGCGAAATCTGCAGCAGAAAATAGAAAGATATGAAGTCGTACCATTGGGGTGTTGCAGGAAACTAACAGTCAATTACAAACTATTATGGGGTCCTTCAATTCTATCGTATGTATTGCAATTGATTACCGTAGTGATCTGCTTCTTGCCACAAGAAATGGAAACTGCCAATTGCAAAATTGTAACAAAAAATTGCAATCTATGGAAATATTTTCTTGCAACATCCCTATAGGTCCTTTATTGACAATCACAGGAGAAGTTCTTTATAGTATTTTGTTCAGAGGATCCATTACTTTTTTTATATTCTAAAATGGTAAGGGATATATGTATGAACATGCTCTAAATGTTTTAATATGCTGCATTTTATTCCCTATTTTTAATTTTGCACAATTCACAAACCTATCACCACAAATGTATCCTTTTTCGCTATAAAGCCTTTGGTACACTTGGACCCTGTGTCTTAAAACTTGATATATCATAGGTAAGTAACAAGCTATTGAAATCATGGCTTTTGATTGGTTGATTGCACATTTGCCATATGAATTCAGTATCTTTTATCAATGATAATCTTTATTAAATCAGGCCTTGAAGTTTAATCACAATTGTTTATGTACCAACAAATGCAAATACAAAGAAATTGTGAAATATATTTGTGAATGTATGGACAATTTGAAAATGAATGGAATCCCTCCATCATGAATGAATACTATATTGAACCCTAAACTAAACCTAACTGAAATTGATATGATTGATTTGTGATTGATGGTGCATTGCGGCTAATGAAATCACTCTAACCATTGCTCTTGTGTAGCTGTTTTATATTTAATTCAGTAATGTGATATTAAGTTGACATATTTGTTTTGTGCATTGCCAGGCAAATGCACATTGATGTTTGTTTAATGCCACTGAATAATATTGGGATCATCTTTAAATAAAAAACAACCCTCTCCTGCAACTGAAGATGAAACATGTAGTACTAAAAGATGGTACAACTAAAAAGAGTTTGCATGAATCTCCTCCGTCAAGACTGCATATAGATTTTGTGTATATTTATTCAAACCAGTAGATATTAATTATCTAAATAATAGCTGTAAAAACTTACCTTTGATATGAGATTGATATTTTTATTCTTTAAATATTTGATTGGATTCTTTTTCATCACCATTTTAAAACAATTCCCATAGATGCAGTATGGGACTTACAGTTTGGTATTCTAAATATATGTTTATGTATAACTTATCTTTTTATACCACTTTCAAATTTCAAAGGGAGTTTGTTTGAATTCTATCCAAGTACAGGAACTCACATTATTTGGGGAAGAAGAACGAGTGCTTATCATCCATAGTAGTCATTTCTTCTCTTTTTTTTTCTACATTTAATACAATTATATATTCATGCAGGTGACTTTACCTAAGTCAAGTCTTTTGGAACACAGAAATCTGTTTGACTTCATGGAAATCTGTCCTAGAAGAGGTATATCACTTGTTTTAAATAATCTGGTCTAACAAAATTGCTTTGACCTCAACAAATATTTGACTCGTGAAAGGTCAATTACAAACTTTTTGTATCAGCTAGTTTAATGTGTTATTTCCTGAATAGCAATATAATATATTCACCACTGATGTGAGGTGGTGTATTCAGTATCTATCTCTGGACTGAATCACAAGGTCCTAGGTTCAAATCCTGTAATATGACAGGCAAAAAGATAGTAGGATGGTGTAACCTGTTCATACAGCTTCTTACACATGACATCACGCAGGACTGGTCATCCTTTCTTTTGCTAAATCAGAATCTCAATAAGTCATTTTTCCATCAGCAGAAGTTGAAATCGGCTCCGGCTATTAACATGTATATTGAATTTCATTATTCAAGCCTGTCTAAAGCTTTGGTTAACTTAAGGGTCAGTAATGTGAATTTCTATCATGTATCATCTTACACACTGGCGGATCCAAGGGGGGGGGGCAAAGCTGGCCCGTGGGCCCCCCTCCTTTTGAGAGGCACGATTACAATTGGTAATGTAAAAATGCCGTTAAAACAGAAATGTGCCCCCTTTTTGTCTCACCTGCATAGCAGAGTGAGACTATAGGCGCCGCTTTTCCGACGGCGGCGATGGCGGCGGCGGCGGCGTCAACACCAAATCTTAACCTGAGGTTAAGTTTTTGAAATGACAGCATAACTTAGAAAGTATATGGACCTAGTTCATGAAACTTGGCCATAAGGTTAATCAAGTATTACTGAACATCCTGCCTGAGTTTCATGTCACATGACCAAGGTCAAAGGTCATTTAGGGTCAATGAACTTAGACCATGTTGGGGGAATCAACATCAAAATCTTAACCTTAGGTTAAGTTTTTGAAATGTCATCATAACTTAGAAAATATATGGACCTAGTTCATGAAACTTATACATAAGGATAATCAAGTATCACTAAACATCTTGCATGAGTTTCACGTCACATGACCAAGGTCAAAGGTCATTTAGGGTCAATGAACTTTGGCCGAATTGGGGGTATCTGTTGAATTACCATCATAACTTTAAAAGTTTATGGATCTGATTCATGAAACTTGGACATAATAGTAATCAAGTATTACTGAACATTCTGTGCAAGTTTCAGGTCACATGATCAAGGTCAAAGGTCATTTAGGGTCAATTAACTTTGGCCAAATTGGGGTATTTGTTGAATTACAGCCATAAATTTGAAAGTGTGTTGGTCTAGTTCATAAAACTTGGACATAAGAGTAATCAAGTATCACTGAACATCCTGTGCGAGTTTCAGGTCACATGATCAAGGTCAAAGGTCATGTAAGGTCAAAGAACTTTGGCCACGTTGGGGGTATTTGTTGAATTGCCATCATATCTCTATAAGTGTATTGGTCTAGTTCATAAAACGTGGAAATAAGAGTAACCAAGTATCACTGAACATCTTGTGCGAGTTATAGTAGTTTTCAAAATCAGCACTGCTGCTATATTGAATCGCGTGATGCAGGTGAGACGGCCAGAGGCATTCCACTTGTTAAAGTGAAGACCTTTCTTCTTTTTTTTTGCTTGTCCAATTGTTTTGTGGACGAAATATCCTTCTGTTTTTTTGTTAAAAACCTTTCTTTTTTCTTTTTTTTTGCTTGTCATACTTTTCCTCAGGAAAAATGTGCCCCCCCCCCCTTTGGAAAATCCTGGGTCCGCCCCTGATCTTACATTCCAATCTTACAAATTTGTAGCGGCTAGTGAATTTATTTTCAGCTGTTGATTCTTTGTGAAAATTTAAACCTGATTATTTCTTCAATATCTAGTGCCGTTTCTTGGTCCTTTTGGAGGGCTGTAAAGTGATCTTTTTAACACTTATTTTACAATTCTAATGACTTGATATCAGAAAGTTACAGGCATCAATCATTTCTTGAAATTTTAGCCCATTCCATACCTTAGGAGTGATAGATATACATATATATATATATATACATATATATATATATATATATATATATACATATATATATATATTCGTCTTTGTACCTTAGTAGTGAATTGGAAGGGCGCTTTTGGGGGTTTTGTGAGGAAGAATTTAGAATATTTCATTTAGCATAAGGAAGTTTAATTCATGCTCTAACAGTTTAATGAAACAGTCCCCTGGCAGAATTCTTGCATTAAGTTTTAACATTTTGTGTTACAAAGAGATGTATTTTGTACATTAATAAAGCTATGAATAGTGGCAATCTCTTAAAATTTGCATTGTTTCCCTGTATTCATTGTATTGTTTTTTTTTAAAGGTATTTTGTTCATAAAGTGTGAATGAGAATTGAATGATACTCGGCATCAGACGTTCATGAATCCAGAGGGGTATGAGAAGTGCAATCGCCCTCTGTTAGTAGTGAGCACTTTTTATGCCCCCGCAGACTACGTCCGGAGGGGGCATTAAGCATTGCCCCTGTCCGTCCGTCCGTCCGCCCGCACTTGGTTTCTGCGCAATAACTCGAAAAATATTTAATGGATTAAAAAAAAATTTGGTGTGTAGGTATGACACCAAAATACAGGCTAAGTTCTAATTCGGAGTCTGCAGGTTAAAGGTCACAGCTCATTATATATGTGAGTTGGTTCAAAGGTCTAAATTTGTTCATTATAAACTCCTCAAAAAAAGTTTGGAAATCTGACTTTGATCGATAATACCTCTTCGGTTTAAGAAAATATCAATAGGTAATTAATATCAATGAATAGAGCATTTATTTATCTTTAAGATGATACCCTACATGATATGATTATGGTTCACATGGAGGTGCAGTGCCTTGAAATGTGGGGTTAGGTCAAAATTCAAAAGCTGCAAAATGGCACAATATTGAAAGTCACTGTTTTTTTTTCCGTGGTGATGAGTGAGTTTCTCAGCGGTTTTGTTTTTACTTTGACCGATAATATTATTCCTCATCGGTTTTAGTAAATATCAATGTGTAATTATTATCAATGACTAGATCATTTAATTTTCTTTAAAATGATACCCAATATGATATGATTATCATTCACATGGAGGTGCAGTGCCTTGAAATTTGGGCAAGGTCAAAATTCAAAAGTTGCAAAATGACGCAATATTGAAAGTCACTGTTCTTTTTCCGTGGTGATGAGTGAGTTTTTCAGTAATTTCGTTTAATTGCTTTCATGCACCTTAACATCAACATTAACATGGAATCAAACACACCTCTGCACAAGCAAAAACATAACAAACGAACATGCATGGGTATTTCAAACAACGACACAAACCATGTTATCTCACAGAACCATCACTACAGAAGTAGGGGCTTGGTTTGAATGGATTTTCATCTCTCCTGACACAGACAAAAGAACCATGTTCTGTATTGACCCTTTATGACTATTTCTGCTCGTTTTTGCATCTTTTTCGATTCAGACCTCATCCAACACTTTTGAATCCTGCTCTTTTCGTGATGGCATGATCATAACAAGCATGGTATTATCTTAAAGAGAATTAAATGATCTTTTGAATGATATCAAATATGCATTGTGCAATATTGGGAGGTGGGAGAAAGGAATGGTCAAACTCAGATTTCCAAACCCTTTTTGCTCGTTTTGCAGCTTTTCAATTCAGACCTCATCCAACAGATTTGAATTCTGCTCTTTTCGTGATGACATGATCATAAAAAGCATGGTATCATTTTAAAGATAATTAAATTATCTTTCGAATGATGTAAAATATGTATTGTTTAAAATTGGGAGTAGGGAGAAATTAATGGCCAAACACAGATTTCCAAACTTTTTTTGAGAGGTTTATATATGTGTAACATGACCGTTTGTACACTTCAAAATCATAAACTCTTGCACTTCAGTCTCCTATGCTCTCCTGTAAATTCAATCTCCAAAGCTCTCCTTACTCTAATTGAACTGAAATTATTATAAACTGAAGATAGGGTGAACACAGAATAAATTAGAACTTAACACGATGAAGTCCAGATCAGCACTGACTTTACTTTTCAATCTAATCCACGTATGTTCACGGCCTCAACTCAGTGGAGCGCGCCATTGAAAGGCCTTTTCGCCTAGCAATATTGTTAGCGACGTTTGTTAGCATCACTTTGCTCACTCTCCAAAATGTCTGCGACATTAAAATTCTAAAAACAATGGATATGTTGAATTTTAGTGAGGCTATGAATGCTTATCATTTACATTGACTATCAGTGTACCAACATATACCGAATTTACAAGCAAGTGTGGGTAAGACTTTGAATTATCAGTCATTTCGATGCAATCCCAAAATTGATGAAAATATAACAGAAATTTGATATAGCATTGCAAAATCCTTATTTTCATATCCCCTTAAATTTTTTTATTATTTGCAAAAGCATCTTAGTACGTTTCCTAGAATTTTTCACAACTGATAACGGTGGTGGCTTATTGATTCTACTTTTTTTTTAGAAATGGCAGGCATTTGAAATCAGGTAAATTGTTGTTATATTTTTAAAAGAAAATCGTTAGATTCGAACAACTTACTAATAGTTCTCCAAAAGAAGGGTTATATTCTATTATCTGTGTGTAAATGATACATGACGACAAATTTTACGAGTATATCATTGCATGTTGGATAACCTTTTCCACGATGAGTTTCGTAATTGAGAGAAAAATCAAGTTCATTCCTAGCACGCGAGCCGCAGAATGATAAATTTTAGCGTGCGCACACGGGCTGATCGCCGTGTCTGCGGGGACGGATATCTAGTCCCATACTGGTGTAAGGTGGTATTTTCCACGTACCTTTTCCCCTTGTAATGACCACTTCGCACTTTAATACTTAATTTTGACACTTAATCTGTGAAATTAATGGTTTAACGATTTTGGAAAATGTTCGGAATATACCTAACACATAAATGATTTCATTTTCTAGAATTATTATTTCTTTCCTGAATTACCAAAAGGCAAATTTAGGTCAAGATTGCATATACTCACATTGACTGTTTAGCATAGCGCATATCTATTACAATTTCTATTATGTGATGTGTCTATATAGTATATTATATAAATTGTCCTGATGTAAATATATGTTATAGAATCATATTGGATACAAAAATCATGACGGGCGTCATGGTCTGAGTTTTCTTTGTGTATAACAAACAAAATACTGCATGATTCCAATTTTATTTGAACATGTCATCGTATGCAACGGCAATTTCAATCAATCAGTTTATAATTTTCTTTTGCTTAGTCAGCGTTTATTTTTCAATGTGCAGAATTGGTTCGCAAGCGGTTTTTACACCAAAGAGCTTGCCAAAGAGCTCATTCCTGGCACTTCGACTAAAGATGGATATGATTATTTTGTTTCTCATGGTTATCAATTTTTAAAAACAATATTTATTTACTGCAGCCAACGAGTTCCTGACACAATTGAATTTTTGACTAAAAACTACATTATGAATGTCCCCCGAGCGGTCTTAAAATAAAAAAGAAATACCCTTTTTCGCAAATGAATCATAGTTGTAGCTGTAAAATTACTTTGTCTAAATTCCTTTCCTCTTAATTTAATATTTTAGTATTTCATTTACATAACCTAAATGAAGGAGGATTCGGAACGATTATTGTCTGATGATTATGGGTGTGAAAGGACCCCTCCCCAAAAATGATAATGAGTAAGAATAAATAAATAAATGAAATGAAATTAAATTAAATTAAATTAAAATAAAAGTCAGTAATCTTTAACAGGATAGTTCGAAAGCTTATTTTCAGTGGGGTCCTCAACACGTATAGAATTGTAATTATAAAAGGTAAAATCTGTTTACACTATAAATATGAATATGAATTACTATTAAAAATAAATAAGATCTTGAGATGGTATGTACAAGAAATATATAAAAAAGAGAACGAAGAAGAAAGTTGAAGGTACATGTATAATGTTGTCTCAAGCGGATCGGGAGAAGGGGGTGCTCCTTTCCCTCTCTTTTCCAATACACCGGGTGAGTTATGTATATCTCAATATTGATTTTATAACAAACTACTTAAAATCCCCATTTCATGACAGATTATAAAAAATTCGGCTTACGATTTGTGCTCGCATTGATTGTTGAAAATATATTAAATCGTGCATCATATTAATTACAAAAGTGCTTTAAATGTCCATTTTCAAGCCATAATATTAACAGATTTCGCGCTCTCATTATAGGCTTATTAGACTAATAAATAAGATATTAATTTAGTAATCACTATGTCCTTGTTTTCAGAATGGAATATCGACAAGTTCTATTTCGTGCTTAGGAAGAGAAATAGGAAGACAGTCATCATTTTCATTTGATGACATAATGTTCTTAGGATGTCCCGGTCCTAGGTCAAAACTCAAAGGAATAATATTGAAACATATCGGCTTTTTTAAAACTGTGATCCAAATCCACCTCACAATTTTCCTACAAAGTGCTTGAAATACAGAGATTAAATTGTCCCTTTTTCAGATCGGAATATCAAATACTTTAAGCTCGCGCTTTTTGCGCTCGCTTTATAGGTATTTAGAATGCCCAGATTCTAGGTCGCGCATGTTTATTCAGATACGCAGCTTGTTCACTATTTAAATCATCCAAATATCAAACATTTTCTGCTCGCGCTTTGTGCTCGCATTATAAGATTTCCAATTATCATTTTCATGATTTACACAAAATGATCAGTGTCCCATTTTTGGGTGTAAATCTTGATTTTTTCCGCACGCGCTTCGCGCTCGCATCAATTGTTTAGTCATTTACTTATTATTATCACGATTACAAAAAGTGCTTAGAATTTCCATACTTCGTCTAGAAATGTCAAAATTTTCAGCCCACGCTTTTCGCTCGCATTATTTGATTGTTGAAAAATGTAAGGTCTTCATGGCTAACTGCAAGCAGCTGTTTTTGATCAGATCAAAACATATATTAAAATTTTCTGTTCCCGCTTCGCGCTCGCAGTAATTATTATGTAGTTGCGGTGGATACACATCTGTCTTAGGATCACAAACATTGCCCAGAATATTTAGATTTTAGGACAAAATACTTTGCACTCGCACTAATCAAATAAGGCTTATGAGATCATTATATATGTATGTTGATTTATAAGAATAAAGCTGACTATTATAATAAAAGACTACCCCTTCAAATTAGATACAAACAAAAATCAACTTCGAGTGGCCGATCGGGAAAATGTGGCTTAAAAAATTTGGCTTCCCCCCCCCCCCCATATTGGCAAAGGCTGGATCCGCCCCTGTCTACTGATAGCTCTTGAAGGGGGGGGATGAGTTACCCTTGAAAATTATTGTTGAATATTCAGCTCAATATATTGCTTTGACCCCCATCCCTTCACACACGTTTTGTATATCCCCGTCTACTAACAGCTCTGGGGGGGGGACCATTTTTTTTAACTCAACATAATTATTGCTCTCACACCCCCCCCCCCCCCGATCAGATGAATTACGCCACTTGACGTGCGTGATTTCAATTGCAATATAGCCCCAAGATCCACTGACTATTTATTTAGCTTACACATTAAAAAAACTGGAGAGTTGTCAAACTCAACACAAATATACAATAAAATAACAACAAAATAACATACTATAAAAAGAAAGTATTAAAAAAATTGAGAACTTAGTACAATAAAGATAATAAAATGTTGAATTTTTTTTACCCCCGTCTCCCACACTCGATCTATTACGTATTAGACAATGATATGAAATTATGCTGATCTGCCTTTATTTGAGCACGATATTCTTAACTAAAGTCATGATATGACCATTGATATAATGGATTATACATTTTCATAGTTTGATCACACCATATCAACTTTAAATCCCTGGAAATTCCAGCAACAATACATGTTGTCATGGTACGACACACATTTTCTTTATTGAAAAGTATCACGACACCAACGTTGAAACTGTGCAAAGGCCTTTAATGGCGAACTCCGCTGGGTTGATACATAGCCTATGGGTGATGAACATACGTGAATCTTCTGGGAAGTTCTGCCAATGTACCCACATTGGATAATCATAGAAATCAACCAATCAAATACAAGGAAAATGGTATGAACTATAAAATGATCTAACCCTATTTAAAAATAAGAACCAATCAGAGAATAGAGAAGGGTGATCATGAGTTAAACTGAATCCTAATGAGAATTAAACAATAAGACCATGTGGAGTGGAAAGCTAATGGAAAACCAGGAAGCATGACTGAGGGGAAACTGAATGAAAGAATGAAATGCAATGAACCTGTGTTGCTATGTGAGATGTATTGTGGAGATGGAATGAAAGATGAGATCATGACAATGTGTGTGGATTGTGAGGATGGAAAGAAGGATGAGATGAGTTGGAATGGAAATAAACAAGTTGAATGTAAACAATAAAGTATGGAAAGCCAAATGTAAGAGTACAGATTAAATAAATAAACCTAGCAAAATTTACTGTTACATATGCATATTGGTTTCTGCACGATATTAAGTTCAATCATATTGAATGAATTTCTGATCACGTTAAGCTGGGGCATCTGTGACCTTTGGACACGTCAAATTTCTAGTTATTTTCTTCTTTTATTCATCTATTGGTGTTTTATCAGATTACAGAGATAATGCAGCCTACTTACGATTTTATTCTTCTTTTTTTTTTTGGGGGGGGGGGGGTATGTCTTATCGGAAAATTTTGTAACTTTAAGAATTCTTCAGTTTTTTGTGTCCCCTGCTTTATGAAATCCGGGATCTGTGCCTACTTTGCAGCGAGAGAAAGTGGAGGAATAAGTGGATGTGGAAGAAGAAAAATTACATTTCCACTGTTCACCACCAAGGGGTAGTACATGATGTGCGAGGAGGGGTATGAGGAGAGGTACGTGTGTGTGGGGGGTAAGGAGTACAGGGCCATAGCTAGGGGGTCCCTGGGTTCCGCGGAACCCCGCCGCTTTCCAACAGAAAAAAAGGAGCATAGAAAAAAGGGAAGGAGAGGAAGAAAGATATATGAAATAAGAAAAGTATTTCCTGTTTTTTAGTCAAAATTTAAACAGATTATCACGCTCACGATACGATTTTTTGTAGTTTTGTTTCAGCGAGGTACGCATCCTGTTCATGATTACAAAAAGTTCTGAATAGTGAAAAAAAAATGTTCAGCTCAATAGCTCGCATAACTCGTATTTTTCATGATTTGAAAAGTAAATAGAATTTCCCGTTTTTGTCTCACCTGCATAGCAGAGTGAGACTATAGGCGCCGCTTTTCCGACGGCGGCGGTGACGGCGACGGCGACGGCGACGGCGGCGGCGGCGTCAACACCAAATCTTAACCTGAGGTTAAGTTTTTGAAATGACAGCATAACTTAGAAAGTATATGGACCTAGTTCATGAAACTTGGCCATAAGGTTAATCAAGTATTACTGAACATCCTGCCTGAGTTTCATGTCACATGACCAAGGTCAAATGTCATTTAGGGTCAATGAACTTAGACCATGTTGGGGGAATCAACATCAAAATCTTAACCTAAGGTTAAGTTTTTGAAATGTCATCATAACTTAGAAAGTATATGGACCTAGTTCATGAAACTTATACATAAGGTTAATCAAGTATCACTGAACATCCTGCATGAGTTTCACATCACATGACCAAGGTCAAAGGTCATTTAGGGTCAATGAACTTTGGCCGAATTGGGGGTATCTGTTGAATTACCATCATAACTTTGAAAGTTTATGGATCTGATTCATGAAACTTGGACATAATAGTAATCAAGTATTACTGCCATCCTGTGCAAGTTTCAGGTCACATGATCAAGGTCAAAGGTCATTTAGGGTCAATGAACTTTGGCCAAATTGGGGTATTTGTTGAATTACAGCCATAAATTTGAAAGTGTGTTGGTCTTGTTCATAAAACTTGGACATAATAGTAATCAAGTATCACTGAACATCCTGTGCGAGTTTCAGGTCACATGATCAAGGTCAAAGGTCATGTAAGGTCAAAGAACTTTGGCCACGTTGGGGGTATTTGTTGAATTGCCATCATATCTCTATAAGTGTATTGGTCTAGTTCATAAAACGTGGAAATAAGAGTAACCAAGTATCACTGAACATCTTGTGCGAGTTATAGTAGTTTTCAAAATCAGCACTGCTGCTATATTGAATCGCGTGATGCAGGTGAGACGGCCAGAGGCATTCCACTTGTTAGTTATAAATCTCAAAAGAGCTCGCGCTCCGGATTTGCAATAATCGTTTATTGGATATAATTTATATGTAGTTCTTTAATTAAAACGTCCATAAACTGTCAATTATTTTCAGATTGAAATACAAAAAAATCAGCTCGCGCTCACCTCAATTGTTCTTTTAGATAGACATCTTGATCATAGGTGCAAAAATGCTTAGGATATCAAGCTTTCAGATCAGAATATACAGAAATTTCAGCTTGCGCTCGCTTTTTCTGTTTAATAGATATGTATCCTCCTTTACGAGTCACACAAACAATCTTTAACAGGTTCTTTTTCCTGCTTTGAGGTCAGTATATTACAAATTTCAGCTCCCGCTTCTCGCTCGCATCAATTGTTTATTCAGATAACACCCTAATCGCTGGTACAACAGTGCAGAATGCCACGTTTTCAGATTAAAATATCAAACATGTTCGGCTGTCGCTTCGCGATCGCAGTATTTTGTTGATGAACTATATGTATCTTTCTTACGAGTCACTGCAAACAGTCCTACTGGTTCCTTTTCCTATTCTGAGGCCAGTAAACTACAAATTTCCGCTCCTGCCTTTTGCTCGCATTAATTGTTAATTGCCTTTTGATCGCATTAGTCCCGGTTTACAAAAAAGATGACCCGACTAAAGTTACAAATTATCGTCCTATATCACTTTTACCATGTTTGTCAAAAATATTGGAAAAAATTGTGTACAAACGATTGGATTCATTTTTGTCATTAAATAAAATTCTTACTCCCGCCCAATTCGGCTTTAGAAAAAAATTCTCAACCGATTTTGCAATAACTAAATTACTTGATAATGTTGTTAACTCTCTTTCAAAAAGAAGTCATATAATCGCTTTATTTATGGACCTAAGTAAAGCCTTCGACACCATTGACCATCAAATTTTATTACATAAATTATGTAATTACGGAATACGTGGAGTTGCCTGGTCATGGATTAAAAGTTATCTTTCAAATCGACAACAATTCGTCTCTATTAATGATATTAGATCTCCGTTGTCCTTTCTTAATTGTGGAGTGCCACAAGGTTCGATTTTGGGACCACTTCTGTTTTTAATATATATCAATGATATAGTAAATTCTTCTCAAATTCTTTCCTTTATTTTATATGCTGACGACACCAACATCTTATTATCTCACAGAGATTTAGATGAATTGATTTATATAATGAATTTGGAATAAAAAAATGTTTCTTCCTGGTTTAAAGGAGAAATATATTGAAAATCGTAAAAATGGAGAATCATATATCAAATCAAAGGAGAAAATAAGGAGAAAACGATGGTGAACATCATTTATCATGGAGACCGATGGAACTCAGTTAATTGATAGTTTAAAGTTCTCTCTCTGAATGCTTCAAACACGCAGAATTACGTCCGCGAAATCGGGGATTTTTTATGACGTCACTTTCTGTACGAGAGGCGTGATTGGCCCTCCCACGTGAAGCTCCACTTGCATGCAAAACCTGTTGCGAGGGTACGTTTTCTCCACATTGTCACTGAATACTTCGATCACGAAATGAAAGAAAACCCAGAATTTTATCTAGATTTGGATTTTCAAATTGATGATTTTGAAGATGAAGAGAATGATGATGAAGTGAACAACAAAGTGACGTAGTTGGGGGTAAATTGGGGGAATCGATGATGAGGAGTCGGACAATTCAACTTGCAACACGATCACATGCCGATTCGCTACCAACTCATGCAGCTGCTAAGTGCTAGCTACACCGCGCGTGCCAAATTGAATTCACGAAAATGACTTACCACACTGTCCTGAGTCTCTTACTTCTGTGACTATGAAGAAGGAAAATAATGATAAAACTGTACTTAAATCAACTCAACGAATAGCAGCAGACGATATGCACCGATGATAAACTTCATGTGGCTGGGATAGATTGTCACTCGTTCTGTTAGATGTAATTTTTATCTCATTAATTTGACAAAATTACGAAAATCGGGGAATTATTTATCTGTATAAAAATATAGTAACATCTCGTATAATTTTTAAATTACGATAAAACGTTTTTTGAAGGAAAACGTTGAGGTAAATTAAAATTAGATGTAAAAGATCCCCAACATGCGTAGCTTGATTGAGAGCTGTGATGCAACCACTGAACTAGAAATACGTATTTCTAGTTCAGTGGATGCAACACGTGCATAGATCTACTCTCTCAGCCACTGGCGAGCAAGCAATACGGCATGTTTGTGATTTTGATTACGATCACATATACGAGCTTTTAAAAGGTTTTATCGTAATTTAAAAACAATACGAGATGTTACTATATTTTTATATAGATAAATAATTCCCCGAGTTTCGCAATTTTGTCAAATTAATGCGATAAAAATTACATCTAACAGAACGAGTGACAATCTATCCCAGCCACATGAAGTTTATCGTCGGTGCATATCGTCTGCTGCTATTCGTTGAGTTGATTTAAGTACAGTTTTATCATTATTTTCCTTCTTCATAGTCACAGAGGTAAGAGACTCCGTCTGGACAGTGTGGTAATTCATTTTCATGAATTCAATTTGGCCCGCGCGGTGTAGCTAGCACTTAGCAGCTGCATGAGTTACTAGCGAATCGGCATGTGATCGTGTTGCAAGTTGAATTGTCCGACTCATCATCATCGGCGTAATTTCCCCAATTTACCTCCAACTACGTCACTTTGTTGTTAATTTCATCATCATTCTCTTCATCTTCAAAATCATCAATTTGAAAATTCAAATCTAGATAAAATTCTGGGTTTTCTTTCATTTCGTGATCGAAGTATTCAGTGACAGTGTGGAGAAAACGTATACCCTGGCAACAGGTTTTGCATGCAAGTGGAGCTTCACGTGGGAGAGCCAATCACGCATCTCGTACAGAAAGTGACGTCATCAAATCCAAGTCAATTCAGAGACCGATGCGAGGCATATTTCGGAGAGGCATTTTGAGCGTTTTTTAATCGGCGATTTTCACCTTATGTATTATTTTCGTTATTTTTGAATGACCCACTGATAATCCCCACATCATTACCTTTCCATTGACATATAATAAGACCACATTCATAATCAATATAGTTCTCCTTTAAATACTTATCAGTTTATAATGCATATTATTCCCATAGGGTAATCATTTCCGACATTTATCTTTCCAGCTAATCAATCAGTAACTGGTTATCTCTGTATACAAATTTGATAGTTAAAGACGTTTTACCAAAACTAAATACAGACTTCAACATGTAAACGGCTTGAAATTGGAATAGGATAATCTTATCAATTACCAATTACCAATCGCACAACAAGGGAAAATGAAAACTGAATTATGTCGCGTGAATTCATGAAAGTCTTGACAAGAGCATATTTGGAAAATAACCACAGGAAGTTTGTGCAATATCTGGGCATTATCTGATTGCCTTTAGACTGGTAGAGAATCTAGACCTTATAGGCCACAAGTCTAAATCACAAGGCCTAACTAGCTAGATTGATATCGATCAACGAATTCAAGAATTTCCAAACGTACCAATTATTTTGAGAATCATTCTCAAAATATTATCATATTATCACTTCTAGTTTAAATACATTAATATTATTTGGGCATTCTCAGAGAATGCCCAAATAATATTAATGTATTTAAACTAAAAGTGATAATATGATATACTATATCATCATTTCCACTTTGATTTAAAAAAATGATGAACGAGAGAGAGAGTGGGGGTAGGGGAGAGTGGGAAAATAAGACAGAGATAGGAAGTGGGAGAGAGAGGGGGTGGGAGGGGTGCATAGTTAAAACGCACTTTGCAACAAATGGGACTTCAGGTCAGAGTTTGCGTGTCTTGTATCATATATTCGAAACCTTTTGAACCGAATGTCGGACAGAGATGGTTTGCTTGGCATGAGGAAAAACAAATTATTACAGGGGCTGATCCGTTTCCAATGTGATGAACCAAAACTACCATCTTGAATATTCCCTTGTGGACAACCAGTGCCACGGGTGTAAATCCCGGGGATGGGGGATATACCCCCATCTATTAATTTTTTGGCCACGAAAAATCCCTACGTTTAACTGATTGCAAAGGCTATATCTGCTGTATCATGAGAGTATGGTTATAACACGTCCATTTATGAATTGCATGATACCAATGACTATCAAATACAAAGTTTGATAAAAATCCAACCAAAAGATCCTTTGATTACACTAGCGAGAATGTTGCGAGGGGGTCATATCCTAGCATCTTGGTGGTAGGGGGGATGATTTGTACAACAAATACGTTATATTTCAGGTTTAATGTTGAAGAAATCAATGACTGCTGACTTTGACCAAATTACCCCCCCCCCCCAAAAAAAAAAAAATAATAATAATAATGATAAAAGGAGAAAAAGAACGAGAAATATTTTGAAACGGTGAAATATGATATTATTTTTTAAACATTGTATCACAATCTATCACAAACTTTTTTTTTCGGTCGCCTCGCTCACTTGCAATTCGTATAAGTTTTGCCCCATACGCCATATCTGGCCCCAAAAAATGTTTGGCTCATTACGTCACTGCTTATAGTCCTGATAATCATGATCCATTTTTTTTTAAATTCTCATCTCACCTTTTGCCAGTGAGCGAATGAGTTTTTAACTGAATTACAAAATCTGGACTGGTATTTACTATGATTACAAGTAGGCCTATCTTAATTACATTTTAATAACGGTTCATGGCAATTTTAATCAATTGCCTAAAATGAAATAAAAAATCTCATCGGAGACCATCAACTCTAATTATGAAGGTTAATAACCGTTAATAGAATCCTGAAAGCGGTACGTTTTAATTAAGAGTTTCAACAGAAGGCTTCAACGACACCCCTATCAGCATGCATCATAGCATTGGCCCACATAACCCGGCGATGTATCAGCGATAAATGAGAGTGGATGTTGTTGCTGTTGAGGATTTGACATCGTTATTTCAGTTTCTTGATTTGATTGTGCATTTAGTTTAGATTTTTTTTCGAAGTCAATCCGCCGATAAGCCCTAGCATCATGAGATTGGTAAGTGGTAATATACTTCGCACATCATATATGCATTTTGTCGACCTGATTATAGGTAAAAATATGCCATCGCAGCGTATATGGGTCGGCCGTTATAGGAGAATTAGATTTAATTTGCAAAATACACCGATATTCAAATATATATATCCATTTAGAGAAACTCTTATGGCCCTATAGAGAATTCCTGATATAGTTGCTATTAATCTAGCGGATTTTAGATATATGCTTATTCAACACAGCAGTTAAAAATAGCTATATATAAAGGCTATTATTTTCTTACATATAACATTGAGTATTCATTGTCTATGTAGTCTAATTCCTTTTTCATTCCTGCTAAAATATTCTTACTTGTTTTAGCTTTTAACTGATTTTGTATTTTTAGATTGACATGTGTTAGGTATATTGTATTTATGATATTTTACGTATTTTTTCACTCGTGTTTGACCTGGATATTAATAGATTTTATGTGAAACCTTGATGTATTACTTAAACCAACATTTTTCTCTCTATGAATCGTTACTTTTCCTTGTCCTCTATTGAGTTTTGTTGATCCCTCAATCTATATTCACTTGTATATATTACGTGTTTTTGTAAATGGAATAGGATTTTCAAGTTGAAATTGAATCGAGGAAGACTATGTTGTTTTTAATTTCCCTTTCCAAGATAACAATATTCAACAAGAAATCTGATTCTATAGAATAACAAACTTGTGATCATTGTTTGAAAGACCAATCTTTTAGCTTCTTAATCTACTCCCATCTAAAAACACAACAGTTTCGGATCTACGAGACTAACAGTGTAATAGCAACTCATAAACTCTTGAACAATATTTATGATATTTGAATTCACTTTCATACAGAGAGGCATTTCACAGACAGGGGTATGGACGTGCTTCTGGATTCTTATAAAAATAGGTAAGCATTCACTATATTTTTCATTGTCTATCCTCGCATAGCACATATATAAAAATAACAGTGTAGGCCTATTTTGAAATTAATTTACTCTTTTCATCCCCTTCTTTCTTCTTCTTCTTTTTTCTTCTTCTTCTTCTTATTTTTTCCTTCTGTTCGCTTCTTCTTTTTCATTTTCTGCATTTTCTTCGTTTTCTGCTGCTTCTACTTCTTCCGATCCAGATTGAAAATTATTTCCCATAGAAATGCTTCAATTTAAAGAAAGCCATAACAACCCAAGGAGAGAATCAATCTGAGTAGAAAGATGAGGAGCAATTGTTGTAAAAGGAAAAATATTTGAAGCTAAAAATAGGATTTGATATAAGAGAGCAATCTAGTGAAAGTTTGGAAAGTCCTCTTTTCTCCTTTGCGATTTTGTTTCTCTCTCAAATTTATTGATTATTCTTTTTTGATGTCTCCATATAGTCACCACTTCTGCTGTTTTGAAGTCGCCATGCCTGACAGAACTAAATAGTTTCTGCGGCGTTCTTCGACTACCATTTGGTCGTGAGATTCAGTTAGTCCCCAGGCCACTACGAAACATCTCTCATACACCCTACAAACTCCTGAAGTCTCTAGGGAATTCGAGTTTTATCTGCACACTCCCAGGTAATCACAATATTCAAGTAACAATCGACAACGAAAATGAAAATGGCATGTTTAACCGGATATGTCCTTGCTTTGAAGTTTTGAAATTCAGTAAAAGTAGAGATATTCATCCTAGGCATTTAGTTTCCAACCCTTTTTTCACTAGCCTACAAAATGTATGCAGATACATTATGTATGACTTCTCCCTAGAAGAGAAAAGTAAATATTTATTTCTCTGAAATGTTGCTGGAGTGGAAAATTTTTTCCTTATCGGTTATTGTATGACAAATGCCATATATGTTTACTGAATTGCAAATGTTCCATGTCTCGATCGGGACTTTGTAGCAGATGGAGCAATTAAAAAAAGAAAAGACACAGAACAGTAGGCCAACCAAAGGTCACATATAATGAAATTACTGGTTTATGTTATAAGTACTTCGTTTTAACCGATCGCACCCGTGACTTTCTGCTAAATGATTTTGACAATTTCAATTCCTAATGTTCAGTTCTTAAAGATGATGGGGAATGGAAGATGACTCAATTAACTACCTCTAATCAGGCAACCATTACTCACGAAACTACTACTGAAATATCAATCCTAATAACAGGAGAGACTAATGGGACTACAACTCCTATTTCGACCCATACCATCATTTCTGGAAAGTGGACTTCTGAAGCAACTGCACCTACGACAGAATCAACAGCAGTTTCTGGAACGGATGTAACGAAGATGAACTCTGAAGCAACTGCATTTACGACAGAATCAACTGCAGTTCCTGGAACGGACATAACGCAGATGAGCTCTGAAGCAACTGTCCCTGCCACAGAATCAACTGCAGTTCTTGGAACAGATGTAACGAGGATGAGCTCTAAAGCAACTGCATTTACGACAGAATCAACTGCAGTTCCTGGAACGGACATAACGCAGATGAGCTCTGAAGCAACTGTCCCTGCCACAGAATCAACTGCAGTTCTTGGAACAGATGTAACGAAGACGAGTTTTGAAGCAACTGCACCTACGACAGAATCAACTTTAGTTCCTGGAACGGATGTTACGCAGATGAGTTCTGATGGAAAGTCTTCGACAATTGTTACTACGACTGATGAGTACAAAACTTCTCCTTTGACTTCATTTTTATCTGCAAATACAAGAACCAATCCGACCAGTACAAGTGTCCCCTCCACGGAAAATTCGTCTTCCTTGTCAGGTTGGTAAACAATAAAGTACATCCTTATTCCTGCTCAATGCTCCTCGGCTGACCTAGTTTTTGTTTCCCATAGTTATGTGACTTTGCGTATATGCTTGCCCCTTTCTTCTGAATACAATAAAGATATTTCACTGGTTAAGGTGAATATTCACAATATACAATGCATTGGTTTCATTTTAAAGCTGATAGGGCTTCTACTATTAATCTTAAATTCTGTAAGGGTAAGGCTCTACCCACTTCTGATGATTTCCTCAAGCCAAACTATGTTTTCCCTGTTCCTTCAGTATTCTCTATACGTTGTCTCATTACGTGTCACACTTAACATGCTTAATGCATGAAAAACCAAAGAAAATTTCACACTGAAGTTCTCTCTTGTGGTATGAATTCCGTTGCCACTCTTTTGTCAATCAACATCTTCAAGAATTTTGACCAAAAATGAAATTTAAATGTCTGATGCCAATAGGAAGTTTAATCTAAGATCACATTAGTTATGGAAAGTTGACTGTTTGAAATGATGGTTTAGCGACCATGTAGGCAGTATGGAGAGTAAAGTCAAGTCGTGTGGAACTTACAGATAAACATAATTAGAATAACGTTTTCAGAAAAACACCTTTGAAAATGAATAATTATTGCGTTAACATTAGTTAATGATTGTTTGAATTTTGTGGTTTATAGTGCTGTGCCCTTCCGACTTCGTCCTCTATGGCCTCAAGTGTTACCACTTTCCACCTGTTGATAAGGTAACCTCCTACATGAATTACACCCAAGCCAAAGACTACTGTTTCAGCGAGGTATCCACTGGATTGGCCTACATGTATGCAACACCGTTAACCATCGACAGTCTTGACGAGAATACGTTCTTGGTTGATATTCTCCAAGACGTTGTGGATATCACTGGCAATGATTGGGTTTGGGTGAACTGTGATCCAAATGAGCGTTTCGACTGCATTCCGGATTCATCGTGGGTTGATCGTGAGTATTTCATTTACAATCATCAAATCGCATCAGAATAGGCTATACCCAGTTCACACTGTCACAATTGAAACGGTGGTCGTATCAGAACGTATAAGGTCGTAACAGATCTGTCGAGGCAATCGTATTGATCGTAACAAATTTTGATTGGTTAAAAGAAATTGCGATCAGATACAAAAGGCCAATCGTAGTGTCTTTATTGGATCGTACGACAGTGGGAACGGGGTATTAGGGGTTGGTTTCGTTGTTGCGTCTGGGACACTGGAGCGATCGAAGCTTGTGCTCAAAAGCAAACCATGTCCTCAGAAAAGTATGCGCTTCTGTGAGCCTTTATAAATGTATGTATTAATTTAATGAGTTTTATTCCGGGGTTGTCATTTTTTGTTCAAGCAATCTGCTTTTAATGACAATCCTTCTCCTGCAAACTGTAAATGTTAAACTTTCTTTGTTGGTAGTAGATCTTATTTGTTTAGAATGACATTTTACTTTTGTATTTTTTCCTTTATGATTAATACCAAAATCAATTACCGATATATTATGTTTGTTACGTAATGAAAATTGTATTGTATACCAATGTTATGAATGCAGAAGAAAAAAATAAATCAAATCAAATCAAATTAATGGTTATTGGGCTAATGAGCTGGAGGCACACAAGATTTTTATTATTTTTTGAAATACTATGTTTTTATCACAGATTTTGCATGATAATTCTAAAGAATTGAAGAATAGTAAATATCAAATGCTGGCTCAATTATTTCGCCATCTCGCATTTCCCCCTCAAAATCCATATTGCATGCCGCATAAAAAATTATAAGCGCCCTCATTAAGCATTAAGCCGTGGTATTGGTCTGCATAATGCGTTTTAGTTGCGATTAACCAATCATATTTCTTATGGGGAGTTGCAAGAAATTAAACTTGCGTTCAATTTTAAATAACCAAGCGTAAGTCCAAACATCAAGCGTTGTGCTTTAAGTTTAGTTGCAATAAGCCATGACACTGGGAAGCGAGGGTGATGGGGGTGCTGCGTGTGTTATTCTTCATAGGTAGCACCCGGCCTGGAAATCTGGTAGGTGTGCTAAAGAAGAGAAGTGTAACCAAAATGACTTTCATTTTGTAGTGAAAATCTTTCATTTTTCTTATCAAATTCCTCGTGATCAAAATGACCCCCATTTTGTAGTGAAAAACCCCCATTTTTTGTTTTTCAAATTTCAACCAGCACCCTCTGTTAAAAACATTCCCAGGGCAATGCAATAATCGCAAATCAACGAGCAAATTGGCATTTGATATGGAATCGGACATAACGTCTCATTAGCACATCCCCTAGTTGATTCAGTTGATGATAAGCATTTTTTTTTCATTAAAACCACGTCGTTCCAAAAATATAAATATGATTGGGTGTTATTATTTCAAATGGATTATATTTGTATTTCTCTCTTTTAAAACAGAACCTTTGGATAATATCTGCACTATTCTGTCTCTCATCGATGGTCTCTGGTACGGCGTCGACTGCTCGTACTTAGCTTTTGTTGTTTGCCAATTTACTCCCGATTTTGATTGGTCGAGCAGTTCCCAACCTGAATTTAATTTGGGGATAATAGGCATAGGTAAATGAAATGTCAAATAATGGAATACATGTAGTAAAAAATACGTCATTGAATCGGAGTATAGGGGAGTTTTTCATCATTATTTTATATCCATTCACATATTAATCATCATATAATTGTTTCCATATTATTATTTGATTTTAGGCCTATTTCATGTTTTATTATTATTTTTATCATTATCATCATTATTATCATTATTATTATTGTTATTATTATTATTATTATTATATGAGTATTTTAGTAGTAGTAGTAGTAGTAGTAGTTCCTGTTTACCAATGTTTCAACGAAGACCTCCCAGCTGTTCTTTGTCATTTTTGACGGGCATTTTCAATACATTTTTAAATCCGTCGTGTGTCCAAGAGCGAGAACTCCCTCTACGTTTAAAGTCCAAGATTAATTTGTATACTGATCAGTGTTTTGGTCTCATTGATTGAATTGCTGTATTGCAAGGCTATGTTAACCCTAAAAGGACTGGGGGACCTCAACGTTTCGCGCGATATTTCCGAAATGCAAAAGATAGCGCCACAAAATGTTATGACTTTCTTTCTTTGAAGTCTCGCGACGCCACATGACTTTTTACGAGACAATGTCATGCCGAAAAATGGCTAGTACAAAGTCTAATGGGAAATGAAATTCATAAAAGGGTGATTATTTTTGTTCTTTTTGGTCTGCTTAATTGATTTAGGGTTTGATTTAGTTGTCAAATGGTCTGTAATAATTACATTGAAAAACCAATGAAAAATAAAAGATGAAAAAATAGAGAAATACATAAGGAAAAATTTGGCATTCGCAATTTTTCTTTGTGGAAACCTTTGAATTAGATTACAAAGATGACATCTGGAAAAAGAAGAAAATTTGAAGTGAAATTGGGTGTTAAATATGCAAACAATGTTTTTCACGAATAAATTTGCATATTTTATTCATAATAAATAAAAAATAATTCTTTTCAGGATTTTTTTATACTGGCTTGTAGCCTTTTTATCTGGTAAAAACTGTGCGTGCCAAAGTTCAGCGCGATCGCACGAACGGCGGCCGAGATAAGAAGGGGGGGGGGGAGGGCATCATCCCCCCGTCCTCAATACATCTCAAATAGCCCAGTCCTTTTATAGTTAACATGGTTAAACAACTGTTTTCTGTTACCTTTTTATTTTTTTAATTGTATTTCTTATCTGTTGAAATTATGCGTAGATAATTAATGACTCTATGATTCCAGATCACTTACAAACATAATCAAAGATTTTTCTTTAGTATTAAAGTTTTTGCTCTTTCGAATTCATGACATGTTGGATTGTATTAGTGGCAACGTATTCTTATCAAGATTATCTCTGAAAGTGGAGAATTTAATTGTCAATATATTATTGTCGTCAAATCTTGATCTGTTAAAGAACAATTCCACTCCAACAAAAAGTTGATTTGAAAAAAAAGAGAAAATTCAACAAGCATAATGCTGAAAATTTCATCAAAATCGGATGTAAAATAAGAAAGTTATGACATTTTTAAGTTTCGCTTAATTCCACAAAACAGTCATATGCACATACTCCACTGTAAAAAATATTGGGTAAAATTTTAACAAGCATGAGGGTAATTATGTGCCCAACCAATTTGGGGAAGTATTTACCCAATGCGGGAAACGTATTGTCCAGTAAGGTTAAAAAATAAGCAGCAATTACTTTAGAATGGGCAAAATTTTCATCACACTGGATAATAATAATAATACTAATAATAACGTTTTATTTACCCAGGGAAACCACTTCCAGCGGTCCCTGCATAAAGTAATATGTTATTATTACCCTTCTCCAATCTAAATGTCTTTGGTATGACTCGGCCAGGGATCTCACCCACGAAATCCTGTTCGTGAGGGGGACGCTCTTCCACTGAGCCACTATGCCCGGTTAGATAAATAAAAATGTCAAAAAGAAATGCCCAATGTTGGTTGGACGCATAATTACCCTCATGGAGCATTTTTACCCAATATTTTTAAGAGTGTACCGGTGGTATAGATGCTATAGGGAACTGATGACATCACTCACTCACTATTTCTTTTGTATTTTATTATATGAAATATGAAATATTCTAACTTTCTCCGCATTGTCCTGTGAAACAAAGTTTTATTTGTCCCTAAACATGCTGGAATTACCATTGTTTAACATTTTATGGTTCACTCAAGTTGGTCCTTATTGTCAAATCTGTAAAAATTGAAATATTGTATACTAGTAATTCAAACAATGGTGAGTGAGGGACATCATCGATTCGTTCATTCGCACGTGACTAAATTGTGCATACTTATTTTTTGAAAAATAAGCGAAAATTCAAAATGTCATAACTTTCTTATTTTACATCCTATTTGGATAAAAATCTTCAGCATTATGCTTGTCTGATTTTTCTCTATAGATTCAAACCAACTTTTTTTCTGAGGTGGACTTGACCTTTAACTTTAATTAGGTAAATATCTTTTGTGGTGAGTTTGTGAATAATTTCTTGTTTATTTTAATCAACACAATAGAAAATGAGTTTACTATAGTATAGTCAAACATTTGGCATTATACCGAATAATAAAACTCTGAGCATATACAATAATTTGAATTCATTGGGTCAGGTGCATAAAAAAGTACCAAATGGTTTTGCTTGGCTTATGCTTGATTCCGTATGCTAACCAGTGAGCAAATTATGCTTTGCAAATGAGTAACCCACAAGCAATTGCTAACTGTCTTAATGGTCTGAATGCCAACTATATAGATTTGTCAATTAGAGACAAGTTGAATAGTTTGACACCACTTCTGAGGAAAAGATGTTACATGAGATAACCTTTGCATTCGAGTCCCGCCTTTATTCTGTGAGTCGTGTTTGCGCCATGAGCGTGACGTTTGCTTTCCGAAGGCGCAAGGAAATGCAGGGCTCTCAACCTAGGATAACTAAACTCCTCAAAAAAAGTTTGGAAATCTGACTTTGATCGATAATCCCTCTTCGGTTTTAGAAAATATCAATAAGTAATTAATATCAATGAATAGAGCATTTATTTTTCTTTAAGATGATACCCTACATGATATGATTATGGTTCACATGGAGGTGAAATGTGGGGCAAGGTCAAAATTCAAAAGCTGCAAAATGGCACAATATTGAAAGTCACTGTTCTTTTTTCCGTGGTGATGAGTGAGTTTCTCAGCGGTTTTGTTTTTACTTTGACCGATAATTCCTCATCGGTTTTAGTAAATATCAATTTGTAATTATTATCAGTTAATAGATCATTTAATTTTCTTTAAAATGATACCCAATATGATATGATTATCATTCACATGGAGGTGCAGTGCCTTGAAATTTGGGCAAGGTCAAAATTCAAAAGTTGCAAAATGACGCAATATTGAAAGTGCACTGTTCTTTTTCCGTGGTGATGAGTGAGTTTTTCAGTAATTTATTTTAATTGTTTTCATGCACCTTAACATCAACATTAACATGGAATCAAACACACCTCTGCACAAGCAAAAACATAACAAACGAACATGCATGGGTATTTCAAACAACGACACAAACCATGTTCAGTCAGTCCGCAAGCAAGATTTATCCAAGTCCTCTCGTGGCTGAATTCATGTCCCTGCAAAATCTCGTGAATTGTGAGACCTTTTTCTCAAAGAATGTAACCACTTTCTCCTTGAGTAATATTGATTATTTTTGTACCATGGGCAAGAGTAAATGTTACCCTTTTATATTGGTCATTTCTTTTGAATGAAATATTTTGATAAATAAGTGAATTCTTTACCTGAAAAGATGCATCAAACATAATTTTCTTCCTCTGTTTTCACTTGCAAATTGTGCAACATTTTGTGTTTTAGGCACCAACATTATTTATATCATCAGAAAGCTCAAACTCTATACTTTCTTACAATGTCACTCTTGATATGTGGCATCTTTTAGATGGGTCAGCAGCCAGTTATTTCCATCAAGATGCAAGACGAGATTTCTGAAATTTCTGAGTAACATAAAATCCAGAGTTCTGATTGGCTGAATACTGTTTTAAAAACAAACAGGCGCGGGTAATTTGAAGAGATTACCACATGGTGAGTGTGACCTTGCAGAGGCCCAGTGTGGGGAACATTGGAATTTGCGTGGGTGTGTGGTCTATGACCAATCAGAGCGCAGTATTCTTGTTTTTGAGCTGCAAAATGTACTTGGTCTATGAAAAGCTGGCTGCTGACCCATCTAAAATACATCTTCTTATAAAAATTATATCATATTAAAGCTTAGATCTTCAGCTTTATCATGATTTAAAAATCATTTGTGCCCAAACAGAAATTAAGTGTGAAAACAACAACTTTTGTTGCATGAAAAAAATATTTTGTTTCATGTTTTAGATCAAAAGTTTTTCCTATATTACAACATTCTTTTAAAAATCCAAACACATGACCTAAAAGAATAATTCTTCTTCTTTACAAAGATACCAAAAACATGAAATTTTGTCAATATTTAGAGCAGCAATGGCCGAATAAAAAGAGGTGTTTTGGTTCGCACCAAGCTCATTAACTATGCAAAAACCCTCTTGTCATGAATATCACTTGGATAAAAGAAGCAACTTTTTCAGGGCTTGCGGACTGACTGTGTTATCTCACAGAACCATCACTACAGAAGCAGGGGCTTGGTTTGAATGGATTTTCATCTCTACTGACACAGACAAAAGAACCATGTTCTGTATTGACCCTTTATGACTATTTCTGCTCGTTTTTCGATTCAGACCTCATCCAACACTTTTGAACCCTGCTCTTTTCGTGATGACATGATCATAAAAAGCATGGTATCATTTTAAAGATAATTAAATTATCTTTCGAATGATGTAAAATATGCATTGTTTAAAATTGGGAGTAGGGAGAAATTAATTGCCAAACACAGATTTCCAATCCCTTTTTGCTCGTTTTGCAGCTTTTCAATTCAGACCTCATTCAACACATTTGAATCCTGCTCTTTTCGTGATGACATGATCATAAAAAGCATGGTATCATTTTAAAGATAATTAAATTATCTTTCGAATGATGTAAAAAATGCATTGTTTAAAATTGGGAGTAGGGAGAAATTAATTGCCAAACACAGATTTCCAAACTTTTTTTGAGAGGTTTAGTTGAGAGCGAGACTCCCGTTGATAGACCAGAGTTGTCAAAACGAGTGACATCAACAGTAATGCATGCAAACTAAACAATATTTTAGAGTGAGATAGGACCAAAAGTTAGTGAGTCTAAAGGCGACCGCACACCTTACGATTGGTCTGCGACTCAATTTTGGAATATACTTAGTAGAATTTGATGCTAATATTGAGACTTGGAATATCTTACTGTGTACTGTTCGAAATCATCTTACGAACACCTATGTTCAAATCTGTGACTATGATATCATCCTTCTAAGAATGAAAGCAAATTTGATATCTAGTCGTAATGACGTCATAGCAGTCGTACGATTGGCTACGATTTGAAACTTATTTGGCCTTTACTCCAAAAGAAAGGCTTGCAATCTTTCAAAATGGTTATATTATTCTTTCAATCGATTTTGACCTCAAATAAAATGATATGTTCCATTCACACATTTTTAGAAAATGAGCAAAATGCGATTTGTTCCAAAATCGGATCGCGAGCAGTCGTAATTAAGGTGTGCGGTGGCCTTAACTATCAATGAGTGAGAGTTGGCAGCCAAAGAAAAAGGTTTAAGCACACGCAAAGGGATTATGGATAATACCAAATAAAACAGTACTGTAAGAACATTTTGCGTAAGCCTAAAGAATTTTCAGATCAGTGACTATTCAATGTCGATCTTTCCTTGATTTAACAAAAAATTCAAATATTTTGCACATCCTGATCCCAATCAATTTCAAACACAGATAGATATAAAAGTTATTTAAAAGATTTGACATTTACTTGCTCTTAATGGATATGTAAATCAGGCTTTAATCACGTAATTCAAAGAGAATTTAAGAGTACTTTTAAAAATTCGAAGAAAAATTACAAAGAATAAATTACACATTAAGTGGTAACTACTGATTCTAAGAATTATTAACATTTTTTTTACACACGATCTATGGCTTGGGTACCAATTGCTTGTACTTGATGCAATAATAGCTTATATACAATTGCTACAACTTTATATGCATGTGACCCATTGTCTATCGTTTTGGTTATGGCCTTGCCTCAGTTTTTTAGTCGCTTTTCCAATTTCATTATGAAATTTGGACGATGTTAAACAGAAACGTACTTTAGTGGATGTATTTATTTGTGCACAGCTTCCCCAAACAATGAATATAATTTTGTGCTGAAAATGTCAGGATATAATCTTTGTTTAAGGATATGCAATCAATAGATTTGTAAACAGTATATAGCAAAACAACACCAAGAGAGGCACTATAGAGGGGGGCTTACTCCATCATGTTGTTTTGCATCACGGGGTTATTGCAGAATCGATTTGTTTTACATTTGTATTGCTGATATCTAGAAGTATATCGGAGATTTATGGTTTATTTTTGGAGGAGATAACAAGGCACTAAATGTTGGATGTTTGGTTAAACACGTTGCGAAATCCAGGCCCGGGGGGGGGGGGCAGTCAAAATTGCTGGACACACGCGTGACCAAAATTTTCTCAGTTTTGGACGCGGGCCACGTGTGCACTCGTTAAGGGTACAAAAACACAAATTTTCCTAAAGGGGTAGTTTTGAACGACTGGTCAATGGTCAATCAGAGGGTCAAACGTATTTAGGGTATCTTTTCCAAATCTTTTTTAAAAGACTAGCCAAACCTATTTAGCATGTTTTTTCCCAAGCTTTTTCCCTGGGGTCATAATTTGGCGACAACTTGTTTAGGGGCCAAAATGTGTAAGTATAAAGCCCGCGGAAAACTTGTTTAGGGGGTTATTTTGCACACAGAGAAAAACTCGTTTAGGGGGTGTTTGGAAATAATTTTGTCACGCGTGTGTACAGCAATACATTTGACTGCCCCCCCCCCCCCCCCCCCGGAATCCAGGCCGAGTTTCTCCCTACACTGAATTCGAGAGTATAGACTAGAGTTTCACACATGGCAGGCAAGCACTGGCATATTCTGTGTAACAAAACTGAGGTGCAGTATTCCATAACTGGACGAATGTAGCCCCATATATACTAATTTCAGATCCGATAGAGACTTCCCATATGCATATCGCTTCAATCTATTCATTATTTTTCTTCAGATGTTACAATATGAAATGTACAAAGGATAAAAAACGGATAGCGCCTCAAGAAGCTTATATACGCTTGTCAAGCAAGGGGCTCCCTTTATACAGAGAACAGCAAGAACAAACATATCAACATAACATTATTAAGTTAATTATATCGAACATAGACACATGAGACATTAATCGTAATGGGAATATTGTACAGTCAATGAAATGAAATGCATACATTGATACAGTATATGTATATGAAATATTCATTTTGATAATAATAATAATAATCAAAGATTTGTATAGCGCACATATCTGTCGATGACACTCAAGGCGCACAATAATATTAACTACTTATATAAAACAGAAATGAAAATTAATAAGTACACAAAAATGTAATAAGTTGACAAATTGATATGCCATTTGCCCTATCAAAATTTACCGAGGTTTATCAATTTAAGAGTTTCATCTTCATGTCTGAATTATTCATACATCGATGTATTGAATAATTCAGACATGCGTGGTTAATTGCATGGAATAATCATAGGTCTATATGTTACAACTAATGAATTTGTGATTGGCCATTGGATGTGTTTCCAATATCAGAAAATAGGTTTTAACTCGAGACGCAGTCACTATACAAACACTGTAAGTGCTAAATTAGCACTTCATTTTTTACAGTGTATAAAATCACACGCTATAGACCAATTCGTTTCAGTTGGAGGATAATTTGGGTCGGGAAGAGGTTGGTGACACCGGGGAGCAAGGGTGACCGCCCATATGGTTTTTCAAGTATATAGTAAAATATATATTTTTTTAAAGTGAGAAAAGAGAAATAAGGAAGAGAAAATAAAAAGAGGAGAAGTTAATCGTACCGTGTAACTCTATGAAACCCGTATAATTCAATTGAATAAAAAAAATTGTCACATTTAGTGGAATCATTAATTTTAGCAATATTTATGTTGATATAATGCATTTCAGAATCCAGCAACTTTGTACAAAATATTTCAACATATTTTAGAATGAATGCAGTCTCCACTTGCCCCTCCCCACGTGACGTCACTCCTGTGTAATATCACACTCTTCGTATGTTTCTTTTATGTTTCATCCAAGAACAATTGTTTTAGAATGACCTACATGTATGCCGTTTCATTTCCCAGTTCTGAGCGCGAGAGGGTTTACATTATCATGCACTGAACTGTACTAAACCAACATTGCCGAGGATGCGGAAGAATAATGGCGCCAAAAATAGATACACGTAATTCATGGTTATGACGCGTATTAACCATACCGGATCAATAACATCGTCTATACAACTACCTCCATCATGTCCATGGGATTGATGGGTATACTGAGAAGATGGAAAATTTCCATTAAGTGGGTCACCAATAAATCAAAATGTAATTAAAAGGGAGAGGACACCTCATGTGAAAAAGAGAAAATTAAAAAAAAAAGCTTCAAAATTGCTCAAATAAGAGAAGCAATTTGATGATAGGGTGAACAAGACCAACAACCTAACAATTTAAATTGTATGTATGAATTTTCAACTTTGTGACTTATTATAGGTAAATCGAACGGATTTCAAATTGACCTCATTCATGTCATTGTGATGTTCAGCATATTCACAAAATTGCTAAAATTTAATCTCTATTTTCTTTTTTAAATTTTCATTTCATAAGCTTTGTATTTTTGAGGAGAGATAAAAATATGTCCCCTGTATGTTTCTCTGGGGAAAAGGGGTGCGTGTATGTAGGCCAATATGAAAAAAAGAATATAGTAAAATAGAACTACATAGGCATGACAGCTCTTTTTTTGTCATTTTTTTCAATAGTCAAGATTTTCGTTTCCTTATTCATGTCCGATTTCTGTTTTTCACTCATTATAAGGTCTACAAAAAAAAAAAAAAAATCATCACCACTGATGAAATCGGATGGTCATTATTTTACTTATATTCCAATAGCATGAAGAGTGCAAAATCAGCATCACACATTAGCCGGCTTGTGGAAGGGGCGGGAGGTCGCAAAGCGCCCACCCCCTTGGAAAAAAACCCTCCCCAAATAATAATAATTCGGCCGTTTTCGGAGTTGATAACATTTTGCCGTCAAATTTTCTTGGAAGACAATATCGAGCTTTTTTTTTAGAGTCGATGGGCCCTAACCAGAGGCGACAAATTAAGCGAGTAGAAAAGGGAAGAATGGAGGTAGAAGAGGAGCAGTTTGGGAGTGTAACTTTATAATACATTAACACCAAGAATTGCATAAAATACGAAGTCAGCTTTAGATCATCTTGCCCCCACCTCATGAAATCGGTGCCCCTTGCCCTAAGCCTCTTTTTTTTTTTGGGGGGGGGTAGTTTTGACCTATCCTATCTATATATGGCCGACTGTTTTTGTCTATACATGATACAGTGTACGAGAACCCAAATTTAGACAGTGAATTCCCATCCTGAAATACGGGCTTGTCACAACACCGGCTTCAATCATCATAAAAACTGTCGTTATGAGCCCCCCCCCCCCAAAAAAAAAAAATGAGAGGCCAAGATATGGCGTAGACCTATCGGTAATAGTTGAGAGTGAAGCGACGGAGCAAAAAGTTCGAGATTTTTATTTAAAAAAAAAACAAGTTTATTGATGTATAGATTTTTAAAAAATGATAACATATTTCACCCTTCTCTCTTTGATTTTATCTTTTTTTTCGTGGTCGTATTTTTTTTTTGGGGGGGGGGGCAAGCTTCCCGAAGCCCCCAATCTGTAAACCAGTGATTTAAAACCATTTTTATCTTTGGTTTCGATCGTTTTAAATCAAAAGTCCAGACAAAAGGATAATTTGGTTTAAAAATTGAAAAAAGAAAAAGGCATGCACCACGCTGCAAATTTCATCAATATTGGATATACATTTTAAACTTCAGCTTATTTTTCACTAAACAGTTATATGGATTCCACATTATGGATTCCACATTTTAATGAATTCCACATGGCAAAACTGCCAAAACACACTACGTAAGCCAAACACAAAACCTAACCTCCAAAACTAAATAAACCTAGTCTTGACATTAGTCTGAACCAAAAAGAGTACTAACACTATAACCCTTTGCCTTCTTGGTCATGTCGCAGGAGCATAATTATGTCGTGCATGTCACCGTTATATACATGCATTTTTAGGGCTATTCAAGTAATCGCAGAAAGTGAATTGATTTTGCTTGTTTCATTATAAAGTTTTCAATTGTACTTTTCATCTTTGTGTATACTTATTCAGTTATTGTTAAAGCCTTTGGAAACCAAATTTCTATGTATGCGTGCATTGACCAATAAAAGAACCTTGAGTCTTGGATCCACAACACAAGGATAGCCCTGTGCTAAAATATAACGAGGGTTAGTGATGTCACAACTCACACATTAACTATATTATGTTCCTTAGTTATATCGCATGAATTAATATTTACTTTTGCAGTTTTTATAATAAGGAAACTCTTCATCGAATTTGAAGTTTTGGGCAGATTAATGGCAAATCCATGAAAGTTCAGAGAGTATAATCACACTTTATTCAATGAAATACAAAATATAGTGAATGGGTGACGTCATCATTTCCCTCATTTGCATACCTTTTAGGCCTATACAGTGCGTCCCACAAAAAACGAAACCGAGATTTATCGATGATTTATCATAACTTAATCGCAAATACAATAGACAAAAATTTAATGACCTACCATTTTAAAGCTTAGAATCTCCTCTTTCATCTGAAATTACTTAGATTATTTCTCATTCACGCATGAGTGAGCAAAAACAATTTTAAAAGGGGATACCAAAAAGTCACTTGGCGGGCCGTATCTGGGTTTTAAAAAGAAAACCACATTTTTAAAAAGTTCAATATCAGCTCTTTAATTTGATACCTCAATTACAGAAAATGGTCAAGAAATAACAAAGTTCTGGTTATTTGAAATAAGGCTTGAATTTCAATAATTTCATAAAATGAAGAGGTTTTACAGGCTAGCGTTCAATTTTTTTTTTTCAATTCAAATTTATTTTTCATTCTTCAACATAATATAAATATGTACAAGATAATTGATTCAATTTAAACAAAAGCATGAACAAGATTCAACATTCAATAAGTAATTCAAATATAGATTAACGTGTATATCAATTTTAAATCAATATAATCAATATAATTAAATATAATTAAAATCAATATAAGTATATATCAATGAGAAGAATGGAGGGGTCCACTAAAAAGCAAAGCTTGTAGAATGTGGACCCCTCAAAAACTTAGATACAAGGAATATTGAAATATACGTAAAGGAGTACATGAAAATAAATTCAAACTCACTCGACACTCCGTTTTGTTGACGATCAGCCATGCATTAAAGGGGAATCCAGCCTTGGCCATAAAATGTTGTGTTGGGAAGGAGAAAAATAAATCAAACAGAATGGTGAAAGTTTGAAAGAAATCAGACAAGCAATAAGAAAGTTATAGCTGCTTTAAAATTGAGATCACTAATACTATGTAGATTTCAAATTGGCAACTGGGTAAGTAAATTATGACAAGGGGCAAGGACAACTTTCACATAGGCCATGTAATTTATTATAAGGGATTTGTGGTTTTCTCCTAAGAACCCATTCCCCTGGGGCAGAAATCTTAATATAGCCCAGGTAGTATATTGTTTTATGTCCTCATGAAAGAAAAATATGATTTAAAATAAAACTTTTGGGGAAAATGACATTCTAGCCATAATATGTATTGGAGTATATGAAAGAGTAGTCCTTGCCTTACATCACTATATGACATCCCATATGCGGCCAATTTGAAGTCTCCATGGGTATAGTGATTACCAATATTTACAACTTTTAAAAATTCATAACTTTCTTGTTGTTTGTCCAATATTGTTCAAACTTTCACCTATCAACTTGTCTGTTTTTTCTTTTCCTTATAAAAACATGTTTTTATTTGGGTTGGATTCCCCTTTAAGTCTTTTGTTACCGTGCGATAGCTTCAGTGGGAAACCGGTGAAAACACGTTTATTTAATGAAATTATGGAAATACAAGCATTGTTTCGAGGGATCATAACTTTTTTACTACTTGACCATTTTCTGTGATTTAGGTATCAAAGAAAAGAGAAGATATTGAACTTTTTAGTCATGTGATTTTCTTTTTGAAATTCAGATACCCCCCGCCAAATGAGTTTTTGGCATCCTTTCTTCGAATTGTTTTTGCTCAATCATGCGTGAATGAGGAATAATCTAAGTAATACCAGATGAAAGAGGAGATTCTAAGCTTTACATTGGTAGGTCATTTGTCTATTTTATTTATGATTAAGTTATGATAAATCATCGCTAAATCTCGGTTTCGTTTTTTCTGGGACGCACTGTATAGGATGTGAAAGTAAATGTTTCGTTAATTTTTCGAAAATCTATAGAATCGAGTCTGAATAAAATTTTAGCACTATGCTTGTTTGCACCAACCAAAAAACTTTTGGTGGGTGACACTTAAAAACTTGCTTTCTGAGGCGCCGATAAAAATTACAGGGTCGATGATGGGCATAGCACTCACTGTTTCTTTTCAGTTTATCGTATGAAAACTAAAATAATCAATTTCCCGGCTATGGCAGTTGAATTTGACTGAATCACTATAGAGTTGCATTTAAAGGTCAAGTCCACCCCAGAAAAATGCTGATTTGAATAAATAGAGAAAATTCAAACTAGCGTAATGCTGAAAATTTCATCGAAATCGGATGTAAAATAAGAAAACTATATATGACATTAAAGTTTCCCTTATTTTTCAAGAAAAAGTGATATGCACAACTCTGTGACATGCAGAATCTGAGACAGTCGATGATGTCCCTCACTCACTATTTCTTTCGTTTTGTATTGTTTGAATTATACAATATTTCATTTTTTACAATTTTTACAATATGGACCAACTTGACTGAACCATATATTATTAAACAATGCTAATTCTATATGTTCAGGGATGAATTATTGTTGTTTCACATAACAATGAGGAGAAAAATAGATTATTTCATATCTCTTATTATAAAATACAAAAGAAATAGTGAGTGGATGACGTCATCAGTCTACTCATTTGAATACCAACCAGGATGTGCATATAATGTTTGTGAAATTAAGAAAAACTTAAAAATGTCATAACTTTCTTATTTTACATCCGATTTTGATGAAATTTTCAGTGCTATGCTTGTTGGATTTTTCTCTTTTTATTCAAATAAACTTTATGTTGGGGTGGACTTGTCCTTAAACAACTGTAGTTTCCGGAAGGAGTCATACCCTGTTTGTGAGAGTTAAGAAAAAATATTTCATACCACAAAGTACAAAAGGAATTGCGATTAGATGATGCCATTTGCATTTGTTCCCTCATTTCCATTAATTGGCGTCAATGGCATGTATATCTCAGGAATAGTGATCGAGGAGCTAGGCGGGGCACTGAACCACAAAAAGTTTGAAGACCAACGAAAAATAAAAGAAGGAATGAGAAATGGAAGGGAATGTAAAGAAATCCATCAAAAAATTAGCATGTTAAAAAGGTCAATTTGTTTTGTTTGCGCTGCGCAACTTTTTAGGAGCCATGGTTTAGAAGATTTGTCCTATATATCTGCCATAATATTATATGCGTCCCTTATTCCGTTACGCTGTGCTCATTATAAGCCTACTTTCCAGAATAATCATACCAAATTTGTGAAACAAGCGAAACTGAGTGACTTTCCGATTTAAAAAAAATATATATTTTCAGCTCTGCCGGAAGTCTCTTTTGGATTAATCCTCGACCCTCCTAAAATGATTATTTAATTTGAAAATATATCTCAACAATATATAATTAATTGAAAAAGTGTTTAGTAATCGTAGGCCATTTCCAGCTTTTCAGATAGGTCAACTGACCATGCTGATACTACCCGAGCTATCCCAGCTTAAAGTATTTTTATAGGCCTATTGAAGCAAACAATCATAATTAATTAGTTTTCCCCATAAAATGTCCAGCTAGATCCTGATGAACAATCATCTGGAACAATCAAAATCCCCAAATCGCAAGCTATTCGTTGTGTGTTTATTCCCCCACCTCCCTCAAATCATACATTGATGTCCCTCGATGCACACAAATAATCATGACTTATCTCTGATTTTGCATCGAGCTCGATAATTCCCATCTATCTATCACTATATCTCTGGTATTTTTCCTTCGTAGTCATCGGGTTTGTACATTGAAATATTAGTTTGTTCCACTGAAATTCTTATTTCACATTTTTTTTCTTCGAAATGGATGAATTTGTTAACATGAATCAGGGGCGGATCCAGCTTTTTATAAAGGGGGGGGGTTGGGGTGGTATGCGAGGGAGCGTAGCGACCGAGTCCAAGCGAGCGGAGCGAGCGAGGGGGGAGGGTGTGGGAGGGGGGTGTCCCCCCTCCCACAGTAGGGAAAAATTTTGAAAATCTGTGTGTGAAAATGGCGTTTTCTAAAATTACAAGTTTAAAAAAAAAGATAAGATTTAAAAAAATGGTCCCCGGATTTTTTTTTTTGGGGGGGTTGCAACCCCCCAACCCCCCCTCTAGATCCGCTTCTGTGAATCAAGGCTTAAAATAGAGACACGTAATCACAATTGATTTATTATCGAGCAGATATCATATCGCTAGCGCACGCATCACGTGTTGGCCGCATAGGTTGGCCACGCCCATCGTACCCGCGCAGGCCGGCCAAATAAAAGTAAACAGACATGCGTAAAAAATTACATAACACTTTAACAGGAGCTGACGGTAACACGTCTTTAATGCTGGAAGGTCAGGAATCTGTACATAAATCTGTAATTGGTAACGTAAACTCTTTTCTATACTAAAGTATAAATGTGCCTAAATTTCAATTTTTCTCTGACATATGTTGACTGTTTCAATAAGTGAAATAATTGATTAACGGAAAAACATCGCCTCTAATTTTCCCGGTTCCATCCCTACTACTACTAGTACTACGCCTACGCCTACGGTACGGTAGGGATACCGTACTCAATCTATTAGATTCAAACGGGTACCTAGCCGTACGGTATTCCGAGTACGATATGACCCTAGACCAAAAGCTTCGGTCTCTGTTATGTTGGTTGTTCAGCTGAACTCCGTTGGCTTCACTCACCAAATACAGAGACCGAAGTTCTAGCGCGATCTGTACAGGGGACTCAATGGCCATATGTTTATGTACTTAAGATCGGATAAAACGGGGAAGTGAATTTGCGCGACAGCCGAGGTAAGTCACTGTTTTTGTTCCTTTTAACTTGATTTTTCTCAGTTTTTTGGCAATTAATGCCAAGAGGGAATATTAATTTGCATTTTGGTCGCGTTAATTTTCAAAATTTTTATTCATTAAAGACAAAAATTGAAGAGCCCCGACGGGGGGATTTTGCATTGCAAGTCCCCTAATGGTGGCTGCACGCTAGCGAGCCGTCTGTGTACGAGGAGAAAAAAAAAAAGAAAAAAAAGTTTAAAAACTCCTCGAAACAGACGGCTGCCAGCTGTCTAGATATGACCCTAGCTTCCCCCAGCGGCACCGCGCAGGGCGGGCTTACAAACTCGTAATTCGTATGGCTTCGTAGTAATGTTGGGGTTCTTCTTCTTCCTCCGCTGATCCCAGAGATCTAAAGCTGGTTGCTGCATTGTTGAATAAATAAATAAAGGGGTTGTAATTGTCATGATTTTTTATACTGCCATATTGTTAGTTCAATTCTAAAATCCCCTATGGCAGCAACTCGACCCTCTGCCTCTAGCTCTGGCCCCTGGAAATAGTGAAACTGAAGACTGTGTCTGTGTAGAGTAATTTTAATTTTGGCTTGATTACTTTTATAAGACATGAATTGATTTCAGATGTGATAGTATTATTTAATAATGACTTAATCTATGTAAGGATGTGTTCCTAGGTCGGTTCTACTCATTTACGATTATGACATTGGATTCTATATAAAGGTAAATCTACTCCTGATTTTTTTATTTATGAGGTGTACCGGTACTGGATAGATCTAATTTGAGAAAGCTCCCCCGCCATAAATGAAACTGAATCTAAATTGGCCTTAGATAATTTTTGTGCCTAATTTGAGCTGTATCGTGGATTATATTAACAACAGATAGACTAGGATTCATGCCCTGTATTAAGTTTAACAAATTTTAATATCAAAATGAACCCTGAATTTGATTATTGTTGAAATGATGGTGTGGGTTTTTTCATACCCATGATCTTTGTTATACTAGTATAGCCTAGATATTCTCTTGACATGCTTGGTGGCTGTGTCACAAGGTTGGAGTTTTTGAGCCAACAAAGTATTGCCATATATTGTAATGGTCCTCTATGTTTTACAATGTAAGTCTGGCATTGTCTCAAATTGTATGATTGTCTGAAATCTGAAATAATTGTATTGGATTCTGTCCAATATAAAGTCAATTTGGTCCTTGGACCGGGGATTTTCCTTTCTACATTATGTCCTTTTTCAGTTAGATAATTTATTATTGTCTCTCTGCATTGCAACTTTGCAATTTGCATGTACACAGTGTATTGACATTATTTTTCATGGATTACTAGATGTGCATTGTCAGATGCAAGTGTAGGGCTGAGACAAAGCACTCATTCATTATCTTATTGGTATTAATTGTAAAGAAACAATATTTTTGCATTATTTTGTAATCATCTTGTAAATCCTGAAGAACTTTACAAGTTATAACTTATATGGATGTATATTAAGATATTTTTATGTGATATGTTTTGGTTGCTGTCACTGTCAAATTATTTAGATATGCATTTTATTGTTTATTGCTAGTAGCTTTTGTCTTTAAGGTTTATTTATGTTTTTTTCTTACTTTATGTCAGTGATTGATCTGTAAGTTCCATCAATAAATAAGAAAAATTTACTTATTTGAAGAAGTGATTTGATCAGTAATATTACATGTATGTATTATTTTTTTAAATTAAAATGTTGTTTTTCATGAATATTTTCCCAATAATACTGGGTCCATTGTGAGTTTCTGACTGTTCTAAAATTATAAATTAAAAATGCCTTTAGTCTTCAACCACTATTTATATTCTAATAAATTATTTCTTGTTTGCCCATACATGTTGTTCAATTTTGATAACCCTCTTACTATCAGGTGACAAACATGTACAAGTTTCAATGCAATTACTTTTTTTCTGATAAAATTTTGTAAAATTATTTAACGGTATAAACAGAATAACAGATGGTTTCAGGCTCTAGTTTTTTTTAAATATTAATTTGTCATTATAATCTTAATCATCATCACCATCGTCATTAGTATTATTGTTATCATTGTTGAACTTATAAAATTATTTTATCATGCAGTTAGAAAAAATTGGAAGAAAATTATAAAATTTTCAATCTTGCATTCTATTTCTCTTTTATTATGTTTATACAGATCGTATTAGCTCTTAAAAAACAATAAAAGGTAATATTCACGGGTGGCTTTGAAAATCAACTCTCATCATGGGCAAGTTCTGGGACCAGTTATATTGGCTACTTTATCGCAACTTTCTCTTCAAGATACGATTTAAACAGCTCACATTTCAGGTAAACATGTGATTGATTTTCACTTGGGAAATTTTTTTTTTCTGATGATTAACCAATAATTAATGATTGTTTTTGAGCTGTAATGGAGCATTGAATGAATTATGAAATATCTTTTAAAAACATAAATTTGAATAATTGATCTTGCAACCAAAAAATTACTTTTTTTCTTTCCAGGGCTCTTTTTGGAGAAACATAAAAATTTTCCAGGGCTACTTTTTCATTTTCCAGGGCTCTTTTTCCACTTTCCAGGGCTACAATTTCTGGAGCTATTTCGCGGCTTTTTTGCGTTCGTGTGTGTGTATGTGGGTGTGTGTGTGTGTGTGTGCCACACGGTAGCTAGCATATACGGTGTAATCATACGCGTGTACTGTACATGCGATCGCGACGAAGCTTCGAAGCAGCGCGGCGCGAGCTAGCGAGAAGTACGTACCGGTACCATCTCGAATTCATAGGCACATGTACCACATGCACTATTCATGCCCGTAAACAGAGATTCACAGGTAAGTTCTCTTAGCTGACACGATCCTATGATGGACTCGCGTGCGCTGAAATGAGCAATGTTATTGTGCCACTGTATCTTGTATTTGCTTGTATGACTCTGCGGGCAGCTCCGCGGTGATTTACGTACATATATACGTGATGTTCGCAACTGCAGTCAGGCAATGAGTTTGGGATTTTGTAGCACAATTGGTGTGCGCGTAGGAAATAGCTCAAGATTGTAATATAAGCGGTCACACGCAAATGCAAACAAGTACACATTTAAATGCAATATAATGTATAATTTAAATGCAATCAACTACGTATGCATGAAATGCTACATAAATATACAGTGTTGACGGGGGCGATTATGAGTTTTGCAGTCGCCCTCGTGTGAATGTTTTTAGCCCTTTTCCGGGGCTCTTTTTGGACTTTCCGGGGCGAATTCGCCCGCCGCCCCCGTGTAATTTTTTGGTTGTGATCTTGTGTCTTTTGATGGATAAAATAATGCAGTCTTGCAAAGTGCATTGTTATATATGCCAAAGGCACTCGATTTTACAAAGTGCTTTGGTCCTGGTGCTTATATCCTCAAGGGAATTATATGTATGCCCTTAAACATGGCATTTTATTTACTTTGCTCTTTCAAGTCATTTAGTGATGTTGCAGGTTGTCCCATAAATAATTAATTTTCTTTGATTGAATGAAAAGGTTTTTATGTGTCTACATATTAGAAATTATCAAGAATTGAATGTAATATATATTTTTTTTAAATTGTAATTAATTAATTAAATTTAATTTATTTATTCTTTATCTCACAGGAGATCTTCATTTCCCTCATTTTCGTTGCCAATTTGGCCACAGTGCGCTTCACCACTCAAACTGAACCCATACCGGCAATTCCCTCTAAGTCCTTGAAATCGTACGACCTATTTGATCCGCGTTTTGCATCGAACATCCAGTCCTTCCCCATAGCCTTCACCCCCAACACGTCGGACACAGAGAGCATTGCGTCTGACCTGGCGTCGTTGCTCAACGTAACAGCTATTCCGGGCTATGTCGGGTATGCCTCCGAGGGGGATATTGTGGATGATGTGGTCAATGGAACAGCAAACATAAGTGTAGCTTTGGTATTTGATGAGAACTTTCCATCTAATTTATCCTACAAAATCCGACTTACCTATGGAGCTGTGTCTCTAGATTATGGACCTTATGTGGGTCGTGGTGAGTTAATCCTTAGATTACTGCATTCTCTGCTACTCATAGGGCTTCATACAGGGACCTCTGGCACTCGTTGCCAATATGTTAATTATTAGAAATTTGTAGATTTATATACATGTATATGTAGTTTTGTAAATGAACTAAGGCAATTTACTTGTCATAATCTCTTTTCAGAGCTATTTAGGAGGAATCAAAAGGACAGTTTACAATAATTGTACAAATTATCAGTAACTTAGTCTTATTATTTATGATTCTTTACTGTGCTTTTTTGTGTGTTTTTGGACTGGGATTTAAATTCTCAGACTAAGGCCTGCCCACCAGCTACAACTATCATATTTTTAGATATTTAATATTTAGTATTTTATATAAAATTATGGATTATACATATAAAAGAAAACATAGATGTAAGTTTAGAGTATCAAGAAACATAAACATACAATATACTTGAAAAACATGAGTGAGGACAGTGGCAAGAAAGGACAAACCTTATAAACACCAACCCAAGATACTTAAAATAATAAAACTTGAAATAAGATAGAAACTCAAAGTACCCTAAAAATGTGACAACAAAAAGCCAAACAAACCCTGGGCAAAACTATAATACTATTAAATACAAGAGCCTACATATCGATGCAAACAACATTAATCAAGTAAAACAAGTTTTATATTTCTTTTTGAAAACATTTTGTGATTTACTTTTAATTTTTTTTGTTGGAATTGAATTCCAATGACAGGACCTTGATTAAACTACTCTCTATGTGTGTTTCCCATCCCTGTGTGATATTAAGGTACATTGTAGTCATTCATTTGTTTATTCTCTTCTCTGTTTTCAGGCTCTCCGAGTTGCTATAACGATGATCCAGCGTATGGTCTAACCTATCCTTGGCGTAACTGTCCTGCAAACACTTATCTATACTCGGGCTTCTCAGCAATACAAGCCATGGTAGAACATCTGATGGTTAAGGTGAGCTGAGAGAATTTAAGATGATGATGATCATGGTGATGATAATGATAATGGCAGGGACGACAATAGTGGTGGTGACATCATTCATGATGGTGGTTATGGGTGATTACAGAAAGCAATAATGACGACGATGATGATGACAGTAATGATGATTATGATGATGATTTTCGTTTTGAATTGGGGATATTCATACCAATTATCATTTTTTGATTGCTTGTTAATAAAGATCATGCAAATTAATCTAAAGTCCCTCACATGTATGTACACTAGTGCTGATATCGGTAAGAAAATTTTCTGTCGATATATCGCTAAAAACATCTTACCGATATCGACAACTGTCGACAAAAGAACATTTTATTAAGAGGTTGACAGTTTTTTTTATAATGTTACATAGAAAATCAATACGCGTTGCATTGATTAGCGATGCACAGTACTCACGCCGGTCAAAATTTGTATCTGCCACTGTACCAACAACGCTTTAAAATCTGCATTCATCGAATCTAAACAAGTACATAATTGTAAAAAGCATATTTAGCATGAATACATCCTCACCTTTCACATTATTAGCATTATTTTAGGGTTGGATGAAATTCAATCAATAATTTGGGGGCTTTTTGGATGTTGTGAGCAGTCAACGACTTTCGCCTTATCCACCATTTTGAATTTCGTGCTGTTACATCTTCGAATGAAGAGGGCAGCAACACACGGCCGTGTTGCTTAGATTTGGTACTTGTTTTGGTCACTAAATTGAGCTTGTGCTTATGAATGTTTTTGATATGATCATGGAGTCGAGGGCAGTCACGATGTTTGGATTGTCATGATTGTAGCGAAGTGAGATCTTGTTTTGTGGCTAGTAAGTAGTATTCGTATTTTGTTGAGATTGTGGAGTGATTTCTGTTGCTGTTTTGTGCATTTTGAGGAAAAAATATGTTGTCTGTGATTTTCTGTTTGAAAAGCCACTTTCTGTTTCAAAAGGCCGTTTCCATGAATTATGTCTGTTTTCCGCGATCACGGAAAATCACTGTCCCTACATCGTAGCGGGTATTATCGACAATGAGAGAAAGGTTATCGATAATCGCTAAGCAGCAAAAACATGCATTTGTCGACAGGACTATAGGTTATCGATAACAGCACTAATATACACAGAATTTTTTTATTGACCAAGTTCTGATGGTTGTAGTGATGGTGAGGATGACGTTGATGGCAAAGGTGATGATGATGATGATGATGAAGATGATGATGATGATTATAATAATGTAGTAATAGTGATTTCAGATTTCAGTATCCATCACATTTTTATCTGCTTTTTAATGTAGATACTCCTGTATTAAAAGAGCATACAAGATACAGTGTATGCACAAAAATCTCTTATTTTCACCTGTACATAATACTTTTCTACATGGACTCAACGAGGGAGGTCAAAGTATGAATGCCTTAAATAGAGTACAGCTTATGCCTTTACACTGAGGGTGTGATGGGAAACATGTCTGTGTGTTATGTAATGTTTACGTAATTGGGTGATCACTTGTGACATACTTGCTCTATTCAACACAATATTTGCTTCCAAGGAATCTGCAGTATTCACTGGCATACATGTACAGTGTACATCAGGGTGATTTCACCCTTGATATATATAGAAAATCCACATTCACTGCACTTTTAAAACTTATCCAATGATGTAGATTTAGGCAGTAGATTGTGAAAAGTAACCCCTGAAAAAAGAAAATTGCCTGGTATACATGATTGAGAACTTGAGGTAGTTGTTTGTTTGTGTTTTAATTTCTTGGTATGACCTAGTAGCCCAGGGGGGGGGGGGCCACTTCCATTGACGATTGGATACCATGCGCGACCATGGGGTCTCGAAAAGCACCCTAAACACGTATTTTCCATATTCTGAAAATGCACCCCTTAACCAGTATTGGCTTGTGAAACCCTACCCTTAAAGGGGAATCCAGCCTTGGCCATAAAATGTTGTGTTGGGAAGGAGAAAAATAAATTAAACAGAATGGTGAAAGTTTGAAATAAATCGGACAAACAATAAGAAAGATATAGCTGCTTTAAAATTGAGATCACTAATACTATGTAGATTTCAAATTGGCAACTGGGTAAGTAAATTATGACAAGGGGCAAGGACAACTTTCCCATAGGCCATGTACTTTATTATCAGGGATTTGTGGTTTTATCCTAAGTCCCCATTCCCCTGGGGCAGTAATCTAAATATAACCCAGGTAGTACATTGTTTTATGTCCTCATGAAATAAAATTATGATTTGAAATAAAACTTTTGGGAAAAATGACATTTTAGCCATAATATGTATTGGAGTACATGGAAGAGTAGTCCTTGCCTAGTTACATCACTGTGACATCCCATATGCGACCAATTTGAAGTCTCCATGGGTATAGTGATTACTAATATTTACAACTTTTATAAATTCATAACTTTCTTGTTGTTTGTCCAATATTGTTTAAACTTTCACCTATCAACTTGTCTGATTTTTCTTTTCCTTCTAAAAACAAGTTTTTATTTGGGTTGGATTCCCCTTTAACAGGTATTGGAAACAAAACGATATATATTGGCAAGTATTCCCAAGAGTTGAACCCCTAAACAAGTACCGCGATATTTCAATAAAATGTCACGGACGTCGATCGTCGGTTTTACCTTTACCTTTACATAGGGTTTAGTACATGTAGTACAGCCCAACCTCCCACACCTCGCGCAAATCGTACTCTAAACACGTAGTGTTGACTTTTGGGGCAAAAAGTACATCCTTTATAAAACATTTTAGTCTTAAATTTTTATACCCTCGCAAATTTGACCCTAAACACGTATCTTTCCTATTGAAAATAGATACTCTTTTTTCATTATTTTAGTGTTTTTGACACCCTTATTACGTTACGTACGTAACGTGCCCTATCTTGAAAAAGACATCCTTTTTACATGTTTTTTTGGTCGCGCATGGTATCCACTCGTCAATGTAGGTGGCCCCCCCCCCCCCTGGGCCTAGTAGAAGTTTTGCATTGTGAATGATGGTTATTATCACCTTTTTTTACTTACATGTATATCACTGAAGGTTCATCTGATTGGTGTGAAGATGAAATTCCATGTTTGTTTAAATTATTTTTTCTTTTACACCTTTCTACTTCATTGATAGATATGCTGATTGGTGTGAAAAATGTAAATTTTAAAGTCATTTTGTGTGTGCCTATTTTCACCTTTCTACTTTATTGATGTGCTAGATTCATGTATACTGTTGATATTTTGGTTGAATGTTTGAATCTGATTTTTATTTTTTCTGAAACTGAAACTCAACATATGTCAAGTACTGTAACCATGAAAAGAATGTCTTATAAAATTTTAGAATCATACATTATTGGATGTAAAATATATATATCAAAGGTGTGTTGATATTTAAAAAATGTCTGGAACAGAAAATTAATCTGGAGGAACACCCTTTTCCACAATTTACTGATGCAGAAAGACCGTAAAATTTAACTGAAAAAAGGGTAATTAAAGGCCTACATGTATAGCTGTATTTAACATCAAGGATCCTGTTGTATTCTCTTCTGTGGACATACATTACATGTATGCCACTCCTATGTATTTGAAGTCTAAATTTTCACATTTTCTTTCATGTCATTTATGGAAGCAATTATATATGACAAAGAATAACATCAAGACATTCCAAAATACACATGTTTGCATTAAAGGTCAAGTCTACCCCAGAAAATTGTTGATTTGTATCGATAGAGAAAAATCAAAGAAACATAACGCTGCAAATTTCATCGAAATCGGATGTAAAATAAGAAAGTTATGACATTTTTAAGTTTCGCTTATTTTTCACAAAACAGTTCAATGCGCAACTCAGCGATATGCAAATGAGAGAGTTGATGATGTCCATCACTCACTATTTCTTTTGTTTTATATTGTTTGAATAATACAATATTTCAATTTTTACAGATTTGACAATAAGGACCAACTTAACTTAACCATAAACTGTTAAAATAATGGTAATTGCACATGTTCAGGGAGAAATAAAACTTTGTTTCACTTGACAAGGAGGAGAAAATTAGAATATTTCATATTTCATATAATAAAATACAAAAGAAATAGTGAGTGGGCGACGTCATCAGTCTGCCAATTTGCACATCGACCAGGGTGTGCATACAACTGTTTTGTGAAATTAAGCAAAACTTTAAAATGTCATAACTTTCTTATTTTACATCCGATTTTGATGAAATTTTAAGTTTTTTGCTTGTTGGATTTTTCTCCTTTTGTTCAAATAAATTTTTTGTTGAGGTGGACTTGTCCTTTAAATAATATGGACAAGACACCATTGGCATAGGCTATCTTTAGCGATGTCATGTGAAGATTAAACGGTAAAGTGTTTACACTACTCACTTAACACATGCATATTTATTTGCAGGAGAAAATCCACCTCAATGCATATCATGTAATTGTACACTTACAGTTAAACACATCCTCATTGAATGTGCTGATTTTGCACATATTCGTACTAACTTTTATGATGTTCCTGACCTTAAGACATTATTTAGAGATATTTAACGATTATGTATTGTAAATTTCCTAAAGGAGATCAATCTTTTTATTAGATTTTAGGTGGGAAACTGTTCGAATCCCAATCACAACAGGTATACCCTTGGGCGAGGTATTTTATTCCAATTGTCTAGTCTTTCGGAGGAGTCTCTAAGCCGTCGGTCCCGTGTAAAGGAGAGTCACACCATTTGCACGTTAAAAAACCTACTCCTATTTTCGTAAAGAGTAGGGAAGTTATCCCGGGGAAGTAGTTAACGTATTAATTTATTAATGATAATTACTAATTTATAATCCTGTTCCTTTGTAAAGTTGCATTAGGGTAATTTGTACTGTATTATAGTAACCTTTCCAGATTAACTGTCCGACACTTATATGACACGCATGTGTTGATAGTGTCGTTAATTTTTTATCAATCAATCAATCAATCAAATATTATCCCTTGCGCTCGAGGTCAATTTTGTGTGCACCGGCCTGTATATGCTTAACATCGTGTATATGAATTTGCCTGATCACTTTGACCAGCAAAAAATTTCAATACCATTTCAGAGGAAAGTTTGGGGTATTTAAAGGGGTTTCTGAATTAGCAATTATTCATTTATGTTGTATTAAACTTACATGAAAATTCATTTTAATTCATTTTTTCAGTACATAATTCTTCCGAAGTAAAAATTTTCACCATAAAACAACTTTCATTTGAGAATTTGTATGATGTTGCCAGGCTGGATACTGCCGAGTATGATAAAGCTTAGGATCCATAATTTAGATTATCAGACAGGATTTTGGAAAGAAATAGTTATTTTCTGAATACTAGCCATTTCAAACATTTTGATTTCCATCTTACTTGAAGTGTAATTTCTAGGTACTCTATAAAATGTGTTTAATTTCTTTAAAAGCATTACAGACATATTATCACCATTTTGTTACAGACATTACAGTTCATTTGTAGCACAGATTTGTATACTGCAATATTGAAATCCAGCATAAACAGCTGCTTTGATCCTTAAATATATGAAAATAGTATGATTTGAACAGATAAAAAAATCAGAAAAACAAAACACTGAAAATTTGATCGAATCGGACAAGGAATAACAAACTGTTAAAGATTTTCATTATTCCGGTGAAACAGTTCGAGGCATGTCTTCATGAATTTTCAATGAGCAAACCAATGATGTCATATTCCCTTGTTCTTTTGTATTTTATTGTTAAGTTCTAAAAGAAAATGATGAATAGAAATTTAAAAAACTGCGGACTTTGGGACATTTTTGCACTTTAAGATTTCCCTTTGCGAACATGATGGAAGATTTTATGTGTACCAGAACTTGTTTTGGGAAATTAAACTGTTTTTATGGCACTTCCATGTAATTTGAAATTTTTGTTTAAACTGTGTTTGTATAAAATTAGGTTTATTCAAATCTTTCCTCCAAGAACTTAAAAAAATGGGATTGACAACTAATTTTGATAGTGCATTAGATATTCATCGCTGCACCTTATTTAATTATAAGGGGGATATATCATTCACAGATGTATGACAAAATGAAACAATTATGATTTCATGTAATTAAATTTAAGAAAAAGCCCATCTAGTGAATATTTATGAGGATGTGCGTATAACTGTTTTCACAAAAGATTGATAAACTTTAAAATTCATAACTTTATTTGTTATCAGATTTTCATGAAATTTTCAGCATCTTGCTCTGTGAATTTTACTCGCTTTATTTAGATATAAATATTTTCATCTCAGAATTGATTTAGTTACATAGTATTAAAAAAAGATATATCATTGGCTCTCATTTCATTACATAGTATTAAAAAAAAGATATATCATAATACCAATATTATTATGTCTTATTAGGCCTACATGAAGGCTCTCATAAATTTCAAAGTTATATGGTTCTAGAGCAAGAATGGCATTGAGTAGACCTACATGTATATCACTTGACCTTCTACTGAATGACAGAGAGACAATGACAACACAAATAAGAAAACCTTGCATTGTAATATTGCAATTGAAGTCACAATACAGTGAAAGTAGATTTGGCCAGTATTATTATCCTGTACCTGTACATCATATGATAGGAATTAGGCATGGAGGGTTTTAGATTTTATGAGAGAAGTAGAAATTATTTATAATTATGGAGAATTCATTGTGTCGATTCAAAACATGATTCATCGGGGGATTTATTTATACATGATGTGCAGTAGGATATTTCAAAAAGCTTCTGGGATATGTTTAAATTATAAACATGTACTCAACAAATGAATGGAGGATGATGATAATGATATCAGCAACAGAAAATATGATAATGATGAGAATTATGATTTTGATGATGATGATTTTTTAATTATGAAAATCACATCAGGGAGATCATTTCATGAAATGACTGTTAGATCATGGACATGGTTAGATCCCACTTGAAGTCTGGTTTGTCCATTCCATAGGCAGTCAGACACAGGTGCTTGTCAGTCATTGAAAATGAAAAAATATGTATAGCACAAATTTATGTTCTAGAAATGCTCTTCATTGTGAACTCTCCCTTATAACAGACAACTTTTTGTTCTTGTTGATTGTTTAGTATTATCTATAACATTTCCATGTTTGAAATACCTCTTACTTACACCTGTGCTTTGTGATGTAAAAAAGAGTATTGATCGAGGTTATTTTGTTTTGTATATCTTCTTTCACACTATGAATTGCATTTATTGGAGCTAAGTATTTGTCTAAGGACTTTGAAGGACTTATACAAGTCACACCTATAGAAACCACTGAGTGCATGCAGTTAAACAGACTTTGAGACTCCTTGCCCAGAGAATAAAATAAGCAAGAATTATTTTATACAATTTATGATGCCCTATACAATTAAATATTTACATTGTCCATTTGCAATATATATGTACGGTAAGTTGGTAAAACCAAGAAGATTCTATGACTGGAGTTCCAACAGGCAACAAATGTATTCAAGCAGCTGTTCATTTCTAAAGAAGCACAAAAGAAAGAACGGCAATAAGGACCTTTTTGATGTCCGCCTTCGAAGCCGCCAGTTTCAATGAAGAAATCTGAGGGGTGAAATTTTACGAATATTCATTTGTATCAATTTTTCATGTTTCATTAATTCATTAATAAACAAACTGAAATTTGAATGCACGACAAAACATCAATAACCAAGCACTATTACGACGAGATATTTGCCCATATTATATCAATTAACCTTTAATAAGTGAAAAAAGAAAGAATTTGACCGTTACTGAAACCAGATTTTAACACTTTTCCAACCATTTGCGGTGTTTCATAAATTAATTTGAGTCATATTTCAGGACATATTGCACAGTTTATTTTCGCATGCCTCCGAATTATGTACTACACATATAACCAGACCAAGATGCGGCGAAAAAGTAATTATCATCACAAAAGCTTATTTCCATTTATGTATGACCTATAGCTGAGGAGTCATGCGGGAATCATTTGTCTACACAATTGCAAGAGATGTTGAGCAAAGTGCATGCCTGACATACTTTCTGCTGGCGGCTTTTAACCTTGTTCAAAGAGATTTTATTTGCTGTTACTACCAACCTCGTAGCCAGGATTTCATTTTAGAGGGGGCGGTAAATGCACGCAAAGTGTGCCAACGCTTACAGAGCGCGCGAAGCGCGCTCCCTAGGGGGTGGGTGCAGGGAGGGGGAGTTTCCCCCTCCCGCGCGAAGCTTTTGGTGTTTCATAAATTAAAATGAAAAGGAGTCGTCTCTCTTGTCTCTAGTATCTATATCAGCTCCAATTCAGTTGACTATATTGTGATTTTGAACCTGGTTTTCAAAAAAGATTGTGAACGCACAAAAAAGGAATACAATGGAGGAAATTAAAATGATAATATTCCCGCGCGAAGTGCGGAAGCTAAAGCGTTTTATCAATTTTTTGCCATGAAAAGGGTCCCGAGAAAAGGATATTCTCAAACATATATTGAATACTTCCCTTGGAAAGATCAGATTTTATTACAAACAATTTAGCGACAGTGCATATCTTTAACTCGCAAAACAGAGGAGAAGAAGAGTATATGCCAGGAGGAAGATATTCCTCCCCGCGCAGAGCAACGAAACTCTGAAATTTCAAAGGGCGGATGTTTCATCAAAATAATGCAGATATCTCCAATACCCCATCGGCTCTAATTCAATTAATTTTCTAAGATTATTGAACTTCATTAAAAGGAAAATAGTGCGCAAAAAGTTGAAACTTCTGTGATTTATTGAAATTATATAATAATAATAATAATAATAGCGGTATATTTACCCAGGGTAGCCGCTTCAGTTCCGAAAACTGTTCTCCCAGCGGGCCCTGCTATTATTAAAAAGGATGCCTAATTTCTTTGACTTATCCTGAAGCGCTTCATTTTGAATTATAAAGAAACTTAAGAGTCATTCAAAATTTCAAACTGAGGGCGAAAAACAGGACAGGAGATGAATGTACAGGGAAATGACATGAAGTTGAATAGAATTTGATAAAAAATATTGTGCTTTTTTATTTAATACCCTTATACGATACAAATTTTATACCTTCCTCTTTTTGGATTAGGAACCTGTTTGCCCCAAAAATTATGGTTGTTTAGTAATGAGCTGAAAAGCGGGAGAAGTTGACTTTATGGAGGTGACGGCAGAAATTGATATAAAGATTTTACCCGCCCGGAGCCGACCCGACCAGAAGTTGCGCGATCAATTTAAAAAAAAAGATAACTTCATATACTTCGGCCTAACCTTACTCTAATTCCATGCCCTAATGTATACATTTGAACTTTAACTGGCAATAAACACATATAGCTGAGGTAAAAAAACAGGGTTAGAGAAAGGGTGGGGGAAACAATGGAGATCTTCAATATTTTCATTTAACCGCGCGCAGCGCGGAAGCAAAATTCATAATCATAAATTTAGAGCAAGAGTGAAGGAGTTTCTCTTTTGAGAAAAAAAAAGAAAAAAAAACCCACAAAGCTACCTTTCTTCCCTTTCCTCCCTTCCCTTTTCCTTTTCTCCTCTCTTTTTTCCCTTCCTTTTTTTCTTTTTGGGGACGTTTTGGGGGGGGCGACCGCCCCCACCGCCCCCCCTGGCTACGCGCCTGGTTACTCCATTTCATTTGAAACCTTGGTAAAACCACAGACTTACAAAGTAGTAGGTCCATGGTAAAATTTAATATTCATTCATTCATGAAGTAGTATTAAAAAGGAAATATATGGAAATTTGTAATACACAGTATGAGAGTGAGTGGCATCACAAAATTGAACTTTACTAATTATAGCAAGTTAAGAATTGAAAAAAAAGATAATCATTAAAAAGTCTATAGTTACTGTGTAGGCTGAGATTAAAGTTCAACACTTGTGACATGGTGTTTTGGCAATTTTTATTGCACTGATCGTTTTCGCAAGATGAATTATTTACTTTTAGTGGGCCAAACTGTCTGTTTAATGCACGTTGAATAAACATTCCGGACACCAATAACCTATTTCCTCTATAATGTGATCCATTGTTCTTGGGGGATTTATGTTAGTTGAGAGGTCCCTCTTGAAAACAACAGATGAATGATATTATGTTACTAGGATTTCTGATCGCGTCATGACATACACTGTACGGGTAGTCATAAATGCATTCATTTTTTGTAGCTTTTAGTTACCCCCACAATATGCCTATAATAATCAATCAGTAAATATAGTCCAGCTTATTTCAACTTGTAATATGCTAATATTGTAACACGTAAAGGTAAATGCTAGTTTTGGTAACGACATCAAAATGAGTTCGTACAGAATCCAATGAAATGACCACCAAAGTGTCTGTTTGTATAAATAAAACGCATGTGCCAAAGGATTCTGGAAGAAATTGTGTAATTGCTGAGAAATCAGCAAATAAACACAGGATTCGGGTAGAGCGTCGGGCCCGACGCTCAAAGCAATAATTATACACTGTCCCACGTGCGCTTATCTGTGTTGGGGAAGTTCAGTCTGAACATTTTTCAGCGTAGATTTCAAGATTTCACAAAGTTCAGTTTATGTAACTGTACCAGATCTAGATCCTCGATGATATACTGACAATTAAGCCTGGTTCTTACAGACTTTCTCATGAAATCAGTGTTTACTGCAACTACTGGAATTTCTCTTTAATGCTTGCTGCCAATCTTTCTGGTATTCAAGTGAAATTTTGATGAAAACAAAATTGGTTGGTTGAGAGTAAATATTGATTATCTTCATTTTTATTCAGAATTGAAATTTATAACTTAAAGTACAAGGTTTGATTTATCAAAAATGAGTAACTTGGGCCTGTTGCATTTAAAAGAAAAATTCTGACAATTTTTGCCACTGTGTCAATGGCATAATTTTGTATGGCAGTGAGAGTTTTTGTTTATTTACTAGAGTTTTTTTAATGGTAAATTAGCTTTATGCATCAGGACCTTGGTTTCCAGTTATATATAAAGGTAATTAAAATAGAATACATGTAGTTTATGTTGTAACCAAGGGTCCTATTCTTATTTGAAATATTCATTGGATAAAATTAAATTCAAAAAATAAAAAAAAAGTTAGTATTAAGTGCATAATGTACATAAAGATATTTCATTCTGATTTATAGTTATTGCATTTTATATTTCATTATTTATTTCTTACTTTATATCTTTTTATTTTTGACTTATTCTATATTCCAGTTGGTGACAGGGGATGATAGCTTAGCTATGCCTGATGTGAACATTCGCATGTTCCCCAAGGGCCAATATGACTATTCCGTGGACTCTTTACGTATCACCGTGTCGGTCTATATCGTCCTGGCGTATATGCCTTTCACGGCAGTCCTCCTTACCACGCTGGTCGTTGAAAAAGAACGCAAGATCAAGGAGGTGATGAATATAATGGGACTCAATAATACAACTTTCTGGTGAGTACATTGGAGAGGGGAGAGGGTGCGGATGGGAGGGGGGGGGGGTAGTACAAAGGGAAAAGTGGATTACAGAATAGAAAGTGGAAGAGGATGATGCGGAGGAAATACATGTAGGAGGGAGAGAAGGAGGTGAGTTCTGAAAGCTTCTAGTGTTAAAAAGTGAAATAGAAAGAAAAATAGGATGAGAAGATGGAAAATAGAGGGCAGGAAGAAGAAGGGGGGGGGGGGGAGTAAAATATGATGAAGGGATTAGGGGATTTGGGAGTACTGAGAACTTCTATTGTAAAAAGTGAATAGGTGGAGGTGATGGAGATAGACAAGAGGAGCAAGTGGAGGAGAAAGAAAGGGTGAAGGGATGTTGGAGAAAGTGAAATGGAGAAGAAGTGGAAAAAAAATTAAAAGAATAGGGGGAAGTGAAAGGATGAAACGGAGGAAGTAAAGTATGAGGGAGAGAAGGAAGGGAGTACTGAGAACTTCTATTGTGAAAAGTGAATAGAGTAGGATGATGAGATGGAAGATCGAGGCAAGGAATATTAGGGAGTGGAGGAGGAAGTGGTGGAGGAGGAGAGATGGGGAGGGGGGTAAGGGAGGTATTGGAGAGGGAGAAGAATTGGGGGAAAAGGATAGGATAAAGCGGGACAAGATGAAATTATAGAAGTATGGTAGGATGAAGAGAAGGATGAATAAGAGGTATAGAGAGAGGAGCAGGAAGATTGAATTTAGTGCATTTGAGATTATCAGAATATGCATGGTAAATTCTTTTTAATTTTTTCTTCCTTTTGTAGGTTATCATGGATTATTATCTATATCGGCATTGTCCTCATTGTTGCTATACTCATCGCAGGTTTCAGCAAAGCTATAACGTTATTGCCTGATGGGAATTTCTTCCTGATTTTTCTTGGGCTCTTCTTTTATGGCCTCTCAGGTAAGAGCAGTGTCATCATTCATCAATCTCTTAATCAATTTAAAGCTATACTAAAAATGTAGTTGCAGCGAGCAATGATTTCATGAGAAGGTCTTAAAAATTATGGTTAATTGCCTCAAAATTGTCACAGATCTAGATCAGTGGCCCGTTGCATAAAAGATTTGCAACTGTTGTAACTTTGCCATTATATCAACTACCATGGTAACCTTGATTGTGATTGGCTGCTGAGCTCTGTTACCATGGTAGTTGCCATAATGGCAAAGTTACAACAGTTGCAAGTCCTTTTTGAAACAGGCCCCTGGTATATTTACTTAATGCCAAATGTGTAAAAAAAAAGAATCATAAAATTTATACCGAGCGACAATGACAATTGATCACCAACAAAGATTAGCATTTGTGGGACAATATATTATTATTGTTTAAGAGAAGTCCCAGAAAGAATTGGCACGATTTTTAATGAAACCATACAATCAGTAGAATTGTAATATGATTGGATTCTGTACCAACTCACTTTGAGATCAATACTTAAACTGGCATTTATATATTTCAGACATTTCTCAAAACTCAACATTGAAGTCAGAAAATTTCCCCTTTCTAATAGATTTAAGTTGGTCTATATAGAGGTGCACTTCTTTGTATATAAATTTCTTTTATTTTCTAACTATTTCTGATATCATTGCGCTCTTTCAAGCAGTGAGTTTTGAGGATGTGTTTTAAAAAGATTGGCTCTTAAATTCCTAGTTGTGTGCAGTATATTACGCATCACTGCATTGATCAGATTATGCTTCAGTGGGTGCAGGTTATTGTGTAGTCATCAATGAGGCAGCGTGTGAAATACCACAGGCAGTTAAGCTCTTTGGTATGAAAGATTAACATTTAACCCTTTGTGGGACACATTCCCTGATATATTACTGAATACTTGTTTTGCTCCCAAAACTTTTTTTTAAGACTCAGACCGGACCCAAAAGTGAAATTGACACATCATATATCAACTGATAGTTTATAAACTATTAAGCACAACAATGCAAGCTTTATGCATTTTGTCACTTAGAGTATTTTGCCAAAGAAAAGCTCCAATTATCTGGCTTGGAAAATATATGTAGGCTTTCTTGTGCTTTTCACCTAATCTAATTCGTAATATGGAAATTAAAAAAAATTAATATGGCTATGCAAAAACCAATGGAATTACTACTACCCTCCTGACACAGTGTCATATCACATATTTCAGGCTGTTAAGGAGCTCAATAATGCCTATTGAAACCTGTTAATTTTAGGTTTTTCTTTAGGTTTTTCAAAATACTAATCTCTCAAGTGGTGAATATGCATAAAACATACATTGTTGTACTATATATAGCTTATGTATTTCCCATTTATATATCATTGGTATCACTCAATTTTCCATCCCACAGTGGTGACTATGTCCTTCATGTTCTCACCGCTGTTTGATAAGGCCACCACTGCAGGAGGTGCCGGAAGCTTCTTCATCATGATCTTTGTGATACCCTACATCCCTCTAGCACTCCTAGGCCCTGAGACAGTCCCAGTGGCCTTACTCTGGGTCCTGTGTCTCTTCTCTCCTACTGCAATAGCTTTCTTCATGGACAGGGTAAGTACATCCCTCTGGTGCTCCTAGGTACAGAGACAGTCCCTATGGCCCTACTCTGGGTCCTGTGTCTCTTCTCTCCTACTGCAATAGCTTTCTTCATGGACAGGGTAAGTACATCCCTCTGATGCTCCTAGGCACAGAGACAGTCCCAGTGGTCCTACTCTGGGTCATGTGTCTCTTCTCTCCTACTGCAAAAGCTATCTTCAAGGACAGGGTAGGTACATCCCTCTGATGCTCCTAGGCACAGAGACAGTCCCTGTGGCCCTACTCTGGGTCCTGTGTCTCTTTCTCTCCTACTGCAAAAGCTATCTTCAAGGACAGGGTAAGTACATCCCTCGGGTGCTCCTAGGTACAGAGACAGTCCCTATGGCCCTACTTTGGGTCCCGTGTCTCTTCTCTCCTACTGCAATAGCTTTCTTCATGGACAGGGTAAGTACATCCCTCTAGCACTCCTAGGCCTTGAGACAGTCCCAGTGGCCCTACTCTGGGTCCTGTGTCTCTTCTCTCCTACTGCAATAGCTTTCTTCAGACAGGGTAAGTAAATCCCTCTGATGCTCCTAGGCCCTGAGACAGTCCCAGTGGCCCTACTCTGGGTCATGTGTCTCTTCTCTCCTACTGCAATAACTTTCTTCATGGACAAGGTAAGTAAATCCCTCCAGCGCTCCTAGGCCCTGAGACGGTCCCAGTGGCCCTACTCTGGGTCCTGTGTCTCTTCTCTCCTACTGCAATAGCTTTCTTCATGGACAGGGTAAGTACATCCCTCTGATGCTCCCAGGCCCTGAGACTGTCCTTGTCCTTACTATGAGTCCTATTTCTCTTCTCTCCCACTTCTTCATGGAGAACGAAAGTCGAGATTCTCATAATCATATAATGATGAAGTGGTCCTGCTTTTGTAATATAATCAGAGGGTTGTGCATGTTTGTTCAAGTTCAACCTGGACATATTGTCCTTTGGTAAGACATCAGTCTTCAATTTGCCACTATCCACTCAGTATTTGAATGAGTACCAAGTATGATACAAAATACATGGTCGTACATTAACAGTTTGAGCTTGGAAGTTTTTGCTGGAATGCTGCACAATATGATGGCAAGCCTGGGGTAATAAGTGTTGACAGATATCACCTTGATACATTAAGTGCTACATGTATATGATATATTTCTGTACAGGGAATAATTTTCCTAGTTTCGCATCGCAATTTGCTCCACATTTTTGAAAGACTGCTATGCATAAAGTCTCTTGTATAGCATATTTTTACATAGGACTGTACATTACTTAGTTGAGAGCTTTTCTCTTATGACCAAAAATGCTATTCAAATTTGTAAAGCAAAATTATTCCCTGCTGTATATATTAAGTGCTTTATAACATTTCGTCTTTATCATCCATCAATTAATCAATTAATCATACAGTGTGAGTTAATATCTATCATTGACCTATTGCATTCTCAGTAGAAGCTATTAATTAATTTCTTGTCTAATCATATATTCTATATGTCTTCTGCAGTGTGTGGCATTTGAGCAAATCAATGGTCTTCAGTTTAGCAACCTCGGAGACGGCTACTTTCCACCCTATGCTCCTCTTGTGATGATCTTTGTGGATATCTTCCTTTATCTGATCATGGCCATCTATCTGGAGAATGTTGTTCCTGGTAAGCTATGATAATGCTGGATCTATTCAGTTTGTAGAGAGTTCATTGTGTAATATCAGAAATAGAAAGAGGAAGAAGAAGATATATATGTAGGCGGAATTATTTTCTTATCTTTGGCTGGATTTGATGAAATTTTGTAATTTGTGTTTGATTTTTGTGTTGTTGAGGTGTAGATGGCCTCAATCCATAATCAGTTTCATTAAATTCTTATAATCCTCATAGAGCCTGTTGAATTGGACCCACACTACAACCATGCGAATAAAAGGGAAATTGTGTATGATAAAAGCTATTGTGTAACCAGGAATATCAGGCTATAATTATGCAATTAATGATATAGTAAACAAGTTCATTGATACAATCTTAACTTGTGCCGATAAAGATGGTTTGTACTACGATCTAAAACACACTGGCATGGAACTCGTAGAGGATTGCCTGAGATAGCAACACTCTTGCAACTAGACTCCAAACATTGATTATATAAAGTTGGTGACTAGAAGAATTTATCTCCATCTCCTAGCTGAAAGATGCTTGGATAGACTGGAATGCCTTACAAGAACAGTCTTGTTCACTCATGCATTCAATGATATTCAAGTGGAGGTATTCACTTTTCAAAAGAGATTAAGAACCATTCATGAGGCGGCTTTCCTCTTTGAGTGCCCATTATAAGTGCAAAAGAGATAGGAATTTGTGACATGGGTGAACGAGAATACTTGGTTTAAAAATAGTTTCTTTGCTTCTCAGATGGCTAACCCATTTGGTCTACTATCAATTAAAGGAGAATGAAACCCTTGAAACCAGCTGAATCCATATCAAAGAGAAAAATCAAAGAAACATATTGTTGAAAGTTTGAGGAAGATTGATTGAATAATAAGAAAGTTATGAGCATTCGAATATTGAGATCACTAGTGCCATGTAGATCCTCCCAACGGCAATGCGACCAAGATCTGTGATATCACACACGTACAACTCCCTCATTACTTTAGTACTTATTTCACTTATATTCTCACTTTTATAGAGTCTATCACAAGGTGAGGTGTTCTCTATATGAGATGACAAGTACAGAGGTTCGTACAACATTATATCATTGATGAATCGTTTGTCATATGATTAGAATGAGCAAAAAGAGATGTTTTGGGGTATATTTTCAGTGTCCAAATGGGAGAGTTGTACGTGTGTGACATCACAGATCTTGGTCGCATTGCCAATGGGAGGATCTCCATAGCATTAGTGATCTCGACATTCAAATGCTCATAACTCTTTTATTGCTAGTCCTATTTTACTCAAAGTTTTGTTGATCTTATTCTTTGATTTTTCTGCTTTCACAAAAGCTAACTTGCTCCAAGAGTTTCATTCTCCTTTAACTGTAATTACTGTTTGGTGTACACCAAGCTTTTGTACACTACACCAACTGGGCTAAACCCATTTGGTCTTTTATCAATTTGCTGTTATTACTGTTTGATCTACACCAAACTTCTCTACACTACACCAACTGGGCTAAACCCATTTGGTCTACTATCAATTTGGTGTAATTACTGTTTGGTCTACACCAAACTTTCTACACTACACCATCTGGGCTAAACCCATTTGGTCTACTATCAATTTGTTGTAATTACTGTTTGATCTTCACCAAACTTCTCTACACTTCACCAACTGGGCTAAACCCATCTGGCCTACTATCAAGTTGTTGTAATTACTGTTTGTTTTACACGATATCTTTTACACTACATCAACCGGGCTAAACCCATTTGTCTACTGTCAATTTGGTGTAATTACTGTGTGGTCTACACCAAACTTTCTACACTACACCAACTGGGCTAACCCATTTGGCGTACTATCAATTTGCTGTAATTACTGTTTGGTCTACACCAAACTTTCTACACTACGCCATCTGGGCTAAACCCATTTGGTCTACTATCAATTTGCTGTAATTACTGTTTGGTCTCCCCCTAACTTTCTACACTTCACCAACTGGTTAGTAGACCAACTGGTTGTAGACGAACTAGGATGAGACAAAATAAAAAATAAACCAAGCAATTGGGGGCTTTGTAACCCAAAGATTAGTGATTAATCGCTAAATGAAATGGCGTATCAAGATCATCATTGCATGCACATTTTGCTCAGTAGACTGATGAGAAACCAATCAATTGTTTTTTTTTTCAAGTTAGCGATTATTCACTAACCTTTTTGTTACGGCTCCAGGGGCCTAATTCATAAAGACTTGAAACTATTGTAAATTTGCCATTATTGTATCTTCCATGGAAATCTTGATTATGATTGGTTGCTGAGCCCTGTTACCATGGTAGTTGCTATAAAGGCAAAGTTACGGTAGTTACAACTGTGTATGAAACGGTTGCAATTTACCATTCTGAACTGGTCTATGTAGCTTATCACCAATGGAGGTGCGATAGCTCAGTCAGTAGAGCAGGGGGTTCGTATTCCGGTGACCTGGGTTCAACTCCCAATTGGTGCGCTAGTGCCCTTTGGTAAGGCATTTAAATCCTGACTACCAGGTCAATGAAGACCTTAAGCCGTCGGTCCTCTGGTTGCTTGCTTACAAGCATTCATGCTTTCTTAGCATTCAGGTAAAAAATCAACCCAACCAAAATGTGTTTTCCTTTTACCTTCAGTTTATTGTTCGCATGTTTTTTTTCTCCAAAATCTATTATTTCAGGAGCGTACGGTCAGAGCATGTCCCCACTGTTCTTCTTAAAACCATCCTATTGGTGTGGCAGGGAAATCAAGGATCCTAATGACCGGACTGGACTTCTAAGTGTCAACGGTCAAGCGGAGGGTGAGCACAACATCGAGAACGCCTTGGTTGAGCCAGTCCCAGCTGCTCTCAAAGGGAGAAATGGAATAAGGTAGGCATTATCAAACACAGAAGGAATTGTCATACACAGTCTGAATGTTTTTACATACCTAAAGCCTATACAGCAGTATATGAAGAAGTTAGGGATATTGTTTCATTTTGGAAAGTTGAAAATGATAACAAATTAACTAGTTTCTCCCAAAGGTTAAAGACACTGAACACTGCATGTATGAGATTAGAACCAAGATAATTAATTATCCTTGATTTTTTATCCCCATCAAATGAATTTTCTCCCATGTTATTTTACCATACTATGTATGTATTTTGATATTTGTTTTTTCGTAGTCATACATGTATGCACATATTTGTGTATTTAAATGAATTTACGTGTATGGATTTATAGCGCTATAAAAGTATTTTTGCACCTTTTATTTGTGTTGTTGTTTCTTAGTGGAATAGATGAATCTTGAAACAACTTTGTTGGCCCGGACAGTCCTGCTTTCAATCGTTATATTTCAATATGAAGGTTTTTGAAGAGCAGTCAGAGGACCATTTCTCATGATAAGACTTGAAGATTTATCAATGATTATATCCATCTTTCCTACACCTTAATTTTATCATCAACACACACTATATATTTTTTTTCATTTTTCAAGGATTCGCAATGTGAAGAAGACGTTCCATGGGAAAGGTGGTAAACCAGATGTCAAAGCAGTGAATGGTATGTCCACTTTGTGTTTTGTCACACATACCTTCGATTGTAGGGCATATTTTTACAATGGATTACTTTGATTACAGTGTATAATGAATTTGTGAAAATCGATCTAATGGTCAGTCGCTGACCCTAGTGTTCCCTATGTCTTGCTATGTCACTCAATCCTCTGACAAATATTTTCATCATTAAGAACAACCTTGTTGAAAAATAAGGGGAAAATGTGTGTTATCTGGAAATATGTTACTGCTAGTGAAGACTTCCTTAAAGGATGTGTGATAGATCGGTTATGTGAGCAGAAGTCCGCCAACGTCTTCTTTTGATCGAGGTTAAAAAAAAATCACCACCACCACATGGAATGAATATTAATTGAATGTCATAAATGTAAAGTATATTCATCGGACGACCTTGAAATAACCATTGATTAATGGTTGAACTCCTATCATACTCTTAGGTATTTCATTGGACATCTACGAGGGTCAAATTACATGTCTTCTTGGCCATAATGGAGCTGGCAAGTCTACCCTGATGAACTGCTTGACTGGTATGGTCAAGGCCACCGATGGCCACGCTGTTGCCTACGGACTGGACATGTTTGACAAGTCTGATATGGAGAAGGTCCGTAACATGACCGGAGTGTGCCTACAGGAGAATACTCTTATAGATCTCCTAACCCCTGAAGAACATCTCAAGTTCTACGCAGGACTTACAGGGATTTCAAAGTCACAGATCCCAGACAAGGTTTGTTGGAATGTTCTATCGCTGTGCTGGCAATCGCTCTATTTTCAATTCCCTCTCCATCCTCTGACCTGTTCTGAAATCCAATGTGAATTCAAATTTTAACCAAACATGAGGATGAAGCCCAAAAAGGAGCATAAATATGTATATATGCAACCCTCTAGCTGGGCATGTTGGCTGAACCAATTGCTTAGGGGACAACTCACATTCACATCTCATGCTCTTGTAAATATTCTCTGTGTAATGTCTTTAAACGTCTTTGTGCAGGTGGAGAAAGCCTTGGAAGAGATCGACCTCAAGAATCAGCGAGCGACCTTTGCAAAGGATCTCAGTGGAGGTCAGAAGCGCAAGCTCTGCGTTGGAATCGCCATCATTGGTAACCCGAAGGTCAGTCATGCAGCTTCATGTGTTTTCTCATTACAGGAATAAGAAACAAGAAAATAGCAATCTCTGATTGTCATGTGTACAGTGCTGAGAAAGCTATCAATTGGAAGGAATTAATTTGAATTTTGCAGGTAGCTTTAATATCATTAAAGGTCAATGATGGTGTAGTTCATCATGTCAGCTGTGATTTTTGATCATTAATTCATATTCTTTTGAATCATTCTTACCCAATGTTATTCTTATCCAAAATGATGTTTTAACAGCATTTCTCAGCCATGTTCTGTAGCTTTTTGCTTGCACAATAATCAATATGAGTTGTTAAAATAGAAGCAATGGTATGCTTTCAGCTTTGTTTAATACACAACATAATAGTATCCTATGAATAAGGATATTTGTTGATAGTCTTGACAACTTATTTTGGCATATCATCCAAATGTTAAAGTTTGTGAAAGTAATGATACAGAGTGATGTTTCCTAAAGCTTTTTGTACATTAAGCACAAATTAATGTGCAAATGTTGACCATTTTTTGTGCAAAATAACATACTAAAAATTCCCCAAATCTTAAAATATCTATGAACTGCGAACTGTTTATATTCTCTTCAAACCTTGAACAATAACAAACTTTACATTGAAATGCTTCTTAACAACAAATAAAAGAATATCAAAAGATCAGATTCCAGCTTGGACTGATGGGATTACACATTATTAAGAATCTGATCAAGCATAAGAAAGGGTTACCAGCATGCATATTAAGATCATGGATTCCTTACGGACAACTTTATTAATGAGCCACTGGGTGTTTTTGTTTCATGGTAGATCCTCTTTCTAGATGAGCCTAGCAGTGGAATGGACCCATACTCAAGACGTAAGATGTGGTCTCTTCTGAAGAAACAAAGAGAAGGAAGAGTGACCCTACTCACCACACACTTTATGGATGAAGCTGATATATTAGCAGGTAGGCAAACATGAGCTAGGAATAAATTGAATGTGATGGATAATGCAATTTAGCAAAGGTCTGCAGTGTTTTTTTGCCACAGCCCTGCTATAAAGGGGCGTAAAATGTATTTATACAGTGCCTTTACCCACATTCCCCATTTCTGTATTGGGTATGATGAAATAGGAAGATAAGCTGTTTTACAGGGAAGATTTACATGGAAGATTTCGAGGGAAAAGATGTGATGGAAAGAGATGGCTCTTTTGGTTAGATGCCTCATGTAATTTTTCATTGCACCTTTTTTTTATAATGTTTTTATAAAATATGGATGTCTTTTATATTGTCCATATTGTTTGAATTGATCTTGATTGATCTTATACATTGATGTACATATTGTTTGAAACCTTATCCAAATAAACTTTGAAAATTATAATGATTATATGGTGAAGAAGAAAATTAGTAATTTTATGAATTATTATCAAGTGCAGCACTTATTTATTTTTAGATAATGGAAGTATGCAGAAAGAGAGATAGGGGGAGGGGGAGAGGATAAAGCAAAAGAGAAGTAGTAGTAAAGGAGAGATGGAGAATTAGGAAAAGAAGAATATGATTAATGGATCATAGATCATTTTCAAACCATTTGAAAGAATTTTTGTGAGTACAGATCAGAAATAGCATTCATGGGAAGGATGAATTAAAATCCATCCATGTTTCATGGGGATTATGGAGAAGGAGACAGAGAGGAAGGAAGATAAATAGGGCAGTGTGATTTAAATAAATAAAAAAAAAAACTGTGTGCTTTTTCCCCTTTCTATTGGCTTTCTTCAGATCGGAAAGCAATCATCTCTAAAGGACAGTTAAAATGTTATGGTTCATCCTTGTTCCTGAAAAATAAATTTGGTGTTGGATACCGTCTTGGGTAAGTTAACTTTGTCTTTTGTTTGATATATGTATCAATTCAACTCTCCAAGGAAAATTGAAATGTTAGTTGATACAAGATCAGTTGCATGGCTTCCCATGAAGGTTATAAAAAAACCCTGTAAGGCTGGATCACCAAAACACACCATTAATAACAATATTGATAAAACTAAAAATCTCCTATCAGTAATAATTTGTAAGCACATTCTTTAATTTTTTTGTGTCAAAAGGTAAATATGAAAAGAGTAGAAATGTGCAGAAAAAAGTAGAAGTTCATATCAATATAGAGATACAAATAATGATATTAGATAGTGTAAATTAAAGGAGCATAAAAGATAAAGAGTTGAAGAAGAAGGAAAGCATATGAAAGAAAATGTAAACTGTAAAATGGTATATTTTCGAAATAGGAGCTAAGTGCATAAAAAGAAGTGACTATAAGCTTAGTGCATTTAGTTTCAATTAAATCTATTGTGTAAAAGGGTAAATAGAAGCTATCAAAGTGTGAAATGTGTTAAGGGTAAAAAGTTTAAATAGGTGGTAAATAAAGTGTTAAGTGTAAAAGATGTAAAATCAAGTCTTATGTAAACAGTTCAATAAGGATGTAAAAGTGTGTATTATTGACCCCCCCCCCAAGTAAAATCAAAGAACAAAAATCAATAAGATAAAATGCAATGTACAAAGATTTTTACTTCTAATTCATTCAGAAAATAGGCATAGAACAGGTTCAATATGTGAAATCAGTGGGAAACTTTTCTACTTATTTGCATTCACAATTCTCCAGGCTTGTAAAGGAAGGTAGCTGTGAACAAGATGAGGTCACTGATGTAATCCAAACATACATCCCTGAGGCCTCTGTCATACGATCTCATGGTATGGAACTAGCATACAGTTTACCCCTCAAAGATGTCTCATCATTTGCAGGTAATTATCAAGGGAATTATATTTGTATCCTGTTTTATGTGAAACATTTCATTCAAATTTTCCTATAACATTGAACTCCTTACTTGAAAGTTATATCAAGCAGGACTGAACTTCCTTTGTTTAATCGGTTCCTAATTGACTAATGTTTTCTGACAAATATGGAATTAATCCTTGGATAACCTGCAATGAATGAAAATTATATTTGAAAATTAGTTTTATCCCCTATTAAAACTTTGATTTCATGATCATGTACATGTTCGTTCTTAGTGAAATATTGGACGATTTGTATGTTTCATACGGAATGTTCATTATCACGATAGGCTTGTGGGTCGACAACCTTTTTCTAAGTCATACATGACAGCATAGGCCAGAAGTGAGAATTGACAAATTAAACGATTATTTTATGAAATGTAGGAAAGAATGTAGATTTGTCAAGAGAGCTACAAGTAGGATCCCAAGAAAACAGTGGTGTTTGACTGAGGTTTGTAATCAATTTGAAAGAGAAAAACTGATAAATGCATGGTGTTACGGAACACTGTTGTCAACAGATCTCTCAGGATTAATGCAAACAGGTGACATCACAGTCACTTTTGTGCATATATTATGAAACTCACAAATTAAAAATACACAATCTCTCTGTCATGTCACATAAACTTGACCTCATCACTGTCCTTCCTCCTCTGACAGGTATGTTTAAGAGCTTGGAGGAGAAGTCGGGTGACCCGGCATTCGGTATACAGAGCTATGGTGTTTCCATGACGACCCTAGAGGAAGTCTTCTTGAAAATTGGAGAGGAGGCTGAAATAGATGAGGCTGATGCAGGTAGGTTTTTCTTTATCCTGAGGAAAGTTAGGGAGGGAGGTTGTTGCATGGAAGGAGGAACCGGGGAAAGGGGGCAGATAGAAGCAGAAGGGAAGGTTGAAAAAAACAAGTTTTCATAATGGAGTAGTTTACACCGACACCTTTTTTTCTTCAAAGAAAGTCTTTATTCAATATTATTTGTGGTGAAAATCAGTGATAGCCCTGTGATATAACTATTTCACCCCTTTGTCAACTGTTATGAAAATGACTATGTATACTGATTTCAAATAATCACAGAAAGCTGATGTTTATATGAGCAACATTTGTTCAGGAATAGGTAAATATCAAATAAACAGTAAATTGTGTGCAACAACATTTTCAAACAGAAATTGTTTTATTGAACCAAAATCAGGAATGGGTTAATATCAAATAAACAGTGAGTTATGTGCAAAGATATTTTCAAAGAGAAATTATGTTTATTTTAGCAGATATTTGGAATCGGTAGATGTCAAATAAACAGCAAGTTATGTGCAATAACATTTTCAAACAGAAATAATGTTTATTTGAGCAGATATTTAGAATGGGTAAATATCAAATAAACAGTGAGTTATTGTTCTTAAAATCGAAAGGAATTTTATTTTATGTTCCTGCTCTGAAAGAAAAGCACATTTTTGCTGTTACATGTAGTGGTGGGTAAGAATGTCTGCAATGTAACAAAGAAGTGATGGTTGATATGATAATCATTAGAATAACAGGTAAAGTTGCATAAGTCCACCTTCTACAGAAAGTCAAATATTTGTCGAAGTTTAGCGTTTCCTTAGACAAGATTGTACAGAGAATGTGTGATATACCTCATCTTAGTCATCTCTGAAGTCAAGCAGATATCTCTAGTCCCAATAGATTTGACTCCGGTATAGTTTCCCGTGTTTTACTCAAATGTCTCCAGAAAATATGAGTGGAATATCAAAGGGTCTCCAGATAACAAGGCTCATTGTATGGAAGATAGACAATGTGGAGACTTTTTAAAATCATTGTGTTATGCAAATTTTCCATTTTCTTAATCGTGACGGAACCTTGTCTATAAGGAGCCATTGGGTGGAATAGATTTAGTCTATTCCAAAAATAGTTTCAGAAAAAAAAGATGTATAGGATTTAAGGATGGGAAGGATCTAAATTACATGCAAATTTCATATCCCTTCATTATCTCCTGAGATTTTTCTGGATTTCTCTGATTTGTTCTTGCTTTTGCACAGCAAAACAACCCCTTTCAAGAACTAATGTAAGCCAATTTTATGATTTTTGACATGCCTATTCATGATATGCATGTAAACTGCACTAAGCCAACAAGCCTTGCTTTAGTGTATGATTTTTTGAAGGACAAATGAATTTGTTTCTTCGGTTTCGTAATTGCAAAAAAAAAATGCAACTGTTTCATGAAAGAAGGGGCCTATTACACAAAGCTTAGTGATTGATAGTAGGGGACGGCGGGGTAAGATGAGACATTTTTTGCTCTTTGCATGTTAGGACTGATATGATTAATAATTTTGTAGAAATAAGTACCTTGCCTTTTAATTTAATTCTTGGGAAACATTTTTTACCTATATGAATATTTTTACCCCCACACTGAAAGGCACTGTCACATTTGAAACAAAAGATGTCAAATGGCTCAACTCGCCCAACCCATGGGGTAAAAAAAGCTATGGGGCAAGAATCAGCATACCAAATTTTTTATTTATTAGTCTTTTCACTTGCTAATTCTCTATAAATTCTAAATATCCTCTTAAAGAAAACAATTGTCTTTTGAATTTGGTCCCTTCTGCCTGCATATCAATGATCTTTTAAGGTCTGTTTGTTTTTATATACATTACCATGTGAATTACCATGGCTCAACTTGCCCCATGTTGGCTGGCTCAACTTACCCCGGTCCAAACTTCATGGGATATTTTCACATCCACACAAGTTTTATGCACCCATCATGACTATGACAAGAATGAGGATCCATACCTGGACTAACATTATTGTCATCTTTTGTCCATATTATAGTTAAAGATGCATGTGGGTTGAATGCACTTATCTATTTCACACTTTCTTACTTTTTTGACAAAAATTTGTATTTTTCCCTCTGAAAAACTACTTTTTGTTTCAATGTTGAAAAAAATGTGGGGTTATGCAATGGGTCATCAATATGGCACCACCACAATGTCTGACTCATTCATAATTAATTGGCCCGGGGGTAGTGGCTCAACTTACTCAGTATTGCTGACATGTACCTATCAGTTGTGGAAACACATTATTTGTCAGACTAGCAATATACATTCTGTATATTGTTCATTAGAAATTACCAAACAAAAATTATTCATTATTATTTAATATGTTACTGTTTTTATTTGGATATGTGTATGATAATTTGTTTTGCATATCTGGGCCCATTGCAGAAAGAGTTGCATTTAAACGCAAGTCAAAAAATCAATCACAAGTCCAAAATGCGCGCTGTTGATTGGTTGAAAATCAAGTTGCGCATGATTTTTAGAGTTGTGATTGATTGCATCTCTTTCTGCAACGGGCCCCTGATGTTATCAACTGAAAGTGAGAATGGGGTGTATTTGTTTCAATTTCCATCTCTTTAGCTTAATCATTTTGGTTTCCATTTTCATCAATTTTTTTTTCTTCATTGGATCATTCATGCTAACGCAGCCAAAAGACAAGGTAAAAGCCTAACATGTATCCATGAGTGAAATTAATGTGCTTTGCATAATGAATATTATCAATAATCTTAAAGGAGAATGAAACTCTTGGAGCAAGTTAGCTTTTGTGAAAGCAGAAAAATCCAAGAATAAGATCAACAAAAGTTTGAGTAAAATAGGACTAGCAATAGAAGAGTTATGAGCATTTGAATGTCGAGATCACTAATGCTATGGAGATCCTCCCATTGGCAACGCAACCAAGATCTATGATATCACAGATGAACAACTCTCCCCTTTTGGACTCTGAAAATATACCCCAAAACATCTCTTTTTGCTCATTCTAATCATATGACAAACGATTCATCAATGATATAATGTTGTTAAACCTCTGTACTTGTCCTCTCATAAAGAGAACACCTCACCTTGTGATAGATTCTATAAAAGTGAGAATATAAGTGAAATAAGTACTAAAGCAATGAGGGAGTTGTACGTGTGTGACATCACAGATCTTGGTCGCATTGCCAATGGGAGGATCTACATGGCATTAGTGATCTCAATATTCAAATGCTCATAACTTTCTTATTATTCATTCAATCTTCCTCAAACTTTCAACAATATGTTTCTTTGATTTTTCTCTTTGATATGGATTCAGCTGGTTTCAAGGGTTTCATTCTCCTTTAATTTGAAGACATGCTTGTTAATAACCACCTAGTTTTAAAACCCACATTGTGCACACATTTTTGAAAACCCTTCAAATTTGGTAGGAAAATCATGTTTCACTACCACTTTCCTTTTCAAATATGAAAGTGCACCACATTATAGTTGCAAAATAAAAAATGTTAATTTACAATGTTCAAAGTGCTCCAATAAAAAATTGGGTTTGCTTTATAACCAAAGCAGCGTGGTACTACAACACTCTAGTGCATTATACGTAATGGCCATCGCTGTTATGTCCTACAGAAAAAAATGACAAATCCTTTTAAATAGATCAGTAGAAATGTATAATTATATGTGCTCATATTCAAAATAGGGCAAAGTTTTGTGGTTTTATGTTGGCACTGTTATACATGTACTGTTAGATTTTTAGTTAGAAGAACCAGAAAACAATTCTGTAGTAACTGTTGAGATTAGCAATGTATTAAAATTATGTGTATCTAATATTACATTATATGTACGTATGTGTCTGATACATGTAGTTCACTATTCTTACTGATTGCAGCTTCTTCTTTGTAATGCATGCAATAATTTTTCTTAAACTTTATTTTTTTAGAATATGCATGCAATAATATGTAATGTGGTTTTGATATCTAGTATCCTTTTCTCAGCACATATGATAATCTGCAGGACCCCCAAATTTTAACATTATTTTATGAATGACCCCTTATCCAAACAAAATTTTTACTTTTTTTCTCATATTGGGTCATTCACAAAATTTAACATAATATTGTGAATGAACCCATATGTTAACAAAGTAAAAACAAAATTGTTTGACCATTTCTTTTGCAAGGCAACTGTATTAAAAATGCATGATATTATTTTCTTGTGATATTCGGTACCCTGGCAGGTACATGTAGATCAGGTATACAGGTCTTCTATTCCACTATACAGTGTGTCCCACAAAAAACGAAACCGAGATTTATCAATGATTTATCATAAATTAATCACAAATACAATAGACAAATGACCTACCATTGTAAAGCTTAGAATCTCCTCTTTCATCTGAAATTACTTACATTATTTCTCATTCACGCATGAGTGAGCAAAAACAATTTGAAGAGGGGATACCAAAAAGTCATATGGCGGGCTGTATCTGGGTTTCAAAAATAGAACCACATTTTTAAAAAGTTCAATATCTGCTCTTTAATTTGATACCTCAGTTACAGAAAATGGTCAAGAAATAACAAAGTTCTGGTTATTTGAAATAAGGCTTGAATTTCAATAATTTCAAAAAATTAAGAGGTTTTACAGGCTAGCGTTCAAGCTTACTTGACACTCCGTTTTGTTGACGATCAGCCATGCGTTAAAACTTTTGTTAACCATGCGATAGCTTCTGTGGGAAACCTGTGAAAACATGTTTATTTAATGAAATTATGGAAATACAAGTATTGTTTCGAGGGAACATAACTTTTTTACTTCTAGACGATTTTTTGTGATTAAGGTATCAAATAAAAGAGCAGATATTGAACTTTTTAGGCATGTGATTTTCTTTTTGAAATTCAGATACCTCCTGCCAAATGAGTTTTTGGTATCCTTTCTTCAAATTGTTTTTGCTCACTGATGCGTGAATAAGTAATAATTTAAGTAATATCAGATGAAAGAGGAGATTCTAAGCTTTACATTGGTAGGTCATTTGTCTATTGTATTTGTGATAAAGTTATGATAAATCATCGCTTAATCTCGGTTTTGTTTTTTCTGGGACGCACTGTATATTTTTTTTTCAATTGACTTTGACCTTTTTTGTATGTCTGTGAATTAATTGCTTTGTTGAGTAATAGTAATAGTAATAATAATGACACTGATATTAATGATGTCATTACTCATGATGCAATATCATATTTTTGCCACACCTAAGAAGAAACCGCAATAGTGATTTTCATCATTGTATAATATTTTCTTTGGCGATTTTTGTTATTTTTTGTTCTCATGCACAGCTGCTGAACAGACCTCAAAATTAAAGAAAAATAAAATAGGTAAATGATGATTTTAAAGGGGATACCCAATGGTTGCATACTCTATCATGAAAATATCGTCCTTATTAGAAGAACATTGAAGATATGATGACATTAATTTTTCTATCAAAATTCTTGCATTTTGGTCTTCTACAAAATTGGGTAGCCCCTTTAATGGATTCACAGAACATTCATTTACATTCACACCCACTGTGTGTGTTTAGTGTTAGTTATACCTCGGTCACATTTCCCCTATGGCGCAAGTCGAAAACAGCCGTTTTAACATTTTCTGTACCAGCAACATATAGCAGGGGTGTGAGAGTTCAGATTTTTATCTGATTTCAGATTTTTTGTTTTGATTTTCAGCTTAATTTCAGGTTATTTTGGGCCTTCCTCTGTACAAAAAGTATGGGAGCTCTTTCTATTTCAGACTTTTTCAACACTCTTCAGCTTTTTTCAGATCTTTTTATTTGTGACCACTCACACCCCTGATATAGGTGGTTGGAATTAAAATGAATAAAACGGCCGTTTTCAACTTGCCGTATGGCTGCCATAGGGAAAATGTGACTGAGGTATAAATCAGCACATTTTACACAAGTTCACAAGTTTAAAGACCCCCATGTAACTAACTACTAATTTTGAATTGGTGGGAAGAATATGAATTTGATCTTTCAGAACTCTTGTTTTGTTGTGTGTTTTCAAGTTGACACAGTTTCTCTTTGTTTTATTGTGGAATTTTCCTCATAGATATACCTCTATGGGAGATGCTGCAGTGCTATTTTTAAAAAGTTAGCCCTACCTTCAGTAAGAACTAGTAGGTCTTGGATAGCTTTATAGTTACATATAACTTAACATTTTGATAAACCAAAATTTCTCTTAATAGGCCTACAAAGGAGATCAAACCTTTTTCATGTACACGAACCATGCCAGTCATAGCCAAACATAAACGATCTTGGAAGAGTAGTAAAAAGTAGTGAGAAAAAGCAGTGTCTGGATAATCAAATGAGAGGAAAATAAATAAAGGAAAAGAAATATCACCTACAGCTGCAGGGATTTTTCATTCAATCATGAGACATTTTCAACATTATTTTCATATGCACACTGTACTTTCAAACCTGATCCATAATCACCGGCAATCACAGTTACACTTTCTAGGGACAGGTTTCAAAATTGACTTCTAATTGTATGGTAACTTTGCCATTATGGTAACTACCATTGACACAGGGCTCAGCAGTCAATCAAAATCCAACTTTCAATGATAGTTCGATGGCTAACTTGAATGGTTAAGCTCAATGAAATCGGCAGCTATTGTCAACAAATTCTTACTCATTAGGAAAGTAATGAATACCTTTAAATTTCTCCCCGTATTTGGTAGAAATGCATGGCATTGGTATTTTGTTGTCGATTTTTGTATTGTAGGATTTTTTTATTGTTGTGTTATGGGGGGGGGGGAGCTTGTAGTTCAATAGTTTAAATGGTGATGTTCATGAAGATGACAATGGTGATGATAATGATAATTATCAAAATGATTATGATGATGATGGTGATAGTGATGATGATGATGATGTTGATGATAGTAATGAAAATTATGATGATGATGATTGCACTGACATTGGTATTAATGATAAGATGATTTTTGATCCAGATTATAAAGTGAATTGCAAATAGTATTTTTATAATTTATGAAACTGCACATAATGCTTTGACCAACATAACAAAGGGAGAACAAAAAAAGACGATGGAGATAAAACTAGTTTAGGAGCAGAATGAGAGAAATTGTTTGAAGTTTTAAGCTTATAATTGCATATTCAGTGCATGGAATGACTAGTTGTTTTGTTTAGTTCAGCACCGTTCAAGAACCACCGACATTGAAATGGATGGTTTTGTTTCTTTTCACTAAATTATTTATCAATGTTGCATTTAAACTTTTGACTTTTACATTTTTACATTTTAATTCTAGATTCTTTCTGCTTCATTCAAATGACCATAATTGCATGATTTGTTTGCACTGATGCAACCAACAACTATATTGTTTTCTAATGCTTCATATTTTCCATTTCATCTCTCATAAGCTATTGAAGCCGCTCAAATCAATCTATCAGCACCCTCTAATGGAACCTCTAGCCCTGGACCTGTCCCCGATGGTAAATAAATCCTCAAAGTAAAATATATCATCTCTGTATAATCCCATTTCATATAAACCTCTCTTGCTAGATGTTAGCTTATACTCATCCACAGCACTTGATATTCATCCTGAAGATGTAAGTGATTGTATCCTTGGTTGGGAAATTTCATGTTGGTGTTGGTGTTTAGTGTAAATAGGCTGCCTACTCTACAATGTAGTGCTGACACCTACATTTATTTGGTTTATAAAACTGATACCAATGACATCGTTTAAAGCTTATTTTCTTTGAATGAACTTGAAAAGGGTAGAATTTGCCTCTAAAGAGTAAAATTAACAGCAATAACAGCGAAAGGTCTATTAACTCTTTGGATCCTGAATTATTGGGATGGTTCATGACCTATAGGCCTATGGATCTTGAGCTATAAGGATTTCCTTGAATGTGAGAGTTGTGGGTCACCCCCCCCCCCAAAAAAAAAAAAAAAAAAAAAAAAAATAAAATAAAATAAAATAAAATAAAATAAATAAATAAATAAATAGAAAATAAAAAATAAAAAAGTAAAAAATAAATATAAAAAAATGAAAAAATAAATAAGGTCCTTTCTCTCTAACTTCATGGGTTAACTCTATTTACTTATACAAAATGAGACACATATGAAATTTAGCCAATTACTTTTCAGTCAACATGTATTTTTTTATTTTTATCCATTCATTTATTTTTAGGTGGCGTTTCTATAGATATTTCTTTTTCTCTGATTCAAATAATTTAAGAAATAATCAGAAGACATCAGCAATCTCGTTACTAATCACCTAATCGAAAACAGGTGCACCTTAACTTTCAACGCCAGCTGTAAAGAAGTCACATGACTTGTGGCCATTAAAATCAAGCTGTTCTGGCTATTTAGCATTCACTGTGAGGCCAGGATCTGGGCATTTTTGGTTCAAAGTGTTGAAATAGTTTTTAACAACTAAACACACCTTGCCACTGTCATTAACATGCTTAATAGTGCTTTCACTGTAGTATAATCTTTCTCCATATTTCACTGTAGTATAATCTTTCTCTATACATGTATATCACTGTAGTATAATATTTCTCTATATTTCCAAATATTTGTGGTAACTTCTCTTGTATCATTCATATACATGCACAGTGGTGCTAAAAAGTTAGTGCTCAGCCCATCATAAAACGGACTCCTCCATGCCGAGTGTTGAATGGAGACCACATTACAATGTTCGGCGAGCCCAGAGAAACAAACTTTATTTAATGTAATATGTTATTACCTGACTTCACAATCAAATATCTAAAACATGGCAGAACTTGAAATATGTTCACTTTCTGGTGGGGTTTACTAACTTTAATTTTAGCATCACTGTATATCCGTGTTGGATGTTCCTTTTTTTTCCTTTCTTTTTAAAAGACCAGGTGGGTGTTTCATAAAACTGGTCGTAAAGTTATGCAAGACTACACACGTCTGGTGACCTTTCTTGTGCCACACTATTCCTATGTAGCTCACTTAGCACCTAAGATAAGTTGTGCGTAACTTTACGAGTAGCTTTATGAAGCACCATCTTCTCCCAGTGAATATATACATCAGATTCATGGCTCATAGATTGGGTATTGAATTCTCAAGAAGATCTTTATTCCCATCCATCTGGGCAAATTACACAAACATCGCAAATAGAATGAAAAGTTTATTTCGATGAACTATTCATGATCACATTGGTTATGAGTTATATATCACAGAAATGTTTAATTCACATAAAAAAGAGTGATTCTTTATACAGTCCATGTACCTGTGGAAGAATATACTGTCAACTGATATCTTATTGTCAATCACTATACTTAACTGCGGTTTCACTCGTAAACTCACAATCTAAGTAAATTAATAACACATGCCTGCCTGTCTCCACCCGGATGAACATCAATAATATGCCCCAATGCAAAAATCACACCATTTATGTAAAAAGTGTGCATCCTTTTTTTATTCAGCTACTTGCAAATGCAAATCGCATTGAGTATTCTGTAATAGTGCATTCTTTTGAGCTAGGTTGACCGTGATATTAAAGTAAATTGATCAAGACCTATTAAATGGAAATGGGTATCTCTGAGAAGCCGAAGTATGAACTTGGTATAATGAACTGCTTGGAAAACAATAAAGATTTTATTCTTCTTCATATTTTGCTATGCAGTTCCTCCTGGAGCAGTATCTGGTATGACAATGGAAGACTCTGGACCTGGAACAGGTGCTTCAGTAACAGTCAACATGGAACAGTCTCCACTGGACTCGACCATCATGGCAACCCAACCTATCGTAGTGAAACACAATGAGCAGCTCAAGAGTCTGATCTATATCGAAGCAATTCGAGCTGCCAGGAATCCAGCAGTAAGCTATTGCCATTTCAATCCCATGTTCTTTTGCCTCCTCTTGATGGTTGCGATGATGATGACGATGATAACGATGATGATTATGATGCTGGTGGTGATGATGATGATGATGATGATGATGGTGGTGATGATGATGACAACAATGGTGATCACGATGATGAAGATGATGATGATAGCCAGGATGATAACAACGATGATGATGATGATAATGATGTCGACGATGATGATTATGAGGATGATGATGATGACGATGATGATGATGACAGTGATGATGATGATGAGGAGGATGATGATTGATGGTGGTGATGATGATGATGATGATTGTGAGGATGAAAATGACGATGATGATGATGAGTAACCACATATTGTGCCATTTATCTGAAAAATACTCTATTTGAAACAGCAAGGTGCAGTGGTTCTTTCTCCCGCCCTGTAATTAGAAGATCATGTGTTCAAATCCCAACATTGTACTTGTGTCCAATCTGCACTTTGCCACCAAGGTGTTTAATAGGTACCTGATAGGATGCTAAAGCCAATGTAGTATACCTAGCATATTAGTGTGCAAGCCCTCACTAGAATGTGTCTCATGGCATGCAAAAAATGTCTACATTATGAACAGGCAAGCCAAAATCCATTGACTGTAATTTGGGGTTAATGTATTTGTAAAATTCTTTATAGAGACATCATTCTGATGTCATAAGTATAACATAAAAATTTGAATTTCATAACAATAAACTTGAAGTCCAAGCCAAGATGACACATTCTAACCTTTTATTACCCTACAGACATACATCTGTCGATTGATCCTGCCCATAGCATTGATGGTCGTCGGTGGTGTCTTGTCCCTCATTATCAAGTTCGGTGGAGATGGACCTAGTGACGCACCTGCTCCCCTGGTTTTCAACCCCTCCATGTACTTCTCACCTCCTGGAGGAAGCATGGACAATGAACAGTCAACAGATCTCCTGTACCAAAACTCACTGCCAAGTGGTAGGTTGATGATGTCAGCAAAATATTGATTGATTGTTCAATGTTATCTTTGATTGATGGTCCTTAACTAAGGAAGCATATTTTTATGGCTCTTTGTCAATTAGGTGTTGTGGAGTCTGCTCAGTGCTAGTCAAGTAATGGTAAACATTTGAATATACAAGAACAACAACATGAATTTGCTTTAACACAAGTCAAAATGAGTGATAACAAAAGTCTAATCAAAGGATTAAAGGTTCTTTTTATACAGTGATTCTGTTTTCATTGTATTTTATTTAGGAGTATATTGATCAGTTTTAACAAAACAGCTATCATTCAGGAAAGCACAACATTATGTACTGAATATTGTATCAAATTTGAAATGAATATATTTATTGTCTGTTGAGGAAATTCGTTTCACATCGGTTACAAGTGCATATACACATAGACAGAGTGACTTACAATTCCAGTGAGAATATAAACACATATGCTGTATATCATTACATGTCATATCATCACTCTTCAGTCCCTTTCTTTTCCCTTAACATATTCAGGGTTTAATCTCTAGTATTCAGGATTAAGAAAAAATATCAAAGTGTCCACGTAAGAAGACAAAGCAGCTTTATGGCTAATTGTTCCATCATTATCTTTTCACAGGTCAAAATATTGCTGACCTGGTTGCAGAGTTTGACAATCTAAACATTGGATCTAATGCAACTGCCAACCTAAGTGCCCTATATGAAAATCGCCCGCATAACGGCGCCTTTGATGTCATGGATCTTGGTACAACTGTGAGTGACTCAAAAAGTTTATTCATTTAGAATTATTCAATGAAATTACATGAACATTTGGGTATATCTAAAGCCTGTTTTGTGTGAGACGGATACAATAGTGTGAATCATGTTGGGATATCATTCTAACTTTCCACTCAGAAATTGTAATTACTTGTATCATGTTTTATCTATTAATTATTTATGAAATTTTGAATTTGATCATTGAACAAATTTGGCTCCATCTAATATGATCAAGTTTTTAAAGGGTAAAAAGCAATTGGAACACTTATGGTATGGATTTAAAGTTTTTTTTAAATTAACTAATATGAAATTAAAGATCATACCTTATTTTTATTTGCCCCATTAGATGGCTGAGAAATCAATTTACACCGAACAAGAAAAATGCTTTTGACATCTGAAACCCAAATTGTTATCTTTCTTTCTTGTTCTTCCACCAACAATGTCAGGGTTCAGCCAGCCAGTTCACAGCCTACTACAATGACACTGCCCAGCACTCTCTGCCAGTAACCCTGAGCATCATGTCTACCGCCCTCCTGAATCTCTACGGCAATGAATCTATCATCACAGCTGCAAGCCATCCCTTCCCCAAACCAGCCAGCATACCGACTTACACCTTCACCAGTGGTATCCTCTTCGTCTATATCTTTGGATTGGGAGTTACGTGGGTTCTGATGGGGTTCCCCGTTGACAGGGTCAAAGAAAGAGAGGTAAAAGGCTCATTGGGTGATTTCAGGTCCGGTGTTGGCCTTGGTGTTAGTGTTGGTGTTGAAATTTGGATTGCTTCCCCTACATGTAGCTCCAAAACCTATTCTGAGTTGTAAAACTGATCCAGATCACATTATTGACATCTCAACAACCAGTGAGTGACTTTTCGGGACCATTTTCATTTTATGTTTGTTGTTATAATCTCGTAAAAATTTACCTAACACCAACACCAAAAGGTCAACACCGAACTTGACATCCCCCATTGTTGTTACTTTAGTCGTCATCATTTACTCCTTCATCATCGCTGTCAAGGCCATGGTCATAATCGCCACCAACACTGTCATTGCCCCCATCACCATCATAACCATATGACAATCATCTTCAGTATCACTAATAGGGATGGGTGATTGGGAGTTACTCTGAAATCCATTCCAATCGAACAATTCAGTTCATAAACTATGCATCCATATGAGTCCCAAACCAGGACAACCTGCCATTCTTATAATATAATAATAATATAGGGTATTTATATTGCGCACATATCCACCTTGTTAGGTGCTCAAGGCGCTCCTATATTACCCGGCTAAGCTAGGCGTTCATAGCGCACACAGCTTTTTATGGAATTACTTCCTACCGGTACCCATTTACCTCACCTGGGTTGAGTGCAGCACACTGTGGATCAGTTTCTTGCTGAAGGAAATTACGCCATGGCTGGGATTCGAACCCACGACCCTCTGTTTCCACTGGGCCACAACGCTCCACGTTATGTGGATTACTTAGTGTCCAGAGCAAAACCACTTGGATCCAAGTCATTGGACTTATGTATGTCACCCTGTTTATCTTTAAAGGCACGATACATATCTTATCCTTTACATATCTTAACTACTTTCTATTCTTAAATATAGGAGTGTCTTGAGCACCTAACAAGGTGTTTATGTGCACTATACAAATCCTATATTTTAATTTTATTATTGAAATGGCTTCCCAGCTTGGATGATGCAAATGGGTGTCTGATCTGATTTACATCATCAGTCATTACAAAGGTGAGCCACCCATGTGGTAATATGACAGGAAAAAAAAAACTTCAAAGTGACTTACACTGGCTCCCAAAAGAAAATTTCTCTTGATCTTGTTTTTTGCTGAATCTTTCCATAGTCAAATTGATTGAACTATTGTCTGGTCAAACATACTGTAGTAATAAATGACAATCACCAAGGGAAACTGTTGTTCAGACACTTGATTGCATGAACATTACAGTTGCACTGCTTCCCCCACCCACTTACCAAAAATAAAGAGACCCTAAACCTGGTTGGAAGGCATTCTTATTTTGCACATTTCTCACCAGTCACACATTGTTTACCATAATCATGCGGCACATATTTCTTATTAAAACATACTTACACTAAGCTGGTGAATTTTTGGATTGTGTTCGAACTCATTTTGAGATTGTTACCACAACGAGCACCTATGTTTAAAACTCTATTGAAATGTTCATATGTTTATCTATCCCCCTGTAACTTCCAGTCGAAGATCAAAGCTCAGCTTCGCATCTCTGGAATCGACACCCTCTCCTACTGGGGATCCGTCTTCGTCATCGATGTCGCTCAGATGCTCCTGGTCGTCATCATAGGTCTCATCATCATATTTGCCATGCAAGTGCCTTCTCTGACAACCGGGGGCGCTGTGTTCTCTCTCATTGTGACGGTGATCCTGTATGTTCCCAATGCTATCATCCATTCCTACTGCATCAGTTTTATATTTGATAAATTTGAGACAGCCCAGGGTTATGCCTTTGTGATACTTGTTGAGGTAAGTCTTTAAAGAACCCCCGAGAAGTGCATGAATGCAATGAATCTACCCACCCCTTCAATTACATTTCAGTAGGTAAAATGCAATTGGTGTCATTAGTAATAACTCTTCTATCTCTTACTTGTCAACTGTTCTGGAATCTGAAAAAAAGTGCTTTCGTGTTAAACTGATTTAATACAGTGGTCAGCCCATACACAGGGTTATAATCAATAGATCCGTGCTGTTATTAACAAATGGGTTTTGCAGGCGGGGGAGAAGGGCCAGAGAAGTATAATCTAATTTCCAGTTCATGTTTGCCAATATCTTACTACAGTAACAGTACCAATTCAGTTTATTAACTCAGTTCAGAAAACCAATTCAGAATATTAGTATTATTGCAGCATCGCAAAATTTTGACTGAGACATATATGAACGGGGGCTCAGCCAGTTTATGAAGTCCTACTTACCCCCAAGTTCCAAAACATTGCAGTGTTGTGTTGAGGTTCCTATTAAGTATTTATGATAGCAACAAAATAAATGTAGTTATTGAGAAGGCAAGTCGCGTAAAACTTATTGACTTCTATTCCTGTACGCCATTAAAGAGAGCTGATATGTGAAATTGCTGCAACATTTCTAGCAGACAGGTTACTTATATGAGCACAGTATAAGAAGTTTTATCAAAAATTTGTGTTTCCAGGTGTCACCAGACCAGTAAGGATTGTGCCATTGGATACTTGTATGTTGAGCACACTATAATGCCATATCTAGTACCAACATTGTAACAATGCAAGGATGACTGTTGAATGTTTCCTTTTTTGTTTTTTATGTTGCAGCTACCATTGTTCCTCTTTTTACCCACGATGTTCATTGACCTGTATGTCTCAGCGGCTGCTGCTGCTTCATTTCACCTTGTCATGTGTGTGGTCTGGCCTGGCTATGCCATCTTTGGAGCTCTCTACTTTATAGACAAGGTACTGTATAAGGCAATATTTTGGTGGAAATATATTTTCATGATTCTTATCTCTCAGAATCATCATCCTATGCATGGGTTGTTTTATCTATGATTCTGGTGTTGGTTTCATGTGCAGCAATTTTTGAAATAGGTTAAAAATATAATATCTGTGAAAACTTCCAGCGTAATAGAATTTACAAAGGGTTCATGTGAGATCTGAAACAATGAAGCCACTTTCGTAAAGAATTAAACTAATTTTGTACTTACTGATCACAATATGGACCATACTATGGTGTATATTTTTTAGTGCTTGGTGGGAGTCTAGTGAAGAACAACGAAAAATCTGGATTTGAAGTTTGAGGTTCTCCCAAGCATGCAATGTGCATACTGTACAAGATCCCTCCCTCACCAAGATGGTATTGACAAACTTCCATTATTGTGGTTGAATTTCATGACTTCATCTGTTTACAGAAGTTAGAGTCAAGAGTTACACTCTGATTGTTGGCCAATTTCTTATACTTGGTTCCCAATTAAAAAAGACTTTCTCCTTTTTCAGAAAAAACTTTCCTGCTGACTTATTATAGGTTTTAAGCTGGGAAGTATCTGTTTACAGAAGTTAGAGTAAGAGTTTCACTCTGATTGTTGGCCAATTTCTTATACTTGATTCCCAATTAAAAAAGACTTTCTCCTTTTTCAGAAAAACTTTCCTGCTGACTTATTATAGGTCTTTAAGCTGGAAAGACAAATAAATAGTCCCAAAACACATTAGTGTTTTGACATTCATCGCAGTGGGGCAAAATTATATTGAACTATACAATATTTGAGCGATACTTTATTCAGTGGGCTTAATATCTCTTTTCTCAAAATGATATTTCATGTTGTTTATATTCAGGTTTACCAACTCGCCTCGATAAGGGGAATGGCTGATAGTGTCACCTTTGCAGATTACTTTGAACCTGATGCATACATCTGGCCAACAATGCTCATTGTAAGTTTCATTGACATATTACAATTATGTACTGGTGATGACAACTCATGTGACACTTTACACTCTGTTACTAAGTACTTTAAACATGTAATTATTACAGATCCAGTGATTGGATTGAATTGTTTCTAAAAATTAAGCGCACCATCTCCACTCCCTATGGAGCATTCCAGCCAGGCCCTATTTACATTTAACAAGCATGCACATATACCATTGTAATCACACTGATGTTTGCATCCTACGGGGTACACATTTGACTCCTTTGTGGGGAGTGGCAAATTTAGATAAGTGATACATTACGTGATCATAAGTGCCTGGTCAGAATGCTTCCCCTTGTGGATAGAGAATGCGTATAGACTATATGTATTATAAAGCTTTTGTATTAAAGATAAATACCAGTTGTGGTTACGATCTCAAAATGAGTCCGAACAGAATCTAATGAAATTACTGCCAAAGTGTTTGTATGTGTAAATAAAAGATATATGTGCAAAATAGTTCTGGAAGAAAATGCGCAAATGCTGAGAAATTAGCAAAATAAGCACGGATTTCCATCAAATGTTGGGCATTTTTCAAAGCAATATTAATACTCTGTCCCACATATGCTATTCTGTGTTAGTGATCATCAGAACTATCGATTTTGAGCTAAGATTTCACGATTTTATAAAGATAAGTTTACATGAATGTACCTGATCTAGATGTTTGATAATATTTTGACAACTAACCTTGATTTGTAAGACTTTCCGAAGAAATAATTGTTTGCTGCAACTACTGTCTTTTACCTTTAATTTGCCACATGGTTTATTCTGTAGATTTCTACAGATAATATTAATGTACACTGTATTTGATTCTACAGAGAGCAATAGTGTTTCCTTTCTTTAATTGACAAAATATTTTTTTTTTTCAAGATTAAACCAAATTGGAGTATATATATGTGTTGATGGTTCCTTTTATATTCCAATGGATTTTTTAATAATCATCATGTAACTTTCATAAATGTGTGATGTTTAATAGCCAAATTCCAGTTGTAACAATAAAACAAAGAAATTCTGAAATAAATGAACCACCAAATGTTGGCATGTAGAAATAAATGTTCAAAATGATTATTGGAGATACTTAGTTATTGTCAGAAATATATAACTATGGCACCCCAGCTACAGACAGGTCTTTTTTTGTATGACATAATCAATACGCTTTCCCATATGTATCTGTTTTTTTTTTTTCACTTTATATTGATTTTTTTCCCAATTTTCAGCTAGGTATCATTATTCAACAATGTTAGGCTTGCGTAAACTATGTCAGAACTCATTATGATGATAACAATTCACCATGATTTTGAAGACTATATCTTGAAAACAATGTGCTTCACCACTTGAATGTGGCTTTGAAATTGTATTCTGTTTTTCCCCCGTCTTTCTTTTAGTTGCTGTTTGACTTGTTCATGCTGGTCTTTTTCCTGAGGTTCTGTGAAGTTGTGAAGTCAGGTGGTAGAGTGACAGACACCTGCCCTTGCCTGTAAGTATATTTGTATCTCACTTAAACTTAAACAGACTGGGGGCTGATTCAGATTCAGACCCCTTGACATTTTTCACGATAAATCTGTAACACAGAAAGATTGCGCCGCGATGTTTTATGACTTTTTTCTTTGCAATATTCAATTAATGGCATTCCCTTCCACTATCTTTTCTTTCTCCTGTAGTGTTTCCAAGAAGGTTGGAATGACCGCGAAAAATGATGACGTCATTCCAGATGAGGATAGCGATGTAAAAGAAGAGAGGATGAAAGTGGAAGAAATGTATGAGTCTGATCAGGTAAGAGTTTAAAATACAGTTGTAACGCAGGGATTTTAATGACACAAAACAGCAATTCTTTTTAAAGTACCCCTGGATTGCTGGCTTCAATATTTCTTGATAATAATGTTCATTTCAAGGTCTTCATATTCCTTTTCTTATCTATATGAACAAAATTATAAACCACAAACATAAAAAAATTTAATGATTGGTTCATTACTAAAGCCCTTTAACCCATTAGAAACTAAGCCTGGGCCTGGGCCTTGACCGAGGTCCATTGGAAATACCTGTTAGGCATAATTAGTAAGTTTGTAATGGGTTTGAATAAGATTTGAACAAATCTGTTTGTCACCTTCCTCAGGCCTCTGCTGTAGCCATCTCCGAGCTGAGGAAAGAGTTTGTGAAGAGGACCGGCGATGCTTGCGGTGGCGACCAGAAGGAGACTACCAAGGTTGCTGTTCGTAACCTGTCTCTGACTGTTCAGACCGGGGAGGTCCTGGGTCTCCTAGGACCCAATGGTGCAGGCAAGACGACTACCATGAACGTGGTTACAGCTGATACAGAGGCTACTACCGGACAGGTTGGTTCAATTGATTTCCTTTTCAAGGGTTATGGTGAACATATGAAAATAACTGTGGATGAATATTCAAATTATATGTCTATTCAGTTTACATAACCTGTTGTCAACTCAAGAGAAATATAAAACAGCAGTCGGAAATCAGCAGAAACACATCAACGTCTCTCTCTATACTGTATAATGATCATCAATGTTCCGTATTCTGGCTGTCGTATCCGTGTTAACCCTTTGACTACTGAATTGGGAAATCCCATAGACTTGTTACAGAGCTAAGCCCCAAATACTGGTATCGAGGAATGTTACTGGGATTTCCATTACCTTCTACAGCGGTGTCATCAAATAGTGTAGTGTTCTTATCGTCAAATCTTGAGACATTCTGAGTAATATGTATGCAGAAAAATTTTTTTATGTTTTTTTAATATCTCATTGTTCATTAACATTATTTGATGTTTATGAAGAAATTTCACCATTTCCTGTCCCTCTTATATCCAGCGCTTATCACAAAATGTATATGTGCTATAAAAAAAAGAAACATAATGAAATGTGGAAAGGAGTAACCTTGGGGGAATAATCATGCATTCTAGATAACATTGGAAAGTATTTTTGAAGAGAAATGTTTTTAGACACATCATAAAAATAGCCGTCACCCTCTTTGGCAGGTTCGTGTCGGAGGTTATGACGTTTCTTCAGCCTTGAGCGATGCCTACGCCTCCTTGGGCTACTGTCCTCAGATAGACCCTCTTTGGGACGACGTCACTATGAGAGAACATCTTGAAGGGTTCGCTGGCTTTAAAGGAATCCATCCATCGGATAGGAAACAAATCGCTAATAAGTAAGTTTGACTCATTGTACTGTGCATTATGAAACACAGGGCTGCTGAATTCTTAGTGGTAATGATGATGATGATGATGATGGTGGTGGTGGTGGTGATGATGATGATGATGATGATGATGATGATGATGATGATGATGATGATGATGATGATGATGATGATGATGATGATGATGATGATGATGATGATGATGATGATGATGATGATGATGATGATGATGATGATGATGATGATGATGATGATGATGATGATATTGATGATGATGATGATGATAATGAAAATGATGATGATTATAAACAGTATTGTACAGCACCATTCATCTTGAAAACTTTCAAAGTTGGTATGGCCAAATACAAAATCGCAATAAACTTTGTTGAATATGGAATTTAAAGAATAAGCATTTTAAAAATCTTTTATTGTTATGAGAGATGTAGAGTTAAAATGCTATTTAGTCATAAAGATGTAATCGCATTTTACACTTGTGTGTTTTTCCTACTCAGTTTTATGTCTGCTATTGGAGTAATGGAGCATGCAGATAAAAAGGCAAAGGAATTATCTGGAGGAACTAAAAGAAAGGTATGGAAATGATGATATAGTTTAGAATTCTTCTATTAATAACACTTTTACCTTTTGTTTTTTCCATTAAAAAGGAAAAGTACGGTGAATATTCACTGTTATCCACGATTCTTTAGTTTTGTAAGTTTATTGTCATTGCTCTTATTTCTTGTGTAGATGAGAGACAAGGAGGGTTTTTGCTGGGTCCAATGGTTTAAGTGCAAAACTAGTACACTAATAATGATCATTGTTATTGCTATGCAATTTTATATTGATGATAATTTCAAAAAGTATGATGTCTTTATGAATATTCCATAGATTTAAAGTCATGCAGATCTTATTTTATTGGATGTTGTATTTTACTTGAGTTAGGTGTAGTTTCTACTAAAATGTATTGAAATCAAAATTATTTGATATATTGGTTGATTCTTTTACTATACTATAGCTGTGCTTTGCCCTGAGTATGCTTGGTAACCCAAAGATTGTTCTTCTTGATGAACCCTCTACTGGTATGGATCCAAGCTCAAAGAGATTCCTCTGGTAAGATATTGGAAGGATGTAGATGTATGGTGGTATTAAAGATATTGTGGTGATGGTAGAGATGGTGGTGGTCATTAGATTTGTGATGGTGATAGTAATAATGTAAGTGAATATTGTGGTGATGATGATGATGATGACGATGAGAAAAATGATGATGATGGCGATGATGTTGATGATGATGATGATGACTATGATCATGATGTTGATGATGATGGTTATGATGATGATGATGATGACTGTGATGATGATGATGATGATGATGATGATTGTAATGATGTTGGCGGATTGTTGTTGTGCTTATTTATTGTGGAAATAATAGTGATGGTATGGTTTCGATAGTGGCGATGTTGCTGATGTCAGTTTTTCTAATAACAATGCTGATCATGTTGCCCAAGGTATTCATTGTTGTGATAATGGTGATCATATTAAAATATAGCTATTGTATGCATATGAATGTCAATAAAACTTTCAACATTGTTTTCTTTTTCATCAAAATGTTGTCTTATCAAAACCATTTTGAACCGTTATTGCCACTATTTTATGACAGGAATGTCATCACATCGAGTTTCCTTGAGAAGAAAGGAGCCATCTTAACAACTCATTCCATGGAGGAGGCTGATGCTGTGTGCTCTAGGGTGGGCATCATGATCCAAGGACAACTCAGGTTAGTCCATGTTGCTGTGAGAAGTATAAATGGTAGACAATCTGAATGTATCCACTTTTTCCCTTTCTTCCGCATGTAATGATCTCAGTAGTAATAGAAGTTCTAAATCACTTTCAGTCTTGATAACAAGAATAATGGTATTGACTGCATGCTTTGATGAAGAAATGCCTTTCACCCAGTGCCCGTCACACTATTCAGTGTATCCTCCTTCCTACCAAACTTCCTACTCTCCTTACCGCTTGCTTTTTCCTTGCCTTCTTTGAATGCTTCCCTTCTCTCTGACCCTCCACTTGAAATTAAAACACCCTTCAACATCTGTCTTGAACACATCTTCATACCAACCCATTTGTTTCTGATCCAACGCTTCCTCAAAATCCATCATCTTTTATTTTCTTATTATCTGTCATCACCCCCCAGATGTCTTGGGACAACCCAGCATCTGAAGGACAAGTACGGCGGGGGCTACATCCTGGAGATCAAACTTAACCCTGGTGTCCAGTACTACACCAGTGACCAGACCACTACGGCCATCTTGGACATCCTGGACGAGAAGATGGACGTTCTTCACAAGCAGGTCCTTCTCCTTATCCCCGATGCGGAAGTCACCGAGAGCTTCGCCGAGCGCATCACTTACAAGATCCCCCGGGATAGCAACATCACGCTCTCTACCGTCTTTGCTTTCTTAGAGCAAGGTGAGTAGCAGAGGATTTTGAATTTTTCTGAGAGCTTAGCTGAATATGGTAAAGCAATTCCTGTAATGGTCTCTTTCTATCCCTCTATATATCTTGCCCCTCTGTCTACTCCCTCTCTACCCTCATTTAAAGGTAGTTTGGGGTTCTGTTTCATAAAGACCAAATGATTGCTTTAACATAATGGTAATTACCATGGACATCTTCATTTTGATTATCCGCCTGTGAGACCTGTTCCTTGGTAGCTACCATAATGGTAAAGTTACAGTACAGTCAAAACTTTACGCAATGCACCCTGGGAACATTCCACATATCCCATGAATCCAGCAACATATAATCATAAAAACCATCAGTGCAGTTGATAGGCTTTGGTGTAATCTGTTTCAAATATCTATGACTGGTTAGGAAACCAGAATTTTCTCAGAGGGTTGCAATAATGAGAATTACAGCACTAGCTCATTAACTTTTTTTATCAAAGTAAATGGATGAATGAACCACTTTTTTGTGAACTGAGCGATGAGACATTTCTGCTATATTGTGTCTTGAAAGTCAATTTTTTTTCATTGAAAGGAAACCTCTCTATAAAGATGACCCAAGGGGGGCAAGGAAAATAGTTCTAATTAAAGGAGAATGAAACCTTTGGAACAAGATAGCTTGTGTAAAAACAGAAATATCAAAGAAACAGATCAACGAAAGTTTGAGAAAAATAGGACAAATAATGAGAAAGTTATGAGCATTTGAATATTGCGATCACTAATGCTATGGAGATCCTCAAATTGGCAATGCGACAAAGATATGTGATGTCACTTGTGAACAACTCTCCCCATTACATTAGTATATATTTCACTTAAATTGCCTCTTTTATCACATCTATCAGTAGATCATGTGTTCTTTCTATAGGAGGGCATGTAATACAGATTTTTAAAGAATACATCATGGATAAAGAGTTTGTATCACCACAAGAAAAAGCAGAAAGAGACATTTTGAGGGTATTTTATAGTCCAGCAAAGGGAAAGTTGTTCACATGTGACATCACACATCCTTGTCGCATTGCCAATGGGAGGATCTCCATAGCATTAGTGATTGCAATATTCAAATGCTCAGAACTTTCTCATTATTTGTCCGATTCGCCTCAAACTTTCTTTGTTCTTATTCTTTGATTTTTCTGTTTCGAAACAAGCATACTTATTCCAAAGGTTTCATTCCCCTTTAACAAGTCTTTATAGACAGGTTCTTTTAATACATGTTTCAACAGGAAATATAATTTCATGGAAAACCGAATGTGGATAGGTGTTATTTGTCTCTATTAATCTTCCTATTTTTCTCTCTTTTTTTAGGTAAACAAGATTATGGAATTGAAGAATACAGCTTCAGTCAGACCACATTAGAGCAGGTGAGTTTCTATGAATTATTTGTTTCATGTTGAATAGATGTCCTTATTAGCTCAATGCATTATGAATATCAAAGTGAATGCAGAATCAAAGTTTAATGATAACTGAAAAGGGAATCTCTGATATTCTTGATGTAATTGTTATTGTATCTATGTCACTAAAAGGCAAAATTGCAGTATTAGATCCAATATAATACTCCTAAATGCATTGTTTATGTATAATGTATATGAAAAGGAATAATGATACAGTTATTGGTATTATTCAGCAAATACAAAATTTTTATGGTTATTCATGAAACTCTGTGCATGTTCATACATTTTTATTTGATTTATGATAGCGATAAATAAGTTTTTGAGTTTGTTGCAATTTTTGAAATACTTTTAAACAAGTACAATGTATTTAAAGTAGTAACCATAGTCTATATGGAAAGGGAGTTAAAGGCGGCTGTTTCTAGACCTGTATGCTTTTTAACAAAAATTCAATTGTGATAACTTTGTCTTTCATTGTAACTTCCATGGAAACCTGGATTTGGTTTGGGCAGTGTTACCACAGTAGTAAGAGCCGTGGTGTAGTGGTTCTGACTTGCCTTGTAAATAGTGGGTCGTGTGTATGAATCCAACTGCGGTCTAGCGTCCTTTGGCAAGGCGTTAATCCACATTTTGGTACTCTCGACCCAGGTGCTAAATGGGTACCCGGTAGGATGCGAAAGTTATTGTATGTTTGAATTTGTCAGCGCCATTCTGAGGCTGCGATGAATGTAAGGAATGCTCCCCAGGGAGTGGAAATTTTGCACTTTTCTTGCGGGATTCAAATGAATCCAATGACTGGGGTAATAATATGCTGTAAAGCGCTTTGAGCTGTTACGGGAAAAGCGCTATATAAAAACTAGCTATTATTATTAGTAGTAGTAATCAATAATAGCAGAGTTGCCATTAATAGTAAGGTTTATGCAACTGGGAACAGACTCAACATAAGTCATTTATAGTCTCTTTAGGCAAATGCATGGGTTGAAGCGCTATAAGCTTCTCTTATGTACAAAATAGCCCTCACAGCTTCAAAGGAACCTCTGTACATAATTTGGCACAAACAGATTTAGGAAAATGGCTTTTTCTCATGAAATATAATTCTTTTCCCTGGTTTCTCTTTACTCAATAGGTGTTCATTGAGTTTGCAAAGACACAGGTAGACAGTCCAGATGAGGAGGCAGAGATGATGTCCGTTACACAGGAGAATGAATGCAATGGAAGAACCGGCAGCAGACACAGTGTCCGACATCAACCCAAACCACAGATATCGGTCAATATGGATGTTTAATCCCGCCCTTCCCCCTCCTCTCACTTGAACCCCTCCCCCACATTTATTCAGCTGCCAAAGAAGCTCTTGGTTACAAGAACCGTTTTTATTAATTGTTTTGAAAATGTGATCTATAATTATTGTGATATGAGAGGCTAAAACTCTCCCACTTAAATTGACAGTTGTTGTACTTGTTGCACAAATGTTTTTATTTGTATGATGAATATATATATTTTTATGATTAATATATTGTAATACTTGAGGAGCTTTAAATGTAGATTAATATGTTATGCTGTTGATTATTAAAAAAAGTGTTGATTGGGACTCTTGAGATGTATTTGAATGGCCAAATCGTCATGAAGAATATTATCACCCTACTGATATTTAAGCAATTGAATGTACTGAATACCCAAATTCGAGGGCCAAACAAAGATTATTTAAGCAGAGCTTTCACCATGATAGTCGATGGTGATGTAATTCTGTTACTTACGTCAAATACCACAACATCATGAGTGTAAGAAGAAAAGGTTTGGAGAGACAGAGTTTGGGTGTTACAGCAGTCATATTTTCCTCGAATTAAATGGTAACAGGTAAGGCAAGATACAAAACTAGCACATAACCCTTTAAACATGTTGGTAATATGATTACACCAATTCCCCATGTGCAATTGACTATATCATTTTCTCTGATGATTGCTATCTGACCAAATTTTGTGCAATGATAACTTCAGTTTCTGTCACTAATACTTGGGAAGATTAATTGCTGTTTGTCTCGCCTGAACGAAGTTCAGTAGAGACCTAGTAATCACTTTTCCGGTTGGTCTGTTAGTCCGTTAGTCTGTTAAAAAATGTTAAGGTTTTTGTTAAACTTGCTCTCATTTCTTTATTTCTGCATCAATTATGTTGACACTAGGTACGTATGATCCTAGGGTAATACCACATGTGTGTACGTGAGGATGATAAGGTAAACAGATCATATTGCATATTTTATCGATCGCGATATCAGGCAAGGCTCGTGGTTCGTGAACCACCTTGTTTTTTCCATAAATTTCCTGAATTACGTAGAATATAAATCAATGCTTGGTTTCAATGTTCAAAGGTATATTGTCTACATTGTATTACTATGACAAACCTTTTATTCTTTTTTATTTTGAATTAAAATCTGTGGTTTCACTTTTCAGGGGATTCCCTGTCTAAACGTTGAAAGTCTGAGTCTCCTGATGAATATTCTGCTTGTTTGGCATATAGTGATATTCAACATTACATACCAAACACACTCCAACAACAGCAAAAATAACCCTATTAAAAATTGACAAAAACTTACATTCAGTTTATTGGGTGTTTTGGGGTTTAGATGCTCATAATTGATTACTCAGACAGTTTTATTATATTATTAAACAGCTAAGGGACACTTTGGAAAACATTTAATTGTATCATAAACCAAATTCTTGATCTTTCTTTAGGGGAGGGGCTCGGGAGCGTTAGTCCTATTACCAAGCATATTTTCTTAAAACGGTCACTCACAGAAATTTGGAAGGGTCAGCATTCACTCGTGGGAACCATTTTGCTTCTTGTGTTTATCATTGTCTTTCAAGTGTGACTTTTAAAGTTCACTTTACGTCAAAATTCAGGAATTATATTTGTACTTGGACATTGAAAAAATGTGCATTACATATTAATGGTACAATTATCCAGTACTAAAAAGGTGGCCTTTTTGCTATTTATTATTTGAGATGATAGTCATCTACATGTACATGTATGTCCTTATCCAGCTTTACTGTGACATGGTGGGGTGAAGAACATTTATTTAGATTATTCAACTCGTAGCCTGGCTGGCAAAAGGGCAGGAGGTTAATGTGTACAGCAATTTTCAAGGGTGTTAGCTCAAGCGCAGACTTTGCAAGATATGCAGTTACTATAGTCGAACAAAGCAGGCAAAGAGTTAACGTCCTGTCTGACCAACTTGAATGGGAACTAATGTACGCTGAAATCCAACGTCCGTTTGCCAACCAGGCAACAAACTTAAAAAGAAAAATATATGTTTCTCGAGTTTGAATTATTTTTTTTTGACATGTTATCATTATTTCAATTTATCAGTAAACATCATTATGCATTTCATACTATTACAAATTTCATCATTTTTGTCTCACCTGCGAAGCAGAGTGAGACTATAGGCGCCCCTTTTCCGACGGCGGTGGCGGCGTCAACACCAAATCTTAACCGAAGGTTAAGTTTTTGAAATGACCGCATAACTTAGAAAGTATATGGACCTAGTTCATGAAACTTGGACATAAGGTTAATCAAGTATTACTGAACATACTGCTTGAGTTTCACGTCACTCACATGACCAAGGTCAAAGGTCATTTAGGGTCAATGAACTTTGGCCGAATTGGGGGAATCAACATCAAAATCTTAACCTAAGGTTAAGTTTTTGAAATGTCATAACTTCGAAAATATATAGACCTAGTTCATGAAACTGGGACATAAGGTTAATCAAGTATTACTGAACATCCTGCTTGAGTTTCACGTCACATGACCAAGGTCAAAGGTCAATGAACTTTGGCCAAATTGGGGGTATCTGTTGAATTACCATCATAACTTTGAAAGTTTATGGATCTGATTCATGAAACTTGGACATAATAGTAATCAAGTATCACTGAACATCCTGTGTAATTTTCAGGTCACATGACCAAGGTCAAAGGTCATTTAAGGTCAATGAACTTTGGCCATGTTGGGGGTATTTGTTGAATTACCATCATATCTATGTAAGTGTATTGGTCTAGTTCATAAAACGTGGACATAAGAGTAACCAAATATCACTGAACATCTTGTGCGGGTTTCAGGTCACATGACCAAGGTCAAAGGTCAATGGACTTTGGCCATGTTGGGGGTATTTGTTGAATTACCATCATAACTCTGTAAGTATATTGGTCTAGTTCATAAAACTTGGACATAAGAGTCATCAAGTATCATGGAACATCTCATGCCAGTTTCAGGTCACATGATGAAAAACAAAGGTAATTTAAGGTCATTGAACTTTGGCCATTTTAGAGGTAATTATTAGATTGCTGTCATAACTTTCAAAGTATATAGATATAGTGTATAAAATGTGGATATAGGGGTAATCAACTATCACTGACAAGTTTTAGGTCACAAGGTCAAATATCAATGAACATAGTATTGTATCATTATATGAATGGTGTTTTTTGTGAATAATTATTTTATAGTAGTTGTCAAACTCAGCACTGCTGCTATATTGAATCGTGTGATGCAGGTGAGACCGCCAGAGGCATTCCACTTGTTTAGTCCTTGTGTAGACATTAGACAATAGATCATTTAGTGACACTCTTTAACAATTTTGTATTTAATCATAGTCTTTATCATTTTCTTTCCTTCAATGTTTCAGCAATTTATGAAGGTTGATTTTAAATTTAAGAGGAAATTACACTTTTATGAGTATTTTCACTACCGCAATTTCAAGAGTTGATGTTTTTGTTTTCCAACAATTTCGGTAATTTATAAAAAAAAAAAAATCTTTTTGTATATAGTATCCAAATTATATTTATGACATTGTACTGTTACTAGGAGCAAATTACTATTTTTATAAACAGGGAACAATTTCTCTACTTCAGTGTGTGCCAAAGTATGCCTTGCAATCTTTGCATTTTACCCACTAGCAATTTAGGGTGGTTCTTTTGCAATTTGTGAAGGCTTTTACCCCTTGTCTGGTGTATCTTCTTCTTTGCCTGGAACTGTCTGACATCAATTTGTTATTTTTTTTCACATTCATGATCATTCTTATTTTACTAGCTGCATTTGTTACTGTATAATGTCAATGAATTGATTATTATCCAGGTGAATTTTAGACGGTAAAGTGCATTATGAATGTGTTCTTTTTATTATGACAGAAGATATGAGTTGGAATTCCACCTCTTGGAAGTCAACAGCAATTGTTTGATGAACATAGTGAATTCTAATAAACTTAGCAACAACAAGGAAATGTATCTGTTGATCTGAGGCACTTTACACTTTTTTAAGAGTCTATCTGTTTGATAACTAAGAATGGAATGATATTATAGACACTGTATAAATATTTTTGTCATATACATATATTTACAAATATATTCATTTTTATTTATATACACATAGTCGAGTATCATTTATATTGAAAAAAGTATTTCATCCTTTTTATGGAAAACAAGGTATATTTGTTTGTGCATTTGTAATTGTTATGTGTTTTTATTGTATTGTGATTTTGATACAAACAGTCTTTATGTCATTGCACTAAAGTATTAAAAAGAAAAAAAGAAAAATTTTATTTTGAGATATTCTGTATTTAAAGCTGTTGACTTTTTTTTACCATCACGGTCACTGTATCTAACATTGCTAGATAAAGTGTTATTTTCAATGATAATGTTGAAAGTTAGTATAATATGCACCCACTGGGGATACATATGAATAAAGTTCCATAAATTCAGAGATGCAAAATTATCCCTTTCTGTCATTTTTTGTACTTTTTTTAAACAAAAATACTGCAGGTTTCACAAAAAATACAATTTTACTCTATTCCTTCTTTGTTATAAAGATGCACAACATTGCACTTCCAATCTTCCCTCATGCAGGTTTGTTCGGCAAGACACAAACTGCTCTCTACTGGGATTTTTTTATTCATTGTTGTGTGTATGATCTTGATTCACCTGCATATCCAATCAAGCACTGTATATTCTATATATTTTTTTGTAAATTGAACTTCTGGTAATCACGAATCAATGATTGTAGACAGGGAATAAGATTAATAGACAGTTGTGAAGTGATCTTTGATTTGATTTGATTTAAAGTGATACCCAAGAAAATATCTCATGGATTTTAGATGATTATAAAGTACTCTACTTGATTTGATGTGAATTGATTTTTTCCACTGTTATTTTCATTTCATTTACAATTCATAATAATACATACATGATAAACAAAGAATAATTGGATTACAATATAGAGTTAAAAAAGTAAACACGTATAGAAAAATAACAAATTATTCAATGACTAAGAGGTTTCTGCAGAAACCTTTAAGTTTTGGGTGGACCAGTCCATATTTTAGACCAAAGCAATTGAGCAATTTGCTCATTATTTGCAGCACAATTACTGGTTTTTCTCCTCAAGCTAAAGGATTTAGGACATATTAACTTATTGCCATATATAAAAGGGCATGTACAGATATTACAGTAAAGAATAATATAAGAAAAATAATGTTATGATACATTGTGCATACATGTATTACAATGATACTCAATGATTTGCAGATTGATTTTGGGAAATACAGCCATTACTGCTGAATTTGATATTATTTTACGCATGATCAATAAATTTGAATCTTTAATCTTCATTATTCTTACCAGAAGATTACTTGAAGGAATATACTCAAACTTTTGGACTACATGATGCAGTACATTCATTCCATCCTATTATCATTACATTTACAGTATATTGTACTTTTCATACCATTCAAGCATGTATTGGTGAAAGAATGATGTTTTTAGAAAGTGATTAGGAATTAATTATATATTCGAGTACTAACATTGAAATGTATTAAGTGTTTCTATTGTCTGATGATTAAATATAAATAAATTGTTTCACCATCATTCAATGTCTGGTGTTGTGTATTTTGTGGACATACGTTAGGGGTTTGAGGAGGTGAATGTGTGTTTTCTGTGAGATGTACCAATATTAAAAATAAGACTTGTAATGATTTATTTTTAAATTGATTATAGTGATGTAGGCTACCCAATGAGATTGTTTACAAGTAATGATTAAAGAGAGAAAAGGAGGTACATGTATATTGCTTTCCTGTCTTGAAACACAACCTTGAAGATCTAGTGTCATAAAGAGTGATGGATAAACTGCACATAGCAGGGGGGGGGGGCACAGAATACCATGAGGTTAAGGGGCCTTATCCCCCCATTGTAATTTTCGTTGTCTCGCCTGACAAGATTTGATGCCCCCTCAGATGAAGTCCGGAGGGGGCGCGTTGCCCCTGTCCATCCGTCTTTCCGTCAGTCCCCCCACTTGGTTTCTGCCCCTTTCTGCGCAATAACAAAAAAATATTTAATGGATCTTTAAAAGTGTGTCATATATATATATATATATATATATATACAGTTGAGGCCAAAAGTTTACATACACCCATGGAATCCAGATGAATTTGTTTACTTGCCAAACATTGTAAAATTTACTGTAAATATAAATACTACCATGATGAATTTGGTATCAAATGATTGGAAGTCATTGGGAATAGAGTATATTTCAGATGGAATTTTGTTTGAAGTTAAAATGTAATATTCGTGCCAAATGTATTCTATTGTTATTATATTTTCAAACATCATTTCATAGAAATATATAAATGTCAAATCTATATGATTCATTACATTTTCTATCATGACATGCCACCACTGAACAAAATAGTGTAATCTGAAATGTTTGTGTTGAGAAGTAACTAACACAAATATGAAATGTGTTTGTCAAGTTTTTATTTTTAATTTGTCTAAAATATGAAGATTTTTTGGGGAAAAATATTTTTCAGCTCTTGATGACAAAGCAATGTGATGAAGGGGCATGACATCCTCATTTGTTTGATATCAAATTCATCATGATAGCCCGCATGATAGCACAAATATTTTATAAGATACAGTAAATTTTATGATGTTTGGCAAGTGTCAAATTTTCTTTGAATTTCCTGGGTGTATGTAAACTTCTGGCCTCAACTGTATATACCGAAGATCCCTTCAGTCTAGCTGACTCTGTCTCGAGAGGGGATCGACGTTGACACAGATTTCCTTTTTATTTTTGTGTCGTCAAACCACTACCACTTGATTGAGCATCTGTTCGTCGCGCATCTCAAGACTCAAGTCGTGTAAATTTCTGTTTCAATAGCAATATCATGTCTCCGTTTTCATAATAAGGCCGAAATAAGTTATTTTGCATATTAAAATACAATCAATGATGGCAATGTCCGCAAATTTTCTTCATAAAAAACGAGCAGGAGATGTGATTAGGTGAGTTTAAATCCGTCATTACATAATGCAATACCTGGGCCTAGGTCCAGGCTTAGTCCCTCGCATACAAATTTGTGTTGGAGACTGGAGTGTTGGGGTGTTCACTGCACTGTATTTATGGAACTACCCCTTATCGACCACCTAATGTTCTAAGCATCGTATCTGCGGCCTTATCGTGAAATTTGTCACCTCTCTTCTCGTGTGCGTCGGTGTGTGTGCGCTCGTTGTGTACAAAGTCAATCATGTCAATGGGAGTGGAAAGATGTCACCACCGCTGACGAAATAAACGGCAGTGAATGGACTGGTGACATGATAATGATAAACCACGATAATGCCGTATCTGCGAAAATATTCATCAGTTTTACCTAGTTTTTGTCTCATTTGTGCAGAAAATCGAGCAGATCAGATTCCCATGTTTCGATCGGCGACTCTGATTCAATTTGCGTATATATCGCCATTATCGGCGAACAACGAATTTGCTCATTTGCACCCTTCTTTTGAAACCGACCACCCGCGATACACTAAGTTTACGGCCGATTCTTGTCGCGGTGGCGAAATATTTTTACTCTTTCAAATCAGTTCTATGATGTCAGCATGCTAAATGATCGTCTCACTACTTCCATTGCGAACTCCGGCACATGATTCGACGATTGACGACGGATATTTGTTCTAAAGCCGTTTCCTATCGTATTTCTTGGTATGGACAACTGTTTTCGGCGGGGTTCGGGTCTACTCAGTACAATTTTGATAAATTCTACAAAATTTTTACCTTTTCCCCCTTCTTTTTCTCTTGTAAAATCGATTCTTACCGTTCCTATGGACACTGCGCCTACTCTCCCGCGCGTATCGTTTGTAATACGCAATAATTTTAATGCGCGCAAGGTGGTCGGTTTCAAAAGAGGTGGTCGATATGTGGTGGTCTCACCATACTAGCTGTTAAAATTTATAAAATAACTGTGATTGATATGGGGAGCACTCATCAAATGTACGATGTTATGATATCGTCATTATGTTCAAAGATCAGCTATATTGAGGGCAGTCGCTGTAAGGCCGGCTTGGCAAGGGAAGGAAATTTACCCTGGGCCTGCCCTGATCATCTGATGTGATGATATCCCCGGCATGCCCGGCCCGCGCCCGGATGATATCTTTTAGTTTTGTTTGTTTTTTTTACTTTGAAAATTGAAGGCTGAACATTGATTTTTGAAGCAGAAAAAAATAGTGAGAAGACAGAAACCAAGGTTTGATGAAATAGAATCAAGGAATTTAAAGTTTTGATTTTTTTTACATCACAGGTGAGCATAGACAGCTGACATGACACCTGGCAGCTGTCTGTTTTGAGGAGTTTTTTTTATACATTTTTATTTTTTTAATTTCTCCTCGTACACAGACAGCTCGCTATCGTGCAGCCGCCCATTAGGGGGTAAACAAGGCAAAATCCCCTGGATGGGGCTCATAAATTTTTGTCTTTATTTCATAAAGATATATAAAAAGAACTGGGCCAAAATAAAGATTATTATTCCGTTTTGGCCTGAAATGCACCAAAACGGGAAAAAATAAACTTAAAAGGGGGAAAAACAGTGACTTACTTTGGCTCAATAGGCTGTCATGCAACTTTCACGTCCTGGTTTATCCGAACTTAATACATAAACATATGGCCATTGAGTCCCTGTACCGATCAAGTTAGAGTTCTTCGGTCTCTGTAATTGGTGAGTGGAGCCAAGGGACTTCAGCGTAACAACCAATATAACAGAGACCGAAGCTTCAGGTCTAAGGTGAGCAGTCATGAAATTCCCAAGTGAAATTTTCTCAAGAATTTGAAATTGATTTGATTTTTTAATTGTGCCGTGGATGTGCATGTGTCAGTTGTGTCTTCATTTTAATGTTACACATTCTAATTTCCATGACCATGTTCAGTAGGCTTATCACCTTTTATAAGAAAAAATATTTAGTGGTATTCATCATCATAATCATATTCCATTAAAGAAATTCAATATTTGAAATTTATTATATTAGAATACATGACATATTGGGAAAAAAATCTTGAAAAATCAACAGCTCTCTTTGACAATGGATTATCATCAAACCTTCAATATTTTGTACAATTTCTCTTTTATTAATAATTAAATTATTTCAATTAAATTATTTCAAAAATTCAATATTTGGAATTTATTATATTACAATACATGACATATGGGGAAAACAATCTTGAAAAATCAACAACTCTCTTAGAAGATGGATTATCATTAAACCTTCAATATTTTGTATAATTTCTCTGCTTTTATGAAAAATTGAATTATCTTTAGGATGAACTTCTATACTTTACCATCTTGTAAATCTGACCCATCAATTTGTGTTTAAAAATTTGGACCAAATTGTTTTCTATGAAAAAAAACAAAAAAACAACATAGATCTACTGGTCAGAAAATTGGGATCATCCCAGTTTACAAGGACTTTCCAATTTTTCAAAGATTTCTCCACACAAATAATCTATGGAAATGCATTCCCCTGTCTATAGTACCAACACGAGTCAAGTGCGCTAGTCAATGAAAACATATCAGTTTTGGTAACAAGATTATTGGAAAACTTCAAGTTATAAAAATAGACAGTGAACAAGGGGGAATTGAGGTCACTGTATCTATTTTTAGCACTGTCAGTCCCAGTAATTGCTGTCTATGTCCCTCAGGGGGGAAGTGAATAAAAAACTGTCCCCATCAACGACAATCTCAATTTATCAATACATGATTTGTCGCAGTTTATTGGGATTTTTTTTTAAAGAGTATGCATGCACAGGACACCAGGGGGACACAATGCTTTTTGTACATGATATTAATAGCCTGATATTGAGATGGGACAGCTGGGATTGGTAGGAGTATGAAAGAATGTCAAACCAATTAACCCTGCAGCTGTAATTATTGATTGGTCTTCTTTCAGGAATTTGAAAGTGCAAACATTCCGGGGTCGTCGTGTTCTGGTTACAGGTGGATCAGGGTTCGTTGGTATTCACCTTGGACGGGCACTGCACCTCCTGGGGGCAAAAGTCACGCTCTTTGACAAGGCCAAGCCACTAGAGGACTATGACCCGGATATCAAGGTTGTTCAGGTATGGTGAGAAAGGGGATAGAGAAAAGGGGGGAGAAGGGGGGAGGTAAAGAAACAGCGAGAGAGCGATAGGTAGAAAGGCAGAAAGAGAAGAGAGGGCTTGGGAAGGAGGTATCAAGGGAGGGTGAAAGTAATGGAAAATGAAGATAAAAGTAAAGCTAAATACTATTTAAGGGAGTGTAAGAAAAGGATAGTAGAGAGAGAAAGGCAGATCGGAAAATCGAAAGAGATAAGAGTGAGAGACAGACGGACACTGAGAGGGAGAGAGAGGGTACAATATGTACAGTAAATATTATTTGCATAATGCTATTTTTTCTATCCAGGGTGACATTAGGGATCGAGAAGTACTGGAGAAGTTATGTGAAGGTGTGGACTGTGTGTTTCACATCGCTTCATATGGAATGTCTGGCAGGGAAATGGTAAGTGTATGATCAATATTTAAAGGACAAGTCCACCCCAACAAAAAGTTGATTTGAATAAAAAGAGAAAAATCAAACAAGCATAACACTGAAAATTTCATCAAATTCGGATGTAAAATAAGAAAGTTATGACATTTTAAAGTTTCACTTAATTTCACAAAACAGTCATATGCACATCCTGGTCAGTATGCAAATGAGGAGAGTGATGACATCATCCACTCACTATTTCTTTTGTATTTTATTATATGAAATATTATAGTTTTCTCCTCGTTTCAGTCAAGTTGATCCTTATTATCAGTTCTGTAAAAAATGAAAGATTGTATAATTCAAACAATAAAAAACAAAAGAAATAGTGAGTGAGGAACATCATCGACTCTCTCATTTGCATGTCATTGAGTTGTGCATATCACTTTTTTGTGAAAAATAGCAAAACTTCAAAATGTCATAACTTTCTTATTTTACATCCGATTTTGATAAAATTTTCAGCTTTATGCTAGTTTGATTTTTCTCTATTTATTCCAATCAATATTTTTCTGGGGTGGACTTGACCTTTAATGAAAGCTCTGTTACATGATGTCCCTTTGAAAGGTCCTTTATACATATGTATCAGTTATACATGAATTTATGTATAACGGATGACATGTTCTTGTGTACAAGTAATAGCATCAATTCAAATCAAATTTTGAAAGCAGGAATTTTGCTTTCAGACTTGAGAGTAAAAAGAATTTGAATCTGCAAAGATGGAATCTCTACTTTAGCTGGTGCCTAATCATGGGAATAAAACTGAATGATCTGATTAGAAAAAAAAACATGTACCTGCCAGAACTCACAAACAGCTTCATACAGTAAGAGCATTTATACAGATGAGATAACTGGATAAGAAATAAATTTAATCTTTATTTTTCTTCTCCTCCATATCCTTCTTCTTCTTCTTCCCCTTCGCCCTATGCTTGATTGCTTTCGTTCTTCTCTTAGCTGAAATCCTCAGAGTTTATTGAAAGCATCAATGTTGGTGGAACTGAAAACATCATAGAAGGTAATTCTTTCCAATATTTATATACTTTCTTTTCCTCTGCAAAGAACAGACAAGTTTTAGATGGGAAATCCATTTTATTGTCTGTCATGTACTTGTTACAAACAGATTAAGAAAGGTCTATATTTTGTAGCTTTTATATTGAAATATTTTTTAAAAGGACTCAATGAAAATGCTGTAAAAATTAAGTTCAATTTTGTATGTAGTTCTGATACAGAACAAAATGTAGAAAAGATATTAATTTGATTTCAATATTTTATCGCTGCATGCTTCACATTTTGTTCACTTTCTTTCTTGCTTCAAAAGATATGTACTGGAGAATTCTGTTTTCATGGTCTAAAAATTTAGTATTCCACATTTACGTAAATTATTTCATTATCTTATAATGCCTGAGGACCGCAAAGAAGAACATTAAACATTCAATAGATATAGCTTAATTTGGGTTTCCTCTAATTATCATTAATTATAAAGTAGGCCTACATGGTTTGTAGATGTACATTTTGCACACATTCTTTGTTATACATGTACTGTATATATACAAACTAACATAACAAATGCTGACTAAAGAAATGATTCCTTTGAGATTAGCTGTCTTCAGAAAAACATTGGATAACCATACATTCAACTGACAAATAAACTTTTGGAAATATAAGGCTAGCCATTATGTGGAATATACATCTACTTCATGTCTATATTCTTTCATTTTCCATGATTATGATGATTATACATAACAGCTTGTATCAAGGAGAATGTGACTAGATTGGTATACACAAGTACACACAACGTGGTCTTTGCTGGGCAAGATATAGAGAATGGAGACGAGACGTTGCCTTTACTACCATTGTCCGCAGTGAGTATACATTTTTTTTCAATCTCACATAATTTGTTTTGTTTTGATACCGAACCTCAAAAATCATATACAATAAATCATAAGGAAAAGAATAAACATCTACTCAATCTGGTTCCATTTGCAATGCGTAAGTATCATGTAATTGGAATAAAAGCTAATTTATTGCCATACATGTAAATGAGATTACCTTTCGAGCTTGTTTCATCATTTCCATTCTAGAGAAGGTTTCCCCCAAAAAAAATTTTTTTAGAGAGTCATTTTTGATGTCATTTATGAAATTGTGTTTTGATTCTGTAACTTTTCTGTGCAAGTTGGGCATGATTTTTTTTAGAAATGAGGAACAGATATATTTATTCATGAGAGAAATGCTTGTATTGATCATTTGTGATGGTTGTGTTGTAACTGTGATGATGGTGGCAATGATGGTGATGATGATGTTGATGATATTGATGATATTAATGATAATGGTTATGATGATGATTGTGATGATGATGATGATTATTGTGATGATGATGATGATTAGGATTATGATGATGGTGATGATGATTATTGTGATGATGATGATGATTAGGATTATGATGATGGTGATGATGATTATTGTGATGATGATGATGATTAGGATTATGATGATGGTGATGATGATGATGTGATGATGATATTGATGATTGGTAATGTTGGTGTGATAATTATTATGATGGTGATGTTTGTGATAATGTTAATTATGAGAATGATTATACAGTAAACATAGCAATGACAGGAATTATTACAGTGCAAGCGGTAATGATGCATACAGTTATGGTATGATGAGAGTGATTAGAATAAATAGGAATGATTCAGATGGTGGTGATGACAATGAGATGAGATGATGTATACAAATAATGATATTAAGCACTTTTAGAAACGTACTTCGACATAGACGACTGGTACGAGATGACATCATTTTTTGGCCTGCAGTATGCCTCAGATCCTCACACACGTCGACTATCAGAATTGAGATTCTCGCCACATACATTCTGCGGTTCTCTTAAATCATAGTCGACGTGCACGTGAGTGACGTCATTTTAACCGCTCAAGCTCAGCATGAAGATCAACCTTTCCCTTTTAAAACACAGATTTTAAGTGACTTTTCACAAAATTAATGCAAGTTGTACGATGCATTATGTTTATCATATTCAAAATTACTTTGTGATCTCCATAATATATATCGATATATATCCTAAATCGCATAAAAAGGAATCAAAGCAAGTGAAAGGGCGAGTGTGCACAAGTTGCACCTTCGCATCCCCCGACCGGGTCGCCAGGCGATGGTACGCCAGATCTTCCAGGTCGGGCAGTGTGTCATGACCCGCTGGTTATCACGCTGTTTCACGTGGACGTACATGTACAAGTCGAGTTAAATCTAAAATATATGTAGTAAACAAGGGCAGACGGCGTTGACTCGAACGAAAGGACGACTGCGACGCCGTTCTCATTCACTGCTCCTAAGACTCTAGTGATGATTGCATGCTCAGTGTCTCTATGATGCTCAAATCTTTCAATATATTCTTCTCTTCTTTATTTTTTTTTAGCACAAAGATGATTACTCAAGATCAAAATCAATGGCAGAACAGCTAGCAATGAAATCAAACGGAAGGCAAACAAAGGGTAAGAATAATCGGGGGCCCGTATTACAAAGCTTAGCAATCATCATAGAACTTTTTTTTTACGATTGATTGCATTGACTACAATTTACAAGTAATTGTAAAAAGATTACCCTACATGTAAAAAAAAAAAGAATTTCCTACTGAATCCATGTGGTTTTTTAATTTGCATATCAATCGTATGTTGTGGGAATCTTCATATTACCCCTGTGTTGTTTGGATAAACGAATGATGACCCACCACCAGAAATAAATTAATTTTCATAGTTAAATGGCGCAGTCACATTTTCCCTATGGCAGCCGTACAGCGAGTCAAAATCAGTCGTTATTACATATTTTGTACCAGCTACATATAGGTAGTTTGACTAAAAATGAATAAAACATTTTGACTCGCCATACGGATGGCGTAGAGGAAATGTGACTGCAGCATAACCTCAAGATAAGAACTTTGAGAAAATAGGGGGAAATAGAATATGCCACAATTCTTTTAATTTACATCTGATTTTTATGACATTTTCTGTGCTATTATCATACTGTAGACCTTTTTGTTTAATTGTATCACAGTTTATTACTGGTACCAAAATAGGGTAGCTGTGAATGGTATATTGTGAGGCATGATCAAGAGAGTGTTCCTGCAATATTTTTGTCACGGGGCTGGATCATAAAGAGATTTGAAATGAATTATGACTTTTTGTACATGGTTTGCCATACTTTACATGTATGATGTAGACTTTCAATTGTATTTTATATGTTAAAGGGGGAACAAATAGACCAAAACTGTGTGTGGTCTCTCATTGTCTTACAATACACTTTTTGAGATAACTTAATAATACAGAAAAATTAAGAGGCCGATAATTTTACTTGTACAGAGAAACTAAAATGTTTTTGAGAGGAACATACTTGTTTTGCTACTTGGTAAACATAATTACTGTGATATGAAGTATTGAGTAGTGAACTGACATGTTATCATTCAAGTGGGCCTGTATTATAAGACTACACTGCTTAGAATGTTGCATTATGGGTTAGTAACCTGGCCTGATTTGAGTAGTTGAGGAATCGAGGTGGTGTTATCAAAGGCTGCTCGTTTGCATCTGCTTTAAAGGGTGTAGAAGTTACATTGTTTTCTTGTTTTTTTTTTTTTTTTTGGGGGGGGGGAGTGATCGATATGCTCTACAAATACTGGTTGATATTTTTATCTTCTATCTCAGATGGGAGTCTTCTGAATGTTTGTGTTATACGACCTGTAGCCATCTATGGTGCCGGGGAACAGAGACATTTCCCAAGGATAGTGGTAAGTATTCACTCCGTTAATACTAAACCAATTTATTTACAGCAAGTATTACTTCAGGAAAAATGCTTTAGAATTAAGGTTATCACAATATTGTCTTAGGTCTAGATCTGGTACAACTTCTTGCTGCTGCTGCTGATGATTATGATGAGGATGGGGATGAGGATGATGATATGATAATGGTGGTGATGATGATGGTGGTGATGATGATGATGTTGGTGATGATGATGATGATGGTGGTGATGATGATGATGATGGTGGTGGTGATGATGATGATGATAATTGTAACAAAAGTGAAGAACAATTCTCAGTGTTTTACAACCACTTAAAGGGGAAATTCACCTGACAAAAAGTTTATAGTAAAAATAGAAGAAAAAAATAATAAAAAATATTGCTGAAGGTTTTAGAAAAATCCATCAAATAATTAAAAAGTTATTAGAATTTTAATTATGTGATTTGTGACTGGAGACCGGGGATGATTCTATATCCATTATTCCTACATACTGAATGGTAAAAAATCAATGAAATGTAATTTTCTCAAAAAATTGAAAACGGTTTTTACTGTGCCTTTTTTGTATCAATGGACAAATCATTTCACACGCGATCATGAAGAGAAAACCAAAATAAGTCATCAGGAACCATTAAAAAATTAAATTCATGCATTTTATGTTACATAACATATTGGGCAGCTTCACAAATCCAGAGCTTAAAGTTCTAATAACTCTCTTAATCTTTAATGGATTTCCCTCAAATCTTCACTAATGTTTTTTTTTTCTACTACTTTCACAACAAACTATTCTTCAGAGTGAACTTCCCCTTTAATACAGAATTAGCTGATCAATGATAAGCGATAGTTATTTCCCTTTTCATGTTTAATTCTTTTATTCATTTTATTGTTTTGCAGAAAAATATGGAGCAAGGTCTATTATGTATGAAGATAGGTGGTTCCCACATCAAGGTTCCCTGGGTTCACATAGATAATCTTGTCAATGGTCATATACTAGCAGCTGAAGGGTTATCAAGGCACAAAGAACATATAGCAGTAAGTTGGTTAATCTTTACACAAATTGATGTTCCCTGGGTCAATGTAGATAGTCTTGTCAATGGTCATATACTAGCAGCTGAAGGGCTATCAAGGCACAAAGAACATATAGCAGTAAGTTGGTTAATCTTTACACAAATTGATGTTCCCTGGGTCCATGTAGATAATCTTGTCAATGGTCATATACTAGCAGCTGAAGGGCTATCAAGGCACAAAGAACATATAGCAGTAAGTTGGTTAATCTTTACACAAATTGATGTTCCCTGGGTCCATGTAGATAGTCTTGTCAATGGTCATATACTAGCAGCTGAAGGGCTATCAAGGCACAAAGAACATATAGCAGTAAGTTGGTTAATCTTTACACACATTGATGTTCACTGGGTCCATGTAGATAATCTTGTCAATGGTCATATACTAGCAGCTGAAGGGCTATCAAGGCACAAAGAACATATAGCAGTAAGTTGGTTAATCTTTACACAAATTGATGTTCACTGGGTCCATGTAGATAGTCTTGTCAATGGTCATATACTAGCAGCTGAAGGGCTATCAAGGCACAAAGAACATATAGCAGTAAGTTGGTTAATCTTTACACACATTGATGTTCACTGGGTCCATGTAGATAGTCTTGTCAATGGTGATATACTAGCAGCTGAAGGGCTATCAAGGCACAAAGAACATATAGCAGTAAGTTGGTTAATCTTTACACACATTGATGTTCACTGGGTCCATGTAGATAGTCTTGTCAATGGTGATATACTAGCAGCTGAAGGGCTATCAAGGCACAAAGAACATATAGCAGTAAGTTGGTTAATCTTTACACAAATTGATGTTCCCTGGGTCCATGTAGATAGTCTTGTCAATGGTCATATACTAGCAGCTGAAGGGTTATCAAGGCACAAAGAACATATAGCAGTAAGTTGGTTAATCTTTACACAAATTGATGTTCCCTGGGTCCATGTAGATAGTCTTGTCAATGGTCATATACTAGCAGCTGAAGGGTTATCAAGGCACAAAGAACATATAGCAGTAAGTTGGTTAATCTTTACACAAATTGATGTTCCCTGGGTCCATGTAGATAGTCTTGTCAATGGTCATATACTAGCAGCTGAAGGGTTATCAAGGCACAAAGAACATATAGCAGTAAGTTGGTTAATCTTTACACAAATTGATGTTCCCTGGGTCCATGTAGATAGTCTTGTCAATGGTCATATACTAGCAGCTGAAGGGTTATCAAGGCACAAAGAACATATAGCAGTAAGTTGGTTAATCTTTACACAAATTGATGTTCCCTGGGTCCATGTAGATAATCTTGTCAATGGTCATATACTAGCAGCTGAAGGGCTATCAAGGCACAAAGAACATATAGCAGTAAGTTGGTTAATCTTTACCCATATCGATGTTCCCTGGGTCCATGTAGATAATCTTGTCAATGGTCATATACTAGCAGCTGAAGGGCTATCAAGGCACAAAGAACATATAGCAGTAAGTTGGTTAATCTTTACACAAATTGATGTTCCCTGGGTCCATGTAGATAGTCTTGTCAATGTTCATATACTAGCAGCTGAAGGGCTTTCAAGGCACAAAGAACATATAGCAGTAAGTTGGTTAATCTTTACACAAATTGATGTTCCCTGGGTCCATGTAGATAGTCTTGTCAATGGTCATATACTAGCAGCTGAAGGGCTTTCAAGGCACAAAGAACATTTAGCAGTAAGTTGGTTAATCTTTACACAAATTCATGTTCCCTGGGTCCATGTAGATAGTCTTGTCAATGGTCATATACTAGCAGCTGAAGGGCTATCAAGGCACAAAGAACATATAGCAGTAAGTTGGTTAATCTTTACACAAATTGATGTTCCCTGGGTCCATGTAGATAGTCTTGTCAATGGTCATATACTAGCAGCTGAAGGGTTATCAAGGCACAAAGAACATATAGCAGTAAGTTGGTTAATCTTTACACAAATTGATGTTCCCTGGGTCCATGTAGATAGTCTTGTCAATGGTCATATACTAGCAGCTGAAGGGCTTTCAAGGCACAAAGAACATTTAGCAGTAAGTTGGTTAATCTTTACACACATCGATGTTCCCTGGGTCCATGTAGATAGTCTTGTCAATGGTCATATACTAGCAGCTGAAGGGCTATCAAGGCACAAAGAACATATAGCAGTAAGTTGGTTAATCTTTACACAAATTGATGTTCCCTGGGTCCATGTAGATAGTCTTGTCTATGGTCATATACTAGCAGCTAAAGGGCTATCAAGGCACAAAGAACATATAGCAGTAAGTTGGTTAATCTTTATACAAATTGATGTTCCCTGGGTCCATGTAGATAATCTTGTCAATGGTCATATACTAGCAGGTGAAAATCTTTCAAGTCATAAAGAACATATAGCAGTAAGTTGGTTAATCTTCACATATGGGCACTTGACCTTTCCCTCTGCTACTTTCTCATGATTGCCATAACCAACACTGGTTTGCTTCTGTTGTGCGTCTGACGATACATATTGTCTGTTCAAATAATTTTGTTTCAATTACTTTTCCTTATTATGTATATTCAACATACAGATTTGCCTTTTTTCTTTCTTTGAAAAAAAATCATTCAATTTTCAAAGTAAGATAGCAATAATTTTGTATTTTTCCTTGATTTTAACATAATCTAGGCCCTGTAACATTTAACTTTAGCGATTTTAATTTTTTTGTTCAATTCAATCTTTTATTGCAACTATATTATATATTTTGGATATAAGGTTGGATTATGTACAGATAAAAATGAATTGTACATTTCATATTGCAAAGATTGATAATTTATAGTTATTTATAATGAGGAAACCTGATATTAATAAGTATACACTCTTAAAAAAAAATTTGGATTGGTCATGGGTATGACTTTTACAATCGAACATAGACAATAGGCCTTGGAATCAAACATAGAAATAAGCCTCATGATCAATTGCTAAGCTTTATGTTACTAGACTCTACTTGACATCGGGATGAAGTTCCTGTTACAGAACAGAACAGAATAGAATAGAATAGAATAGTAAAGTAATGATTTATTAACAGTACATGATTGGCAGCCAGTGGCTGAAATATACATGTTAACAAAATATAAGAATGTGCAAAGATATTATGCAAACAGTAGATAGATTTAAAAAAAAAACATTCAATACATAATAGATTAAATTACCAAAAGATTTTCATTATGACGGATCTCATAGTGAGTTCTGAGTGTGAGTGAAATTATAAATCGCATTAAATCAAATATTGCATGAATAGAAGGAACACTGCATAATGAAATCAACTGGTTTAAAAAAAAATCATTTTCAGGAGGTCAACAAAAATCTAATCATAGATCAAATATTAGATAATTCATTACTGAGTGCGGCTGTAAGGTGTTGCATGGTATCAAATAAAGAAAAAGAAATGAAAGAGAATGAAATGAAAAAGAATTTACTGTAATGAATGATTTAAGGTGTTTTTTTTTTTCGCTTTTCAGGCCGGTCAGGTATACTTCATTGCTGACAAGGCTCCAGTAAACCAATTTGAGTTCCTCCGTCCGCTTATAACGGGTCTAGGTTATCATTATCCATCTCTTGTTGTACCAGTGTGGTTCATGTATATCATTGGTGAGTATGAGTCTGCATGACGTGTTCAGTAATAACATACAATGATAATGTGGGGGCGTGGTGGTCTGTTGGTTATGGCACTCGTCTTTCAATATGAGGGACGTGGGTTCGATTCCCAGGCATGGCATGTTTTCCTTCAGCAAGAAATTTACCCACATTGTGCTGCACTCAACCCAGGTGAAGTAAATGGGTGCCGGCAGGAAGTAATTCCTCAAAAATCTGTGAGCACTGGAATAGGTAGACCAGCTTAGCCGGGGTTATACAGGAGACGCCGTGAGCATCTTAAAAGGTGTATATGTGCGCTATACAAATGTTATATTACTTATGATATTATTTGTTATGAAAATATAGTTGTGTACATTGTCTGGCTTGTTGATTCTACACACACTGAGTCATATGCACACACAAATGCACTGTGCATTGTTACCATTTATAAATACCAAATCATTATTTTGTATGAGTCATTTGATGTACAAGTCATTGTTTATATCTTATCTATGTATTTGCAAATGGTACTGTTTATTAATGTTTGAAATATGTATTGAGTCTATTTTTGTTTGTACTTTGTATACTTGACCAATTCATCCACTGTCACGTGAAGAGACAGTGGTTTTTAATAAACCTTAACTGAATTTATCTAATGTTACAACCTTTATTTGTTCTGCTTACTTGCAATTCATACTCTTATATAATTTGTATTTGTACGGCTCATCTTCAACTTCAAACTTGGAATACAGGAGGCCAAAAGTCAAAGCTTACAGAACTCATCATACATGTATACATTGAATTATCTTGTTCATGTGATATTTGAAGAACTATTTTAGCAATTGATTTCAAAATTGAATTGTTCATGCATGAGTGAGGAAGGATCTGATCATGTCTTTGGTCACAACGTCATATGTCACCGAGGTCATTATTTTAAATTTTAGAAGTTAGGTGTGTAATATGTTCTTAGTCTGGCAGTGGTGGAGGCATTAATTCTGATGACATGCAGTAGAGAATCCATCAAGTTATCATTTGGTAGTTAATGTAAGCCGAACAAACATCAATCATGTATAATCACAACCATTCCCCATCTCTCCCTAGCTTTTTTGACTGAATGGTTACACACAATCTTAAAGCCAGTCATCGATTTTCAGCCATTGATGACGAGAACAGAGGTGAGACAAACATCCTTGTATTTTTCTTGATATTCCATTTTAAAATTTTTGGAATTTTCCTTTCAGCTGTCATGGCTGTAGAAATAAAATCAAACAAAATAATCACCAGTTTGTTTTCTGTAACAATGATTACTAGTATGTATCAATAGTAGTTAATTGCTCAGTAGTAAGCAAAATAAGCATGGCATGCTCGAGGTAGACACAGTTTATTCTATTATGCCCATGTGTGCTCATCTCTAGGATTTTATATTGTATATACAGTTGAGGCCAGAAGTTTACATACACCCAGGAAATTTTTTAAAAAGTTGACACTTGCCAAACATCATAAAATTTACTGTATCTTATAAAATATTTGTGCTATCATGACAAATTTGATATCAAACAAATGAGTATGTCATGCACCTTCATCACATTGCTTTGTCATCAGTAGCTGAAAAATATTTTGGTGTAATTTTTCCCAAAAAATCTTCATATTTTAGACAATTTAAAAATAAAAACATAATAAAAACTTTTCATATTTGTGCTAGTTATTTCTCAACACAAACATTTCAGATTACACTTTTTGTTCAGTGGTGACATATCATGATAGAAAAAGTAATATAAATCATAGATTTGACAATTATATATTTCTATGAAATGATGTTTGAAAATATAATAACAAATAATAGCATACATTTGACATGAATATTACTTTTTTTCTTTAAAAAAAATTCCACCTGAAATTTGCTTTAATCCCAGTGGCATCCCAATCATGTGAAAGAGCTTAATATGCTCTTTCATTTGACACCAAATTCGTCATGGTAGTATTTATATTTCTGAAGATATAGTAAATTTTAGGATGTTTGGCAAACAAACATTTTCACTGAATTCCATGGGTGTATGTAAACTTTCGGCCTCAACTGTATATATATATGCAAATGTTTAGTTCATGTAAGAATTTGTATTAAAGAATTTCTTCTAAAATGATTGCTCATTTTGACCACTCAATCTTGTGTGAATAAACTATTTATTTGTAAAGTGCATAGAGATTATAATTCTTAGTACCTGTACCATATTAATGTTGTTATTATATAAAAATAAGTATGTTTTTATTCCATTAACCACTACAAATATTTTCTGGAGGTATTATGATTTGGGATCTTTCATCAGTCTGCAGACGGATTGTTGAAATCTGAAATAAAGATTTAAATTGAAATAAAAAGTCAGTATGTCTAAAAGTTTACCATAATGGCAAAATTTACATAAGTGATTTTTTTCACTCTTAACCTGATTTCTCAATGTTCTTTGAATTTTCCAGCTGTTCCAGGTTGCAGTCACTCATCATTTCAGCATTGAGAAGGCCAGGAAACAGCTTGGTTACGAGCCAGTAGAACGAGATCTCACCGACATGGTCCAGTACTTCCTGGAACGTGGCCATCGGAAGAAGTCTTCATCGATTGGAACATTCCTTGTGACTTTACTTCTTGGGGTTCTATTTGTAATGCTCTTGATGTCTTTGCTACCTCTTGTAGGGTAATGTTCCAAGAGGAGGATATACATTGGGAGGTATTTTGATAATTAAACCTAGGTTTAACCCTGGTCTAAACAAGAATTTTATACCACACTTCTATGGAATGCTGGGCTTCTTACTATTTCTTCCATTTTCGTGCCAGTTGTATCGTAATGTATCAATTAATCAATTAAAATTCATATTTTTGTATTTTTATATTCTTCCCATTCCATGACTTGATTAATTTTGACAACTATTTGCAGCAGGATAAGCATAATTTTCAATTGGTCATTTGGTGAACAAGTTGAAAACTGTCACTCCATATAAGTGTGGTCTAATTCAATCCAGGTTTACTATCAGAATACCAGCCCATTGAGTGATTGTGGCCCGAATTCACAAAGGTGGTTTTAAAAACCCACGGTTGAATCCATGGTTTATGCAGATTTCCTGTATAAATTACGCTTAATTTAGTGCATATTGGACGCATGTATAAAAAATGTCCAATGCTAATGTGCGCTTTTGTCACAGAGTGCCAAATTGATGGCTGTTACCATGGTTAGATATGCTATTTTATTAATGAGTCCACCGTTTGAAGAGTGGACTCATTCAATAAAAACAGAGGACTCATTAATAAAATAGCGTATCTAACCATGGTAACAGGCATCAATTTGGCGCACTGACAAAAGAGCGCATCAGAATTTGACATTTTTTATACATGCGCCCGATACGTGCTAAATTAAGCGTAATTTATACAGGAAATCTGCATGAACCGTGGATTCAACCGTGGGTTTTCAAAACCACCTTTGTGAATTTGGGCCTTTAAGTTTGCTGTTAGCATTTTGGTTTTGGTATTGGGCCGATTATTACATCAGTATAGCATAAACCTTTAAATGAAGTTGGTCCTTGGATGAAGCTCGCTCTGTGTTGAGCTCTATCAATAATGTGATTTGAATCATTTGTAAATGCAAAATACGTATTGGAGCTTGGGAAGTTGATTCTAACTCTGCTTTCAACAACAAAGCCAGCAACAGCACCAAACTTGAAACCCCCACTTAGTGCTTTATAAGGGGAATTTGCACTTCCTGATATACTGAATTTGATTGATACTGATCAATACTTTATAGTTGCAAATTTGACAGGTTTAATACCAATCTGTATGCTAGGTCATTTGTGCTATATGCTTGAACTATTGTAATTGCTATAGTAAAATACTAGATTATCTTGGACAGAGCAGGATTTTGTGTTGTCTTCCCCCTTTTTGTTTTTCATTGTTATCGATGAGGCGAAATGGGGTTCATTTGTTAGCTAGCTCTCCAATTTTGTCATGCCAGTGCAATGAATTCAATGCAAAACTAATTTAATGAGAGGTTTCACTTCATCTTAGACAAAAATGTGGTTAAGTCATGCATTAATTGCCAAAGAATCACAATGAATGACAGGTCACCAAAGCAGGTGGTTGTATATCAAGAAGTGCAAGTTTAACCCCAGCTAAACGGGTATCACTCTATTTATTTAAAAATTATATCAATTTTTTTAAGTGAAAATTTTTATATATTTTAAGATTTTCTTGTCAAATCTATATGATTGATTAATTTATGTTTACCTTAAACATTATCAACTTCTAAATCAGGTAGAACATTTGAATTTTGGGGCCATATTCTAAACTCCAGTGTGGTTGAACTGTGGATTGCTATGTGTAATCAAAATCTCAATCACCAAATTATTCGTCATCACATTTGGTTTTGTTACAAATCGTCTTAAAATTGTAAATACAATTATTTTCTTCCACATTAAACATTGAAAGGATCTCAGTAAATACAAGAAGCATGCAGTTTTAACAATTCTTTTAATTCTTGGGCTCCTCATGATTTTAGCCCAGACATAGACCATGCTTGAAGTTAAATTGTACTTCAGAATACAGGCCTTGGCATCTTTGTTATTTATGTTACATGTACTTTCAGATGGATGATATTCCAGTATGATGATATACACGCTAACAAAACATTCAAATTCCTCCCAAGCAATCCTGAATTTGAATCTACATCAATGAATTGAGTAGAATAAATAAGCAGTTGTCTCACGATGTATCAAATGTATATATATATATATATATATATATATATAGCGCCGGCGCTATATACAGTAGGGGAAGGCGGGGTAAGTTGAGCATAGGGGCAAGTTGAGCCACCACCCCTAGGCTAATAATGAATGAGTCAGACATTGTGGTGGTGTTATTTATTGATGACCCATTGCATAACCCTTAACCCCACCACATTGTTTTCAATTTTGAAACAAAAAGTACCTTTTTAGAGGGAAAAATACAAATTTCAGCCAAAAAAGTGAAAAAGGGTGTGAAATAGATAAGTGCTTTTTACCCACACACGTCTTTAAATATATTATAGAAATAAGAATAATATTGTTAGTCCAGGTATGGATTCTCACTCTTGTCATAGTCTTTTACATGATGGATGCATAAGAAATGTGTGGATGTGAAAATATCGCAAAAAGTTTGGACGGGGCTAATTTAAGCCAACCAACATGGGGCAAGTTGAGCCATGGTAATTCTTATGGTAATATATAATAAAAAATTTAAAAAACATAAAAAGCCATTGATATGCAGGCAGAAAGGAGCAAATTCACATGACAGTTCTTTTACTTTTAGAAGATGTTAGTATTTATAGAGAATTAGCAAGTGAAAAGACTTTAAATGAAAAATTGACATCCTGGTTCTCCCGCATACATTTTGTACATAGTTTTTGTGGCTCAACTTACCCCAGACGGTGGCACAACTTACCCCACAGATGGGGCAAGTTGAGCCATTTGACATCATTTCTTTCAAAGGTCACAACGACTTTCAGTGTGGGGGTAAAAAGTTATATATAGGTGAAAAATATTTCCCAAGAATCAAATTTAAAGGCAAGGTACTTATTTCTACAATATTACTAGTCATATCAATTCTGAAATGCAAAATGCAGAAAGTGTCACAACTTACCCCGCCTTCCCCTATATATATCCGTGCGCAGCAGTGTCTTTGCTCATTGCCTGATGAAGTCGAGCAGCTTGCAGACGAAACGTCGCTTTCGAACTATGTTTGATACATCGTGAGACAACTGGTTATTTCTTCTACTCAATCCTTCACCGCGATAAACCTCTTCCACATCATACATCAATGGAATTTGAAAAAAAAATTGTGAACATATTAACTATTAGAATAGAATTTATTACTCAACTCATTCTAAGACCCTAATCAAATAAGTCTAATGTTGGTTGTGTGTGCTGTGAAAAGCCTGCATTTTCTTGTGCTTTCTATGTATATACATGTACATCATTCATGAACTAGTAACTTAGTAGAATTAAAACATCCTGGCTCATTTTCTGAACTCGTTTTAATTTAAACTGTTCCGAAGTTGTATGGATAGCAAATTGTGACATCAGTCTGGTGACAGTAGAGGTTCATTTTATCAGCTCATTTAACACTCAAATCAGTCTCAACTAATTGGAGAAGATGAATAAGACAATTTGTCTTTTCCATATAAGACCGCAAAATAACTTTATAGTTAAGCTTCCCATGATTTTAGCAGTTAAACAATGGTCCAAGTTAAACTGAACTTCAGAATACAGCCCTATGGATTTTAAGTCAAAATATGCCAGCTTATATGCAGGGCTCTTATTGAATTGGAAGTATTGATTATATAAGTACTTTTATTACTTAGTATGTAACTTTGATAAGCAAACTGCTTAAACTTGTATTCAGATTACATCTAATTACTTTATCATGCCAAATTTAAGCAAAATGCAAGTATTAAAAACCATTATGACATCTAAAAGTTTGAGCCAAATAACGTGCAATTTATGTATCTATCTGTGTGCAGAATGTATGACTGCGCGTATCACATTTGTAAACTGCACGCAAGCCAGACTTTAACCAGGTAGGCAGCTGACTTAGACTTAGCCAAAAATGACAATTGAATACTAATGATGGATAAGTTTACTTTAGCAAAATACTGAGTAAAATACTTAAAATTTTGGCCCATGTATTGAATACCGGCCCAGATCCATAAGGGATCTGAAATTATTACCGAATGTACATGTACATTGCCTGGTGGGTAAACTGGGCAATCTTGGTTCATTAACGTTCTGTGAACGTGGTGCTCTCAAACACATTGTTTAGTGAATGATTGAGCCTGATCAGGAGAGGGCATTTTGGTCATCTACAACACATGTGTCATGTGGTATCCTATGTTGAGAGACTTCTCCCTGCATATCTCAAATTATTGGTTAAATGGTTTCTCTAAAAATTTTGAGATAGAGACTTACTTTGCCTTTATCATTTCAACAGGGGCGTTGTAAATACTGCACTTCTCATATTGTGCTATCATTGTACTATGAATGTTTTATAAATTTATTCAGTATATTCAAATTATCTATGGTTTGCAATGTTTTCAACCGAGTTTCCCTGTAAAAGTGACAGATTCATAAATTGAGTCTCATTGTGCTACTTCATAAAATAAATGTGTAGATCTTATATGCATATAACATCATAAGCCTTTTTTCTATGCTAAATTTTATACATTCATTTATTCCCTCTGTTATTATCATTATAATATTGTTTCTAAAAAAACATTCCAATGTTGATTTAATTTGAAACTGCTATTGTGCTGTTATTAATTATAAATGTTTTTATTAATATTTCCTAGGGTACAAATTTGATATTGAAATGTTAATTTATTCAAATTTTCTGTGTTTGTGTGTGCAATGTAAAAAAAAAAGAAATATCAAACAATTCTTCTGAGTATGTTGATTCTACAAATAATTTTTTTTTTGTACATTAAATTGTGAAAGTGTGATTCCATGTATTGCAGGTCATGATACTGAAATAGTTTACATTGTACCTTTATTATCTTTATCCATCATACCAAGTATAAAACTAAACAAAACAAACACATTAATATTGAAAATATGAGTTCTTTATTCAAACTTCCATTGATCAATTCATCAAAGTTAGCACCTAGAAGTCACACATATACATTAACATATTCTCTTAGAAATTGTGAGAGCAGGTATTCACTACAAGGTTTGATAACGATGAAAGCAAACACAATATCGAATACTTTAAATGGTTGGAAATAGAACACTCAATATATATTTGAATAACAATCTTGGCATTCAATGTAAAAGTTCATTCACACATGGTCCCACAAGCACATGAAATTTCATCCATTGCCCACATCATTGCCCCAACCCCCACCTGTGGCACTGCCCACGATGTTAAAATTATTTTTCAAAATATTTTTCATTTGAAGTACCTCTCAATATTACATTTTTTTATCATTTGAACCTATGACTGGGTCTATTTTGGGAGACTAGTCGACATCTGGAATTAGGTGATGGCGGGTGTTGGAATGTTGTTTTGATTGTGTGAGTGGGGAGGGCCGGGCTAATGGAGATTGCATTGTTTTGAAACAGGAAAAGAATTCTGGTTCCCACCGCTATCTTTCTCTCTCTCTCTCCCTCTCCCTCTCTCACACACCCACACACAGAGATGGGGACAGGTCAATTTCTTCCTGAAGTCCCAACCTTTACTATTACCTTTCCATAATGGGAACTCGCATGGCTTCTACGTCTCCTAAAAGTTTCATTGGCCATCAAATGTCCAATCACATATCGGCTCAAGTCGGCTATATGTGTGTGTACTTTCTGTTATAAACAGACATGTAACCATAAACTTATATATACCTATGCATACAACATATATTGTGTATCGAGGGCAAGTCCGGGTGGGATTAAAATTTTCAGACCTCTTTCAGGTTAGTGTTTACAAATTACATAGGTAACATCATTTTTAAACCGGTATCAAGTATTTAAAAACAATTGTTATCTTGTCATTTTGCTACCATTACTTGAGTAATCAAGTTATCCCCAGTGTCTAATCGGGATCTGCCGAACATTCAATCAGTGTAAATTCAAATAGCAATCGGTGGCAAGCCATTCGAACCAATAGATCAATCGATGTTTACCCCCAAGCCTAGTCACCAGGCAACATAATGTTTTCATACAATATCAATAACAAGCCGGTTATCCAAGCGAAGAATAGACTTGCAAAAACAAATAATGGAACCAATGTGGATGTTTGCTGGCTAGAGAAGGGAAATAAGAAGAGACTATTGCCTTTATAAATTTAAGCAGGCAAACAGCAAACCTGGTTTATTATGTTGAAACCACCCCCCCCCCGAAAAACCCCATTTAATGCATTTGAAATATATTTCTATTATCTATTGCGTTTCCTTAAAAAAGGAGAAGAAAAGAGAAAGGAGACAACAGAAATTGTTACATAGGAAGTACCAAATCAAGTCATTTTTAGTTTTCAAAACGATGATTAAAAAATATACATCGATAGCGTATTGATAGAAGACAACAGGCACATAGCGCCATAAATTAGCATCCAAATCTGGATCCGCGCCTGATCTTCATACTTTCAGTTACATGTATATCAGGACCATTTCCTATTCCTCATATAACTAAAGAGAATTTAAAAGCTCACATATTTTCATCTTTATCATTTCAGTTATATCACCAAAATATAAGACTAGTAACCTAATGAAAAAATATAATTCACTAAAGTCTACCAATTACTCTATATCTTTTTGCTAATTTTTGGTAGATCCATCATGGATTCATGACATTATCTGAGATATAAGAAAACAAATCAAGAAAAAATATATTGCATCATAAATGTACTCCTTAGGCATAAAAGCAATGCCTACATAACTCATTGTAGACTACCTGTAAAATCACTTATTAATTAACAGGCTTGTGAGAAATCACCTTACTTTAAAACTTGTTCTCCACAAGCTTCTCAATTTTTCCATAGTTTTTTTTTCCTGTTGTTCCTCTATCCCCGACCAACAGAATATATAATGCTAGATGAGGTTCTTTTGAGATAAGTTCTATAAATCGTTTTCTCAGGAGGGGCAGGGGAAACACATTCATTTGAGATGTCACTTATTATGGCAAGGTGTTATTTAAAATGCCATCTTTCTAAATTTCATGAGTAAAACAAAAATGAAGCCAATGCCCTTTACTCTTGAAAATACAATACTGGCAACAAATAAAAAATACAATATTACAAAGAATACTGCTTGCTCACATGACTCAATATCTGCATCGCAAAACATTTCCCAGACCTATGAGCAGGGTTCTTACAGGTAAGGCAAGCATCTTTGAAACTCACTGGCTGAAAAAGGAATGAATAGTGACAGCAAAGCTTTTATTCACAGGGCCTTGCAGAGTCATGACATATCAAAACCTCACCATTGATTCAGTGAAGGGTCCACTACGTTGGCTCAGACCAGCTTCCAGGATGATCAGATCAAAAGATGGATTAGACCTGGTGAGAGTTCTTGGAGTGGGTCTCCTTGGATAATTAAAGACTTGTTCATCAAGGTGATTGTTAATGCAATAATTCAGCCCTCACCACTGACAAACAGGAAGCTCTTCAAAGGATCCTCTTTCTCATGATGACTCAGTCCAGCCTTCTGTATCAGGAAGCCATTCTTCGAGAGACAACAGAAGAAGTCAGCAACTCTTCACGGTTACATGCCCAAAGATTTTTTCCTCAACAGATGGAGACAAGAGCTCACAGTTGGGCGACCATAATCAGCAACAGCTGGCCAGTATTGTGTCTCCGTCTTCCTCTAAAGGGTGCAGGACCTCATCCTTATGGAGACCACAGCTAAAAGTGAAGTGGTATAACCACAGCAGCAGCAGTCCAGTGTTTTTGTCTGTGTCTGCCTCTAAAGATGCAGGACCTCGTCCTTAACTGATGGTATGTAGAGACAAGAGCTCACAGTTGGGTGACCGCAATCAGCAATGGCAGGCTAGTGTTGTGTTAAGGGTGCAGAACATCATCCTTAACTGATAGTGGATGGAGATTACAGCTCACAGTCAACTGGTAGTTTAACCACATCAGCAATAGTAAGCTCCCTGCTACATCTCAGTCAGCTTCTAGATGACGAAGGATCATGTCACGAACCTCGGTGATATGGAGCTGTTGCTGTGTTGATGAAAAAAGTGAGAAATATGGAATGGTTTACTTTTTTTAAAAGGCTATTCATAATGCAAGCAAGAGTTGGTGTTGGCTGTACAAAACTGGAATCACTGAAAATGGTAACGAAATGACTTAAGTTCTTCTGCGACACAGATACAACCAAATTGCAAGCTCAAAAGTATCAACTGTTATTCGTTATAATTTGAAGATGAGGGCATTTGAAGAGCAACTACTCACAATAGGCCATTTCTTCATGACGATCTTCTCAAATATAATAAAAATAATTGATAGCTCACAATTATTATTTTCACCATTCCCACAAATTTCTTTTATCTTCAAGTCTGTATAGTCAACCTTCCAAAAGTCATAAATTAAAGGAAAATTAAGGGCAGAATATGCAAAATAGTGTTAATTTGCTCTTTTACCTCAAATTTGTACGAAAGTAAAGTGGTCCCAAGGCAATTTTACTTTGTAATGAGATTGTAAATGGGACTATCCAGCCCTGCTGCTGGCCAATACAACAAATAAATAACTTTAGCAAATTTACCTGTATAGAGATACTTACCATTAGAGTTGTGTCTCTGTTCCTGACTCTCAATATTCCTGATTTCAAAGTGTTTTCATTCAGTAGAATAGTAAAGGGTACACCCATCTCATCAAACCTAAGGTAAAATACAAACCCATGAATTCAAAAGCAATTCTGAAATATACTCACATCATACTTATCTCGAGGTTAGCTTTTATTTATTTATTTTTTCGTCTTCCTTTTTTATGCAGTCCTTGTCATGCTACTGAATGAAATAAATTATAGGAAACCAAATTTTGAAATATAATGGCCAGTATTCTGAACTGGGGTTTAATTTAAACTCTGGTCTAGAGTTGTGGTTTAACTATGGATAGCTAAATGTGAGACAAATCTTTAGCAGTATACGTTCAATTTACAAATTCATCTCTTATTCGGGTCATTCATATCTGCCTGGAAACAATAAACTGAATCAGTTTCCTAACCTGATTTCAGAACATGTGCAAATGCTTCTGATCAATAGGTTCTCAAATCGAAGTATTAACCCCATTTTGTTTCTTCACTTATCGCTAACCTTGCTCATATTTATCCTGATAAGAGCATTTTCACAGTAACTGACATTACACGGCACAATTTTACACACTTTTCAATGTGTGTATGATTATCTCTAAAACAACAAATGATGGGAGATACCATGAAAATGCCCATAAGTATTATGTCATGTAGGAAATGAATCACATCACATCGAGGCTGACCATAACAAAGCACACCAATGACCATGAAGTTTTCAGAGTGTCACAGTTTGATTTGAAACAACCCTGATTATTTTCTACTTACATGGTGTAATAATTTTCTAAGGATGGAGAGACTTCTATTATGCTCCTCACATTGATGCTGGCTTTTCTGAATTCCTTGCCCAAGTAATCCGAAAGCTACAAGATGAAAGAATTTAAGGAAAGCATGAAACATGTCCACAAAAGAACTACATATCCGTTTGTTGAGTTTTGGGAGTGGCCACCTAACTATATTGATGTACAAATGTACAACAATAACAAAATATGATCTTTAGGATGTGAAAAAATAGCGGAAAGGCCCAGAGTCTCACCTGCATCAAAATTAAATATCAGCAGAGTTGACTTTGTGAAGTTATGAAGTGAATTTATAAATTTATTCTTGATCACAGAAGTAACAGTTTTATGTATAAAAATAGATACATACACAGCTATTGTCTTAAAAATATTGTTCATAGTTTCCTGATCAAGGATCTGGAAAATGTGTATTGTTCTTCTTTTATAAAAACACTGCAATCCAACTCCACTCAACAATGATTTTATGACGGTAGTGCGTCAAATATCTTTTTTGAGGCACAGTCATTGTAAGAAAAGGTCCGTCATAGTCGAGACACACAGGTGCGTCATGGTACATGAAAATCTGAGTCATGTTTGACAAGTAACGCACCATTCCCAGGTGTCGTGGGGTGCATCTTACAATTGATAAGTGTATAAGTTTGTTTATATACAATCCATACCTCTCTCAGTTCCTTTGTCCCTCTAAGGGGTAAGATGATAACCTTGAGGGGTGCCAGTCTGAGATGAAGTCGGAGGATCTCCCGGGACACTGATTGACCTCTGGTGTCGGTGCGTTGCTTCTCCTGGTAACCGTCAACCAAGTAGGCAAGAAGACCACCCTCTAGAGACGCAGAGGTTTCAATAGTGTGAGGGATTACCGACTTCCTCCCATCCTTACCCTATTAATTGAACAGATATATGATATTTACATGAAAAGTTTGCTAGTAAGCAAAGAGACTGCCCAACAAGCAGAGGGTTCAATCATGTAAGGAATTACTGACTTTCTCCCATCCTTTTCCTATTAATTGAACAAATATGAAATATTTACATAAGAGGTTTGCTAGTAAGCAAAGAGACCACTCTACAAGGACATTGAGGTTTCAATCATGTGAAGGATTGCTAAATTTCTCCCATCCTTTCTCTACAAATTGAACAAATGGTAACAATTCTGCTTCTATATTGCATTACCTTTTACCTCTTTTTTTTTAAATCTTGACTTTTCGTTCATTAATCAAAACCAGATATCTACAGGATTACATATATGATTAGACAAAGTAGGCAATTCTAGAACATGAATCACCACTATCACTGGGAGCAAAATGGATACAATCCCTAATCCAAATTTTTAACTGTAAAAATAGATATATGTCACATGAAATACCCTCTTTTTAACTAAAACTGAGATAAATGCAAGGAAGATCCTAGTACATAACACTCAGTTAACAAAAAGTGATAAATTTTTACTATCCATATACCACTGAACCTCAGGTAAATTAACTGATCAAAACATTCAGAGTTGAAAGAATAACAACCTATGCTTCAATGTTTGAATACCCTGGGAGCATTTCATGAAAGGACTTGTTGGATGTTTTACCCAAAAAGTATGTTTTATCCGTCAGTTACCATAGTAACAGTAGTTCTCAGCCAATCAGATTCAGGGAAGGTTGTCAGATCTGACAACTTGTCGGACAGCAACTGTTGATGAACATTCTCCAGGGGAAGGTTTCATCAACATTCTCGTCCGACAAGTTGTCAGATCTGACAACTTTCCCTGAATTTGAGAGATAGAGAACCAGAGTTTACTGCCAGATAAAACAGGGACTTTCAAATAAAAAGTAAGACAAATGTCCGACAAGTCCTTTCATGAAATGCTCCCAACCATCCTTTTTACCTGCATGTCCGTCTTGAACAAGTCTTGCATTTGTTCAACAGGTACACTCCCATGGTTGGATATTCTCTCGATTGTATCTACTCCCCATGGGAACTTGTATTGTATCTCTGTTGACTGCACATGTCCAGACGTTGTGATATCTGTTGCAGTGAAGTCGGATGGTATCCCAGCAAACTATGCAGGTAAAAAATGTAGTGACGAGAGATCAACACAGATATATATGTACTACATTGAAACCTCTATATAAAGACAGCCAAAGGGAGATAGGAAAAAAGGGTCTTTAAGAGTAGGTGGTCTTTATGAACAGGTTCCTATAATACACTCAATGGAGAATACAATTCAAGGGAAACCAAATGTTTGGAATTTATATCCGTAGATTGTCACTCATGCAGAATTGATGATAAACATCATCCATATAAACAGACACACCTTTTGACTATCTAGAGCTTTTCAAACTAAATTGATGGAGAAAACTCCATCAATAGGTTGAGAGGAATCAGATGGTTAGTTTTTTTATTTGCTCTCCTTCTCCATAAGGGTCAGCTGTTTTTTTGTTTGTGCTAAATTATGCTTGCTTTGTTTACTCTCTCATGCTTACTTAATTATTTCACCTTTCTTCAAATGTTAACATTTAATAGACAATGATTTAATTAAATATTTGTTGACATTAACCCTAAAATGGCCAGGGGGGGGGGTTGAATCAACCCCCCCCCTCAACATTTTCTGCGATCATTCTGCTGCGCGAAATTTTTTGACCGCGCCACTCGCAGAGTTTATACTTTTAAGTCTCGCGCATCTTTTGAGACTAAATTTACGACGCCCGGGTACGCGGTTCCGAAATTACGTAACATTTTGTAAGTGCATGTAAAGTTGTTCCAAAACGTGATTTTGTGTACAAAGTCAATGCAAATTGAGTTTTCTCATCTTATTCATAAAGATATGATTATTTTTACTTTAAACAGCTGAAAGCAATTGATTTTAGCATAATTATGCTTCAAAAAGGTTGTGCAATAAATCTGGTGAAAAAAACAAGGAAAAACAAAAGGTTGAAAAACAATGAAATACATAAGAAATTCATAAAACAATAAAATACATAAGAAATTGATTTTCAAACCAAAGTTTTTTTCAATTGCCATTGTTAAGAATGCTACAAAGAATATTTTTAGCAAAAATTAGCATTCTAGGAGCTTTATTTAGTGAATTAGAGCAAAAAGTATGATTTACGCATAAATTAGCATAATTAATTCATACAAAATAAAATCTCATTATTTTGGAAAATTTTACCATACAGCCTTGTAGATTACATCGCACACTACCAGCGTGCAAATTTTTGCGGCGCTCGCGCGATCGGCGGCCAAGATCTCAGGGGGGGGGGGTTGAATCAACCCCCCCCCCCGGCCACAGAACAGCCAAAAAAGCCCGGCCTAGTTAGGGTTAAGCATCAAATGTGCTTACAATTTAAATCTCTTAATAATTGAGATGTTTCAAATTTTGATTACCCATAGTCAAACCACAACTTTTTTTTAGACTAGGGTCCCGTAACACAAAGGTTAGCAATTGATCGTACGCTTGATTTTTACGATTGATTGAATATTGTAGTCAAAGGAATCAGTCGTAGAAAAATATCCTGTAGAAAGTTAGGTATGGATGGATTTCCATACAGTTGAGATTGATTGTATCAATTGTAACTCTTTGTAAGACAGGGCTCAAAGTTACATTAAATTTGGTTTCAAAATAAGGCACATTATTCTTACCTTCCTCCACCAAGACAATCTGTCTCTGTGCCAGGTGTTAAACCACAAATTACTTGTTTTGGGAGTTGAGAAAAATTGCATGGACATCTCAGATGTTTGGAGGCCACTGATGGGAAAATAGGAAAATAAATCAGGAAACAAAGTAACATTATTGTCATATTTTACAAAGGTCCTAAGAGCCATCACACGCTTCATGAGAAGTCTGCAATCTGATTTCAGAAAAAACTGGCAATTTGGGTATTTTGGGGGAAGTATCACAAAAAGAGATTTTTAATGTTGAAATTTTAGATAATTACATGCCTTTACATGGAAGTCCAAGTAAAGGAATGCTTCGATTCATAGCCAATCACAGGATTGGTCTATCGTTACTTTGAGTAGGACTTCAATTTATTTGTATACCTCAAAGGAAGAATGGAATAGCCATGAATTTTGAATGTATTTATTCCTATGATCATTGATATTTCACAAGTGTAGACAGTAGGAAGTTCACATCAATATCATAAAATTCACATAATCATCAGTTGTAATGGGTAATTGAACACCATTTGAATGTCAATCGTCAAGAGTACAACAAGATTCATGACCAGCAAACATTATGTAATGAGAATAGATTTTCAGTAGACATTTGACGGACTCAAGAAGTGGAATGACTGATACGCATGATTTTAAAGTGTAGGAACACTGTCTGCAAATGCAAGTTGACCATAGCAAGTAAAACTTACTTCACTTCTGCCATTATTTCTCTTTATCAAGAACAAAGTTCACTCACTTGAAAATGAAAGTATCAATTCCTTGAGATGCGGATGGTCTGTTGAAGCAGGGCCCAACCTGAGCCAATCCAAATGGTAGCCTTCTATTCAAGAGGCACAATGTGTTGAAATAATGACTGAATAAACCTATGGGTAAAAGATGGAAATTGACAAGAAATGCAAACCATCATTAGATTTTCTGGCAAAAAAAAAGACCAACGCAATAAGAAAAGAGAGGAGGCATGACAGCTCAGACAGAAGAGAAGTGGTTTAGCCATCCGATGACCAGGATTGATTCCCACTTGGTGCAAGAGTGCCCTATGGCAAGGTAATTATCCTCCTTTCTTTTCATTTAATTTTCAACAAAATATAAACAGTATGAAAGGGGCCCCATGTCTGCACACTTAACAATTTAAATTATTATTAATCATTATTTTTCATTAATTTCAAAAAAAAATTCAGTTGATAAAGTTCCTTGTATTCTTATGAGAATGTGTGCAAAAAATCCCATTAAAAAATTGAGAGAAATATCTGATTTTCTTGGAATAAACCTTGGCCAGTCATTTTCAGATTGAACAAAGCAATTGTACCCCATGTCTGCTCACCCATTCACTTTACACATGATTCAGGAATTTTTATGAAAAAGGCTGCACTTTTAGGCCATCACATGAAATGCCCGATAATCATTATTTTTCCATCATTTTGAGTTGGATTTTTTAATGAATGTCTTTCTATGTATTGCATGTGTAAAGTCTGTGGTTGTCGCATATCTTCTTTTGTTAGAATCGCGCAGTTACATGTAAGGGGCCCTGCACAGACTTAGGGGACCTTTCCATAAATACAATCATAACAACTCAATATCATGATAAACAATATACCAAGGTCATTAAATAGACTTAAAACAGACATGCAATCAGAAAATTACAGACAAATTTTGTGTAAAAGATTACATAATTTATAATCTATGAAAATTATCATGTTCCTCAGACAGGACCTTAAGCCTTTGGTCCTGCTTACAATCGTTTATGCTTTCTAAGCAATCAGGTAAAACATTTTGACGAATCCCGCTTTAGCGACAAGATTTGTTTCCCTTAAATTGTATTCCTCACTGAAACATGTAATACAGGAACCTGAACAGAAAACCACCTGTTTCTTTTCTTGTCTCCCTGAGGATGTTTTTGACTGCAGTTCTCTCTACTTATTATTCCTACTGCAAATATGGTATAAAACTGTAAGGGGACAAATTTCCTAAAATGGGGGTCACCAAAGGCAGCTACAGTTTACCATTATACCAACTAATAAGCCAGTTCGTAGTTCCACTCTGCGCATGATCTGAAGATTCTGCGCATGATCAGAGGAAGGTCATTGGTACAAAAGTGACATGGTGGTTTAAAATCTAAGGAGATAAGCACCAACTTTGATGTCTTGATTATTCATATATTCTTTTGAATTATGTTTTTCATTTGCATCCACAAAAAAAAAACAATGCGTCCACGACCGACTGGTATTTCAGTTTGCCAAGTACATTATACAGCATGCTATCATATGCATTCAAAGTAGAAATGCAACAAATACGTTCACAAAGTGTTCATTGGTGTGCTATTCTAGTCGCCTAATCTATTAAATTTCTTCATCCTGCTATGTAAGGCATGCTTACGTAATATCTTGCTTTGAAATCTGCCTATCATAATGAAAGAAATGAAAGGTCATTTGACCAAAATTGTCCATGAAGTAACTACAAACTGGTCTATAGTCGCAAGTTTTGAGAGCTCTAATATTAAATCATGTGACCCCCTAATGCTAAACCTCGTATCGAGAAGAGCAGACCTGCCAACCTCTGGGAATGAAAAACTGTATTCTGTGATTTAAAAAAATGTATTTTTCCCAAAAAAAGTGTATGTCATAATAGAATGCTTGGCGCACTCGCTCATCGCGGCGCTCAAGCTGCATGCAAGCTAAAATGCGCACTGCTCTTGCAGATGAAAAAAAAAACATTAAAACATGTGTATATCTTCACCCTGGTTTGAACAAAATGATTGAAAAAAAAAAAAGTTACCTGAAATTACATTGATCTAATAACCATATTTGTGCACGTTTTATGAAATAAAGACATATAGAGATTATTATTATTTTTTTTTTACAAAAACTTATTTTTCAAAGAAAAAACGTACTGCCGTATTTTGGTTGCAAAAACGTACTAAATACGGCTAAAACGTACTGGTTGGCAGGTCTGGAAGAGTATTGCAACACTCACCATCATGCAGAGAGCTTTGAAGCCATGCCTCCTCCTCATCATCATTGAATCTACATGGACAAAACATAAGACCAAAACTTAGAATAATATCTTTCATGAAATGTATGGAAGTAAATTTTATTTTAACTTTATCCCCAAAGAATTATATTGTGATTACAAAATTACTATTATTCCATATGAATACAAATTATTCTTTCTTTTTTTTAATTTCACCATATAACAACAATTTTATTACTTTCACAGGTCATTGTAATATAATTATTGATATTACATATATTTTCTGTTTTACTTTGTAAGAGATCTTGTAATTCAGCCTTTGGCTTCCATGAAATTTTCTTAATAAACTATTTCAATTTCAATAATATACTGCATGTTAATAGTTATAACACTTAATATTTTGTATGGTAATAGACTATCAGAATGGTAATGTTAGCATCCACAAGAAGAAGAAATCAACTTTGTATTCATTGCTAATATTTTCACAATGTTAGTTTTAAAGACCTCATCACCTGAACTGCAAGTCAAATTGACATATCAAAACCCTAATAACTACATGTAAAAAGCCAGGGGCGGATCCATGATTTCCCGCCGGGGGGGGGGGGGGGGGGGGGGGGCACATTTTTCCAAGGAAAAATTTGATAAGCAAAAAAAGGGTTTTTTTTACCAAAATTGTAGCAGATTTCGTCCCAGAAAAAAATCTTCCCTTTCAAAAGGGGGGGGGGAACACTTGTTTCAACAGCATTTTTACATTTCAAATTTTAATTTTGCATCACATTAAGGGGGGGGGGGCACGGGCCGGCTGTGCCCCCCCCCCCTCTCCCCTGGTGTACAAAGCATATTCACCACCTGTCAGCTGAGAAAGACTCAAATTAGAGGGTTTCCAAAAAAGGCTTTATTCTGCCCCTAATCAGTTTGAAGTCTGTGACATCAGACAGTAGCTGGAGAATTGTGAATACTGTAGTTTGAAACAAGTAGATATTATTTTCTTTATTTTCAAGGTTACAAATAAGGTTTTAAAAAGAATGTTTTAGAATGAAAATGACACTGTCAATGTTTAATGTTAAATGGATAAAGACTGGTCACAGCTTTTGACCATTTTTTGTGATTTATTTATTTGGGCTCTTATAAGATTGCTATGTAAGGAAAAACAATTGTTGCAAGTAATCCAAATGCAGATACCAGCTGAAAAGGCACCCTATTGAAATATTGTTCAAATAAAAAATAAATAAAGCTGTGCCAAATATGTGGCAAATAGTCCAGAGTTAAAGGTAATGCTTTCCATTAAATCTCCTTGTAGTGAAAATAATGAAATACTTAATCTGGATAACAACAAAAATAATAATCTACTTTTCTATATACAGACCTACGTAATCACAACCCTCCTGACCTAGTATGATGACACAGTAACATTCTTGCCAAGTGGCAGGTCTTTTCCCAAGCCATAATGTATGTTCCCACATGTGCTTTCATATGTTGGCATACCTGACATTGAGATGGTGTGACGTAGTACCACTGTGCCCAGGTGAAGGTGAGATCTGTGCAGCTCTACTGCTGTGGAGGACTGAATTCTCTACACCAACAACATGTTCTTGAGAACTGACCATCTCGCTCCACCTATAGAAAAAACACAAACATTGATTTTGAACCAGTGAGAGTTAAAACATGGGTAAAATGGAGATAAGTTGTGATGCTATATTGTGCCCAGCCAATGGCAAGGTCTATGCTGCCCGAATTGTACTTCAGAGGACTGTATTCTCTACCCCTCCTGCTACATGTTCCCGAGAACTGACCCTGATCATTTCACTTCACAAATAAACATCACACCCCCCCCACCCCCCTTCCTGGGACACCAGTATTTCTACCTAGAATGTTGTCACTGCTTTGTTAAACTTTAATCATTTGCATTAAATAATGACCCCCAAATCTGACCATAATTTTCTTACTTATCCACAATATTTCTGACACTGATTTGTTGGTGATCAAATTATTAAATTGGGAAAAAAAAAAATTTAATAAGAGTTTTCAAATGCAACACTATTGGGTGTACTCATCTTCTAGAATACTTCATGTTTACTGGGCAATAAGTGTGAATATGAAAAAAAGATGAAATGAATTGAATAGCATCCTTACCATTCATTAACGAGATTTCTTCTTAACTCCACTCCCAAAGGCCCATAGTCGAAGCATCCTTTGATCCCTATTGTTGGCCTCAGCTGTCCTGAGGAGTACACGTAACCATGGCGACTTGATAGAGAGATCACTCTTCCTAAAACATCTCTACTGCTCATGCTTGTGGACTGTTTATTGACTAAAAAGAATGAGAAAAATATTTCATGAAAATGACACCTAGAAATCTTCAGCAAGTGCTAATAAGTTCACTCAGGGTAGCTCAAAATACAAAATCCCCTTTTTTGCTTTAATTCTGCTAAATCCTGCATCCACCCCAAGTATCTAATCCAGGATGCAGATTTCGCAGAATGGAATTCATTCCAGTTTTCAAAGATTCCTCCAAACAAGAAATCTAGGAAAGTTCATTCACCTGTTGTCAAGTTCGGACACCAATCGAGTAGTCAATGTAAACAAATATCAGGTTTCATATCATAACAGGTTGATGGATGGGTGATGGAAGGTGGGAAGTCAAGAAAGGGCGGTGAACTGGGGGGAATTGAGGTCACATGACACTTATTGAATCTTAGGTTAGCACTCTCAATCCACAGGGGGGAGTGGACAAAAACTGTCCTCATAAACAAACACAGACAGTCTCAATTTATCAAGACATGATTTGTCTCACTTACAACGGTCTCTCCTACTCCTTCTTCTCCTCATCCTCCTTGTTCTCCTTCTCCTTCTTCTTCCTCCTCCTTCTTCTTCCTCCTCTTCTTTCTCCTTCTCCTCTTTCTCTTCCTCCTCTTTCTCTTCCTCCTCCTCTTTATCTTCTTCCATGTAGTACAGTTCACCTCTGTTGTATATATATATTCATACTTTTGGCAGGCATGTGCATGGTGTGGATTTGAATATGTACAGTGCAAAATGAATTCATGTCATTAGCTATGTACACTGCCATGACAGCAGCTAGTAAAAGTGACCCCATTTTGTGGAGCCGACTTTCATGTACCACTTGCTTGAATTGGGCTAAAGTGATAGATCGACAGCTATTCCATGCTTTTGGGAACTGGTCATTTCATGCGAAATGCTTTGTTTACAATACAAAGCTCTTCACACAACTGGTTCCCTCTTTCCTCACGCGATATTAATTGGGCTCAGATTTCCATGGGTGGACAAATTTTTAGATGACATTGAAAATTCCGCGCGAGGGTTTAATTATTCAAATGTGGTATGATAATTTTGTAATTAATCCATCTTCCCCGCATTTCCCTGCTCTTCAAGACCACTCTGCCACTTTCACAATGTTGAAAAAAAAAGGTTACAAAATCGATTCACTAAATCAATCACAAACAAGACATACTGTATATGAGGATGAATCATTTTAATAAACTCTAGGTCTACTAGTGATATATATTACATAGCTTATGTAGGTTCGAATCAGTGATAGGTCAATACGCCATAACGTGATCATAGCTGCGAGGATCGCATTTGGTATATTCGAGGTTTTGACGTCACCTCAGTGAATATAACTGCGTTGTATTTTCAATTGCGGCGTTATATTCACTAAGGTGACGTCACTCGCTGCTTACAAGTTGCGTAATCATGTAGTTTATTTGATGTACGCGCTAGTGTTAATGCGTCGATTGCATGAAGAACGTGCTTGATGTATTTTCCAAATTTTTTCTATTATGACGTAGATGGATCAGAGCTGTAGCAAGAATTTCGGGTTGGGGCCAGATGACGAAGGCAATCTCTGATGGCGAATCCATATAGACTATATAATATAACAGATATTGCCTGGTCTATCGTTTTAATACATAACATTTCAACTCCCCTCCGAAGCTATATTTTTCCCTCGGGAGAATATTTTCCCTCAGCGCTGCGCGCTTCTGGCAAAATATAATCCCTTGGGGAAAATATAACTCCGTCGGGGAGAGGAAATGTTATATTCAAACTCTAGATAGGCAATATCTGTATATTATTTCGTCAGAATCATCACTGATGAAATAAATCACATTGGTAATCTGTCTTTATATATATTCTTCAAAATGGGAACCAGCTATAAAATTTTCCAGAATTGTACATGCTTGTTCTCATTTTCATGAGTAGATAAAGACAGTTTACAAGTGAGATAAATTTCATCAGAATCATCACTGACGAAATAAATCTCATTGTTTTAGTAATCCGTCTTAACCCAACGTTAATCATGAAAATGGGAACCAGCTTTCGAAAATTCTCCAGAATTATAATAGTACACGCTGGTTCCTATTTCCAAGAGTAAATACAGTTTACTAGTGAGATTTACCTCTCAGAATCGTCACTGACAAAATCTCACTAGTAAACTAGGTTACTCTACTCTACAACTCTATGGAGAATTTTCCAAGCTGGTTCCCCCAATTCCCAAATCACATGATTTTTACTTTTTCATAAAAAGTCATACATGTTTGTACTCATTTTGAAGCTTTATTTCTTTCTGATAAGAAGACGGTTTTTGTGATTTTCTCACATATATGCAAATAAGCCCATAATTCATGTGGCGAATTTTAATATTTTTTTCCACTAGATTGGAGGAATTCAAACCAATTAGATATCTACATAATATATATTTTACCTGGTTACTTTGATGAAATTTGAACATATGGCATTTCTCTCTATTACAGTCATTACCTCAATCAAGCAAATAAGCAATGAATCACTGTTTGATTGGCCATATTAACAACATACATTCAAACATTTCCAGTACACATTCGTTTATGTTTATTCAGAGGATATATTACGTAGATTGGATTATGATGTATGAATTCAGTAAGTTATGTACTGATGATGAAATCACTTTGCTGATCATGTACATTGCTTATTAGATATGCACATGATTGCTGATAATTAGTTATGCATATCTGAATATATTATGCAAATGAGAGAATGTAAGATATCTCATATTTATACCACTGCATTGAAGCTTGTGTAACTTGTATCAAGTATACAAGCATAAAATGATCACTCGGTTGCTACTTCATATTATCCATCTTATAACGGACTCATAGGATATAAGTAGATCTAGTAAAAACCATTTTGACTCCACACTTTTATGCCTTTGTTCATGCTTAAGAATATAATGCGCATACCTGTAATCTACATGACATCATGACTTATATCTATTAACTTGATCTTAGTAAAGATCTCAGTGATTCCATACCAGAAAGACTTTACAGTTGAAAAACTTAATAAACTGTATGTTCCAGGAATCCTCCCTGCATGCATATTTCCTGCAGTCTACACATCCATAAAAAGCGTGCAATCAGAAAAAGACCTCCATTGTTCCTCCTTTGCTGACCTGTGTATTTGTACCTACAGGTAGTAAAGCAGAGGAAAGTGACTTAATTCGTTTTGCTTTAATTTTATTATTTAATGATTCTATTATTGTGAAAACTTGTTGTGAAACTGTAATGAAACTAAGTATTGGGCAAAGCGAAGTTAATATGATGAAGAGAACATTAGACTGTTTTCATTGAATAAAAGTATAATATAAATGTAAATACTTAATCTTAGGCTCAGATTTTGATGATGATTCCCCAAACATGGTATAAGTTGATTGACCTTAAATGACCTTTGACCTTGGTCATGTGACATGAAACTCAGGCAGGATATTCAGTAATACTTCATTAACCTTATGTCCAAATTTCATGAACTGGTTCCATATACTTTCTAAGTTATGATGTCATTTCAAAAACTTAATCTTCGGTTAAGATTTGGTGTTGACGCCGCCGCCGCCGTCGAAAAAGCGGTGCCTATAGTCTCACTCTGCCATGCAGGTGAGACAAAAAATGAGAACAAAAGTGATATAAAATACCTACCTTAGACACATCAGAGTTGATTGTAAAAACTTTAGCCAGTTTAAATTTCTTTAATGCTCTGGAACATCAATGCCATGCCCTTGACTTTATAGAGGCAGCCTCCATCCTAGCCAGTAAGGAACAGTGATGATGCCTTTAGCAGATTCATAACAAAGAAGCAGTTTACAAAGAAGATCAGTGAGTTGGAGGAAGAGCGCAAAGACCAACATCTGTATATGTCGCTCTTATATCCTGATTCACAACCGGTTGCCCTTCTTCAAGAGACTACACAAGAAAAGAGAACGGAGATGAAGAAACTGGTGAGCTTTATTTTGATTCAATATTTATCAAGTTTACAAGTAATCAAAAGCACTCAAATAATCATCCAACATATTTTTTACACATTTTTTCTGAAAATTCAAACTTGTGATTCTTATATATTTTCAGGAGGCCGAGGTAAGCAAAATACCAGAGATGACTGCAGGACAGGGACCCATCGTGACGGCTTTGGATGGCGTACTCCAAACCATACATGTGAAAATGCAGGCGTACCACGGCAAAAGTTTTGTAGGCAATCATGTTCACAAATGCCTAAGGTAACTAATGATTGCTTTAATTGTTTTCTTGTAAGGGAAAATATGCACATTGCTCTATTCTGGTTAATGTGTGATGTTTTATGTTGTTCAAACTAAAGTAAAAATGCATGCTCTTCATCAGTAGCCAGGGTATGAACACTCTTACCTGAAACAAAATATGTTTCTAAAACAAGCAAACCATAATTTTTTTTAAATTATAATGTTTGCTTGCTCCTGGCTAGAATGATTGTTTTCTTACCACTCTACGTTTGTGGTTGAGAGAAAATGGTTTCTGATCACTCCTGATTCTGCATGACTGCTGCAGAAGTATAAATAAGAGAAGAGAGTATACATCTACCAAGTGTTCTTTATTATCTTCTCAGGAGGAGAATGTTGACAAGAAAACCAACGTTATTATCGACAAAACAAATGAAGTGTGTGCTGTTCTATGCAAGAAGGCCCAAATAACAGCCAAGAAGTTCAACACATTGCTCAAATTGTATGGCTCTTGCCACACAATTTTCATTAGTGCCAGGGTTCTCACCATGGGAGAAATCAGCAAACTTGGTGAGTTGAAAAACTACTTTTAAGTTTTGTCTGTAAAATTCATCAAACATGTCAAGGACAGAGTACAGTATTTGCATTCTTTTGCAGATTTCTATATTGTCTTACATTTTTTGCTTGCCATTTTGTGTTCACTGCTAAGCCTTAGGTCGCATGGTCAAGGTTAAATGTAATTTATTGTCAATGAACATAGTATTGTATCATTGTATGAATTGTGTGTTTTGTGAATAATGATTTTTGAGTAGTTTTCAAAGTCAGCACTGCTGCTACATTGGATCATGTGATGCAGGTGAGACTGCCAGAGACCTGGAATCAAGATTATAAAGGATGAGACGGATCATCGCTTGTTTGCCTCACAAGATTGAAAGAGAAACATAGAAAATAAGAAAAGAATAATGCACAAGCTAATTCCTTCTATGATGATTTCATCAAGGAAATATTCAATTATCCAGGTTCAGATCCTGCTAAGATAAGAGCTCACACTACAGGGATGTGTTCAAAGTATGAAGAAGGTTCGTTTGAACAGTATGCAAAGGAAATGAATCAAGAATTCAACCAGAATAAAACAGAACTTGAAACTACAAAAGCACAGTTACATCGCGAGAATATAAAGGTAGAAGAACAAAAGATTGCCAAAATTGAACAAAAGATATTATGTATTGGGGTTGAGAGACATTGCAACCAAATCCGCAATTGATACTCTAGACACAAATCTAAGGCCAGTGTAGCGGGAAAGAAGCTCCTAGCTAGGAAATACAAGGAACACTATGTCGGATCGTGCTGCCACAGAACTAAAATGGCATGAACTGTTGGAGATTCACCGGAAAGAAGTCTTGCCGCAAGTCATCGACCAATGGGAGGACCTTAGTGATGAAGAGCACAAGCCATTAGAAAGCATGACATCTTGTTTTTGTGGTCTCCGTAGTTAAGTTCAGTATGCTGAAGTGTGTGGGAAGACATTACTTTCTATAGAAGAGCTCTTTGAAGGGAATGGTTCAGGGACAGCTATGAAGGGTTTATCATTCATGACCGAACCTAACAGAGTCCTTTGTCTCATCAAGAATTCTTTGAAAGCATTCGCCTGTGGTGGAGACGAGAAGTCTCGGAATCATGGTCAGTTTAAGACCTACTGCATGGATAAATTATATATCACATTTCACAGTATTTACTCCATCATACGTTTTGTTTCTTTCCAAACACAGAGAAAAGAAAATACGCCTATTTTTCTTTGGGATTATGAGTTCTTGTGCAAAGCATATGGCATATCAGGTGCAAGTGGTATGTATTATCTTGTTTTTCTTGTTATTTGTTCAATTTCTTGCTATATTATATCATACAAGTATGATTCTTTGATTAGTTTTAAGTAATTTCAACAATTAGTTTAACTCCTCATTAGGGCGACATTGCTGCTTTTGCACAGCAACAAAGGCAGACATCACAAAACCCCTGTCAGAGAGAGACAATCAACAGAGAGATCTTGAGACCATGGCAGAAGACCTCAAAAAGTTCAAGATCAAAAATGTCCCGAAGGAGTGTAACAACGTAATCAGGCAGCCACTCTTCAGAATTCCGTTGAATCAGGTTAGTTGAACAAAAAATTCATGTAATATTTTGGTTTTATCTATAAAAAAATAAAAAAAATAAAAAAAATGTATTGATGATTGGCTTATATGTTATAAATTATATATCACATTTCACAGTATCAACTCCATCATACGTTTTGTTTCTTTCCAAACACAGAGAGAAGAAAATACGCCTATTTTTCTTTGGGATTATGAGTTCTTGTGCAAAGTATATGGCATATCAGGCGCAAGTGGTATGTATCATCTTCTTTTCTTGTTCTTTGTTCAATTTCTTGTTACATGATATCATACAAGTATGATTCTTTGATTAGTTTTAATTTCAACAATTTGTTTAACTCCTCATTAGGGCGACATTGCTGCTTTTGCACAGCAACAAAGGCAGACATCGCAAAACCCTTGTCAGAGAGAGACAATCAACAGAGAGATCTTGAGACCATGGCAGAAGACCTCGAAAAGTTCAAGATCAAAAATGTCCCGAAGGAGTGTAACAACGTAATCAGGCAGCCACTCTTCAGAATTCTGTTGAATCAGGTTAGTTGAACAAAAAAGTCATGTAATATTTTGGTTTTATTTATTAAAAATAAAAAATAAAAATGTATTGATGATTGGCTTATGTTATAAATAATATATCACATTTCACAGTATTTACTCCATCATACGTTTTGTTTCTTTCCAAACACAGAGAGAAGAAAATACGCCTATTTTTCTTTGGGATTATGAGTTCTTGTGCAAAGCATATGGCATATCAGGTGCAAGTGGTATGTATTATCTTGTTTTTCTTGTTATTTGTTCAATTTCTTGCTATATTATATCATACAAGTATGATTCTTTGATTAGTCTTAAGTAATTTCACCAATTTGTTTAACTCCTCATTAGGGCGACATTGCTGCTTTTGCACAGCAACAAAGGCAGACATCGCAAAACCCCTGTCAGAGAGAGACAATCAACAGAGAGATCTTGAGACCATGGCAGAAGACCTCGAAAAGTTCAAGATAAAAAATGTCCCAAAGGAGTGTAACAACGTAATCAGGCAGCCACTCTTCAGAATTCTGTTGAATCAGGTTAGTTGAACAAAAAAGTTGTGTAATATTTTGGTTTACTTTATAAAAAAAAAAAAAAAAAAATGTATTGATGATTGGCTTATGTTATAAATTATATATCACATTTCACAGTATCAACTCCATCATACGTTTTGTTTCTTTCCAAACACAGAGGGAAGAAAATACGCCTATTTTTCTTTGGGATTATGAGTTCTTGTGCAAAGCATATGGCATATCAGGTGCAAGTGGTATGTATTATCTTGTTTTTCTTGTTATTTGTTCAATTTCTTGCTATATTATATCATACAAGTATGATTCTTTGATTAGTTTTAAGTAATTTCAACAATTTGTTTAACTCCTCATTAGGGCGACATTGCTGCTATTGCACAGCAACAAAGGCAGACATCACAAAACCCCTGTAACAGAGACAATCAACAGAGAGATCTTGAGACCATGGCAGAAGACCTCGAAAAGTTAAAGATCAAAAATGTCCCGAAGGAGTGTAACAACGTAATCAGGCAGCCACTCTTCAGAATTCCGTTGAATCAGGTTAGTTGAACAAAAAAGTCATGTAATATATTGGTTTTATTAAAAAAAAAATTAAAAAAAAACATAAAAATATTATTGCATAGGAATGAGATATAATAAAAAAAGCCCCGCAAAAGGAGATACCCTATATGAAATTTGAATTAAATCAATTAGATGAAATCAATACTTATACTTATAAGAAACAGTTGTCTTTAACTACTACTTGCCTTTCTTTTTAGATTTGCCCATCTGGACTCCACCTCTCTTTGGGATTTTTCCTCAAGCATTTTAATGCTCTGGAACATCAATGCCATGCACTTGACTTAGAAGCAGCCTCCATCCTAGCCAGTAAGGAACGGTGATGATGCCTTTAGCAGGTTCATAGCAAAGAAGCAGTTTACAAAGAAGATCAGTGTGTTGGAAGAAGAGCACAAAGACCTACTCCACTAACATCTGTATATGTTGCTCTTATATCCTGATCCACAACCAGTTGGCCTTCAAGAAACTGCACAAGAAAAGAGAACATTGTAAATGTATACTTCATTATAGGCCATGATCTAAAAATGGCAGAAATCTCTCACAGAACTGTCAAAATTCACGATTCATACTCATGAAAGGCTCTTATAATGTCCATATTTCCTAAAAATTGGAGTAACTCTGTCATTTGTAAGCAGTAAAAGGAGAAATTTTCACTTCTGTTTTGGTTCAAACAGATCGGGTTTCGGGTGATATCGTCTGCATACATAATAGCCCCACATATGCATTTATGTGTGTGTTGATACACTTGGTTTCTTTCTTTCGTAGCTATTTTAATTGAGCCAAAAGAAACTGATAAATTATTTGATAGTTTTAGCTTTCTTCCTATCTTTCTTTTCAATCTTTCTTTGTTTCTTCCCTCTCTTCTTTCATTTTTTTTGTTACTGACTTTCTTTTTTAATTTCCCTTTTTTTTTCTTTAATTCGTTCTTTCATTCTTTCTATCCTTTTAAAAAATATTTTTCTCTATTTCTTTTTTTCTCTCTCTTTCTTTCTTTCTTCTTTTTGGTGATATTTTCCTTTCTTTAATTCTTGAGTCCATCCATCCTATATTCATCTCTTCTCTTCTTCCTTTCTTTCCTTCCTTCCTTCTTTTTACCCTTTTCTTTCCTTCATTCTTTGTTACTTTCTTTGTTTCTTTCTTCCTTCCACCCATCCATCATTTATTTACCCTTTCTTGTTTTTTTTTAATTTCTTCCTTCTTTCAGCCATCTCTCTCTTACATTCATTCCTTCCTTTCTTCTATCTGTCTTGTTCTTTCCTTTTTCCCTTTGTTAAATCTACCCTTTTACCTTTCCTTTTTTGACTGCTTGCTTCCTCTCTCCTTTATTCTTTCATTCCTTCCTTTCTTTGTCTCTCAGTCTTTCCATTTTTCTTCCTTTCATCTATTCTTTTATCTTTTCTTTTTTTTATATTGCTTGCTTCTTTCCTTCCCTTCCTTCCTTTATTTCTTTCCTTCTGTCTATCATTTTACCTTTCCTTTATTTCTTCCTTAATTCCTTTCTTCCTTCTTTCAATCCTTCCTTCCTCTCTTTCTTTCTTTTGTCCTTCTTTCCATCTCTCCTTTTACCCTTTCTTTTTTATCGCTTCTTTCTTTCCTTTACTACTTTCTGGATTTGTTCTTTCTTTCTATATTGCTTGCTTCATTTCTTTTTTCTTTTCTTTCTTTCTTATTTTTGTTCCTTCTTTATTCCTTCCTTTCCTTCTTTAGTTCTTTCTTTTTTTCCCTTCCTTCACATCTATCAATTTTTTACCTTTTCTTTTTTCTTCCTTCCTTCCTTCCTCCTTCCTTCCTTTCTTTTATTCTTTCTTTCTCTTTTTTTTTTCTTTTTCTTTTCTTTCTTTCTTTCCTTTCTTTCTTTCTTTCCTTTCTTCGTTTCTGTCTTGCTTTCTTTTTGTTCTTCATTCCTTCATTTTATTTGGGGGGGGGGGGTAACGAAAGGCTAGAAAAATAAACTTGCGCCTTTTTTAAAATGTTTTCTTCATTTTTTGGGACCAGTAGATTTTAGGTTCGGACCAGTAAAAATTTGAAAAACTGGGTATCTACTGGTCCGACATGAATAGGTTGGACCAGTAGAAAAAATGGGTTAGTGTGGAGCCCTGCTATAGGGACCTACAATACAAACAAGGGTATATTCAAAGCTCAATAGTGGGAAAATTTGAATTTAACACTTGTAATTGTAAATGAATAAATGTAACTAATGACCTAAATAAGATCTACTTGAAAAGGTACAACAGAGAGCAACCAGACTTTTGCCTCAGCTCTCCCATCTAGCCTATCCTGAAAGGCTGAAGGCTTTAAAACTACCTACTCTATCATATAGAAGACAAAGAGCTGAACTGCAATCCAAATATACAAATTTCAAAAGGACTTTTTCTTGTTATTTGTTCAATTTCTTGCTATATTATATCATACAAGTATGATTCTTTGATTAGTTTTAAGTAATTTCAACAATTTGTTTAACTCCTCATTAGGGCGACATTGCTGCTATTGCACAGCAACAAAGGCACACATCACAAAACCCCTGTAACAGAGACAATCAACAGAGATCTTGAGACCATGGCAGAAGACCTCGAAAAGTTAAAGATCAAAAATGTCCCGAAGGAGTGTAACAACGTAATCAGGCAGCCACTCTTCAGAATTCCGTTGAATCAGGTTAGTTGAACAAAAAAGTCATGTAATATATTGGTTTTATTAAAAAAAAAAAAAAAAAAAAACATAAAAATATTATTGCATAGGAATGAGATATAATAAAAAAAGCCCCGCAAAAGGAGATACCCTATATGAAATTTGAATTAAATCAATTAGATGAAATCAATACTTATACTTATAAGAAACAGTTGTCTTTAACTACTACTTGCCTTTCTTTTTAGATTTGCCCATCTGGACTCCACCTCTCTTTGGGATTTTTCCTCAAGCATTTTAATGCTCTGGAACATCAATGCCATGCACTTGACTTAGAAGCAGCCTCCATCCTAGCCAGTAAGGAACGGTGATGATGCCTTTAGCAGGTTCATAGCAAAGAAGCAGTTTACAAAGAAGATCAGTGTGTTGGAAGAAGAGCACAAAGACCTACTCCACTAACATCTGTATATGTTGCTCTTATATCCTGATCCACAACCAGTTGGCCTTCAAGAAACTGCACAAGAAAAGAGAACATTGTAAATGTATACTTCATTATAGGCCATGATCTAAAAATGTTTTTTTTTCCTGAATCAATTTCATTTGTTAAATTTGATTGGCATGCTTCATATGTGTAACTTATCAATTTTTGTACCAAAATAAGTTCTTGTTTTTTTTTCCTTCAAAATATGATCTGACATACTGTTCTTTTTACCCTCAATCTACAATCTATTTCTGTTTTGGTAAGGTTTGTGGCTACCAGAGGAGGGGGTTTAAACACTAAAACCTATATCTATTCAACAAATGCTTCTACTAAGAGTTCAATGTCCAGTATAGAATTAGACACCCCCCCCCCCCACGTCCAATGAAATTGAGAGATGTGCTCCCCCCCCTTATAAGATAGAATGCCCCCCACCATCTAAGAGAGCTAGAGAATGAGAGATAGACTGACACTATATGCCCCCTCCCCTGGTGGAACCCCCCCCCCCCCGTTGGCCTATGACATTGCTTGAAAATGGCCCCTGAATGACCCTTGAGTCTATCCACTTAATGCAGTATATTCAATTTAAATGTTTTTTATGTAAGTACTTAAAAAAAAAAAAATATGCTAATAATAATGTATTCAAAGTAAATGCAATTTCAAAACTGCTTTTAGAAAATTTTATCAATATAGATATGAATAATTGTGTTACCGTATTTATCATGTTACACTTAAATAATAAAATAATGTAGAGTCTACTATACCTGTCCTCTCCCTCATGTAAATAAGGCTGCTGCACCATCCTCTGATTGAGTCATTTTTTTCTTCAATAGCTTCATAAGCAATTTGTTCTCGCTCTTGTTTTGTTTACATGTTTTGATTGGTACAAGTATAATTATGGTCGTGCATGGCTACATTTGGTGGGATTTTTCGAGGTGGTGGTTGAATGTCATTTCATTTGTTTCCCTCACATACCCCATCCTTTTTCGTTTAAGGTTTTCCAAAGCATCCTGTTTTCATTTCAGCAAGTTTGTTGCATTCTGTCCTGCTGTGCCTTTCCCACTCCACAAATTTCTTTATGATTGACGATTATGGCATATCTGCATTTCTGACACACGCAGGGGGTGGGGGGTGCACTACTTCTTCATCATTTTCAATGTTTGTTTTGATTATCTGGTTAATTTGTTCAGAAAAATTATTAAATACAGGAAACTTCTTTGCTCTATGCTGAATCTTTATACTGTAAAGTCTGCATAATTCTGTGAGATTTTGGGTGTGTTTTTCCATGCCACTCACAGTGACATGCACACACACACTATAGGCAGGGCTCGACACTAGCGCCGGTCCGACGGTCCCAGACCGGTAAAAAACGCTGTCGGGCCAGTAGATTTTCAGAAATAGGAAGATTTACTGCTCCGACATGACCAGTAAAAAATATCATTGTCGGGCCAGTAATTTTTCAAAAAATAGCAAGATTTATGGGTCTGACAAGACCAGTAATAAAAACCATTGTTGGGCCAATAACTTTTCCAGAAATGGTCAAATTCACTGCAAACCATTTCCCCCCGTTAAATTCTGTCATTCACACACAGAATGAATCACACGTAAGTGTTACTAAAGTAGCATACAGTGTACATGTAGCCAGCCACAATTCTCTACTGGCTGTGCGAACGAAGCTTGGCTAAACTCTGGCAGAAATCTCTCACAGAACTGTCAAAATTCACGATTCATACTCATGAAAGGCTCTTATAATGTCCATATTTCCTAAAAATTGGAGTAACTCTGTCATTTGTAAGCAGTAAAAGGAGAAATTTTCACTTCTGTTTTGGTTCAAACAGATCGGGTTTCGGGTGATATCGTCTGCATACATAATAGCCCCACATATGCATTTATGTGTGTGTTGATACACTTGGTTTCTTTCTTTCGTAGCTATTTTAATTGAGCCAAAAGAAACTGATAAATTATTTGATAGTTTTAGCTTTCTTCCTATCTTTCTTTTCAATCTTTCTTTGTTTCTTCCCTCTCTTCTTTCATTTTTTTTGTTACTGACTTTCTTTTTTAATTTCCCTTTTTTTTTCTTTAATTCGTTCTTTCTATCCTTTTAAAAAATATTTTTCTCTATTTCTTTTTTCTCTCTCTTTCTTTCTTTCTTCTTTTTGGTGATATTTTCCTTTCTTTAATTCTTGAGTCCATCCATCCTATATTCATCTCTTCTCTTCTTCCTTTCTTTCCTTCCTTCCTTCTTTTTACCCTTTTCTTTCCTTCATTCTTTGTTACTTTCTTTGTTTCTTTCTTTCTTCCTTCCACCCATCCATCATTTATTTACCCTTTCTTGTTTTTTTTTAATTTCTTCCTTCTTTCAGCCATCTCTCTCTTACATTCATTCCTTCCTTTCTTCTATCTGTCTTGTTCTTTCCTTTTTCCCTTTGTTAAATCTACCCTTTTACCTTTCCTTTTTTGACTGCTTGCTTCCTCTCTCCTTTATTCTTTCATTCCTTCCTTTCTTTGTCTCTCAGTCTTTCCATTTTTCTTCCTTTCATCTATTCTTTTATCTTTTCTTTTTTTTATATTGCTTGCTTCTTTCCTTCCCTTCCTTCCTTTATTTCTTTCCTTCTGTCTATCATTTTACCTTTCCTTTATTTCTTCCTTAATTCCTTTCTTCCTTCTTTCAATCCTTCCTTCCTCTCTTTCTTTCTTTTGTCCTTCTTTCCATCTCTCCTTTTACCCTTTCTTTTTTATCGCTTCTTTCTTTCCTTTACTACTTTCTGGATTTGTTCTTTCTTTCTATATTGCTTGCTTCATTTCTTTTTTCTTTTCTTTCTTTCTTATTTTTGTTCCTTCTTTATTCCTTCCTTTCCTTCTTTAGTTCTTTCTTTTTTTCCCTTCCTTCACATCTATCAATTTTTTACCTTTTCTTTTTTCTTCCTTCCTTCCTTCCTCCTTCCTTCCTTTCTTTTATTCTTTCTTTCTCTTTTTTTTTTCTTTTTCTTTTCTTTCTTTCTTTCCTTTCTTTCTTTCTTTCCTTTCTTCGTTTCTGTCTTGCTTTCTTTTTGTTCTTCATTCCTTCATTTTATTTGGGGGGGGGGGGTAACGAAAGGCTAGAAAAATAAACTTGCGCCTTTTTAAAAATGTTTTCTTCATTTTTTGGGACCAGTAGATTTTAGGTTCGGACCAGTAAAAATTTGAAAAACTGGGTATCTACTGGTCCGACATGAATAGGTTGGACCAGTAGAAAAAATGGGTTAGTGTGGAGCCCTGCTATAGGGACCTACAATACAAACAAGGGTATATTCAAAGCTCAATAGTGGGAAAATTTGAATTTAACACTTGTAATTGTAAATGAATAAATGTAACTAATGACCTAAATAAGATCTACTTGAAAAGGTACAACAGAGAGCAACCAGACTTTTGCCTCAGCTCTCCCATCTAGCCTATCCTGAAAGGCTGAAGGCTTTAAAACTACCTACTCTATCATATAGAAGACAAAGAGCTGAACTGCAATCCAAATATACAAATTTCAAAAGGACTTTTTCTTGTTATTTGTTCAATTTCTTGCTATATTATATCATACAAGTATGATTCTTTGATTAGTTTTAAGTAATTTCAACAATTTGTTTAACTCCTCATTAGGGCGACATTGCTGCTATTGCACAGCAACAAAGGCACACATCACAAAACCCCTGTAACAGAGACAATCAACAGAGAGATCTTGAGACCATGGCAGAAGACCTCGAAAAGTTAAAGATCAAAAATGTCCCGAAGGAGTGTAACAACGTAATCAGGCAGCCACTCTTCAGAATTCCGTTGAATCAGGTTAGTTGAACAAAAAAGTCATGTAATATATTGGTTTTATTAAAAAAAAAATTAAAAAAAAACATAAAAATATTATTGCATAGGAATGAGATATAATAAAAAAAGCCCCGCAAAAGGAGATACCCTATATGAAATTTGAATTAAATCAATTAGATGAAATCAATACTTATACTTATAAGAAACAGTTGTCTTTAACTACTACTTGCCTTTCTTTTTAGATTTGCCCATCTGGACTCCACCTCTCTTTGGGATTTTTCCTCAAGCATTTTAATGCTCTGGAACATCAATGCCATGCACTTGACTTAGAAGCAGCCTCCATCCTAGCCAGTAAGGAACGGTGATGATGCCTTTAGCAGGTTCATAGCAAAGAAGCAGTTTACAAAGAAGATCAGTGTGTTGGAAGAAGAGCACAAAGACCTACTCCACTAACATCTGTATATGTTGCTCTTATATCCTGATCCACAACCAGTTGGCCTTCAAGAAACTGCACAAGAAAAGAGAACATTGTAAATGTATACTTCATTATAGGCCATGATCTAAAAATGTTTTTTTTTCCTGAATCAATTTCATTTGTTAAATTTGATTGGCATGCTTCATATGTGTAACTTATCAATTTTTGTACCAAAATAAGTTCTTGTTTTTTTTTCCTTCAAAATATGATCTGACATACTGTTCTTTTTACCCTCAATCTACAATCTATTTCTGTTTTGGTAAGGTTTGTGGCTACCAGAGGAGGGGGTTTAAACACTAAAACCTATATCTATTCAACAAATGCTTCTACTAAGAGTTCAATGTCCAGTATAGAATTAGACACCCCCCCCCCCCCACGTCCAATGAAATTGAGAGATGTGCTCCCCCCCCTTATAAGATAGAATGCCCCCCACCATCTAAGAGAGCTAGAGAATGAGAGATAGACTGACACTATATGCCCCCTCCCCTGGTGGAACCCCCCCCCCCCCCCCGTTGGCCTATGACATTGCTTGAAAATGGCCCCTGAATGACCCTTGAGTCTATCCACTTAATGCAGTATATTCAATTTAAATGTTTTTTATGTAAGTACTTAAAAAAAAAAAAATATGCTAATAATAATGTATTCAAAGTAAATGCAATTTCAAAACTGCTTTTAGAAAATTTTATCAATATAGATATGAATAATTGTGTTACCGTATTTATCATGTTACACTTAAATAATAAAATAATGTAGAGTCTACTATACCTGTCCTCTCCCTCATGTAAATAAGGCTGCTGCACCATCCTCTGATTGAGTCATTTTTTTCTTCAATAGCTTCATAAGCAATTTGTTCTCGCTCTTGTTTTGTTTACATGTTTTGATTGGTACAAGTATAATTATGGTCGTGCATGGCTACATTTGGTGGGATTTTTCGAGGTGGTGGTTGAATGTCATTTCATTTGTTTCCCTCACATACCCCATCCTTTTTCGTTTAAGGTTTTCCAAAGCATCCTGTTTTCATTTCAGCAAGTTTGTTGCATTCTGTCCTGCTGTGCCTTTCCCACTCCACAAATTTCTTTATGATTGACGATTATGGCATATCTGCATTTCTGACACACGCAGGGGGTGGGGGGTGCACTACTTCTTCATCATTTTCAATGTTTGTTTTGATTATCTGGTTAATTTGTTCAGAAAAATTATTAAATACAGGAAACTTCTTTGCTCTATGCTGAATCTTTATACTGTAAAGTCTGCATAATTCTGTGAGATTTTGGGTGTGTTTTTCCATGCCACTCACAGTGACATGCACACACACACTATAGGCAGGGCTCGACACTAGCGCCGGTCCGACGGTCCCAGACCGGTAAAAAACGCTGTCGGGCCAGTAGATTTTCAGAAATAGGAAGATTTACTGCTCCGACATGACCAGTAAAAAATATCATTGTCGGGCCAGTAATTTTTCAAAAAATAGCAAGATTTATGGGTCTGACAAGACCAGTAATAAAAACCATTGTTGGGCCAATAACTTTTCCAGAAATGGTCAAATTCACTGCAAACCATTTCCCCCCGTTAAATTCTGTCATTCACACACAGAATGAATCACACGTAAGTGTTACTAAAGTAGCATACAGTGTACATGTAGCCAGCCACAATTCTCTACTGGCTGTGCGAACGAAGCTTGGCTAAACTCTGGCAGAAATCTCTCACAGAACTGTCAAAATTCACGATTCATACTCATGAAAGGCTCTTATAATGTCCATATTTCCTAAAAATTGGAGTAACTCTGTCATTTGTAAGCAGTAAAAGGAGAAATTTTCACTTCTGTTTTGGTTCAAACAGATCGGGTTTCGGGTGATATCGTCTGCATACATAATAGCCCCACATATGCATTTATGTGTGTGTTGATACACTTGGTTTCTTTCTTTCGTAGCTATTTTAATTGAGCCAAAAGAAACTGATAAATTATTTGATAGTTTTAGCTTTCTTCCTATCTTTCTTTTCAATCTTTCTTTGTTTCTTCCCTCTCTTCTTTCATTTTTTTTGTTACTGACTTTCTTTTTTAATTTCCCTTTTTTTTTCTTTAATTCGTTCTTTCATTCTTTCTATCCTTTTAAAAAATATTTTTCTCTATTTCTTTTTTCTCTCTCTTTCTTTCTTTCTTCTTTTTGGTGATATTTTCCTTTCTTTAATTCTTGAGTCCATCCATCCTATATTCATCTCTTCTCTTCTTCCTTTCTTTCCTTCCTTCCTTCTTTTTACCCTTTTCTTTCCTTCATTCTTTGTTACTTTCTTTGTTTCTTTCTTTCTTCCTTCCACCCATCCATCATTTATTTACCCTTTCTTGTTTTTTTTTAATTTCTTCCTTCTTTCAGCCATCTCTCTCTTACATTCATTCCTTCCTTTCTTCTATCTGTCTTGTTCTTTCCTTTTTCCCTTTGTTAAATCTACCCTTTTACCTTTCCTTTTTTGACTGCTTGCTTCCTCTCTCCTTTATTCTTTCATTCCTTCCTTTCTTTGTCTCTCAGTCTTTCCATTTTTCTTCCTTTCATCTATTCTTTTATCTTTTCTTTTTTTTATATTGCTTGCTTCTTTCCTTCCCTTCCTTCCTTTATTTCTTTCCTTCTGTCTATCATTTTACCTTTCCTTTATTTCTTCCTTAATTCCTTTCTTCCTTCTTTCAATCCTTCCTTCCTCTCTTTCTTTCTTTTGTCCTTCTTTCCATCTCTCCTTTTACCCTTTCTTTTTTATCGCTTCTTTCTTTCCTTTACTACTTTCTGGATTTGTTCTTTCTTTCTATATTGCTTGCTTCATTTCTTTTTTCTTTTCTTTCTTTCTTATTTTTGTTCCTTCTTTATTCCTTCCTTTCCTTCTTTAGTTCTTTCTTTTTTTCCCTTCCTTCACATCTATCAATTTTTTACCTTTTCTTTTTTCTTCCTTCCTTCCTTCCTCCTTCCTTCCTTTCTTTTATTCTTTCTTTCTCTTTTTTTTTTCTTTTTCTTTTCTTTCTTTCTTTCCTTTCTTTCTTTCTTTCTTTCCTTTCTTCGTTTCTGTCTTGCTTTCTTTTTGTTCTTCATTCCTTCATTTTATTTGGGGGGGGGGTAACGAAAGGCTAGAAAAATAAACTTGCGCCTTTTTTAAAATGTTTTCTTCATTTTTTGGGACCAGTAGATTTTAGGTTCGGACCAGTAAAAATTTGAAAAACTGGGTATCTACTGGTCCGACATGAATAGGTTGGACCAGTAGAAAAAATGGGTTAGTGTGGAGCCCTGCTATAGGGACCTACAATACAAACAAGGGTATATTCAAAGCTCAATAGTGGGAAAATTTGAATTTAACACTTGTAATTGTAAATGAATAAATGTAACTAATGACCTAAATAAGATCTACTTGAAAAGGTACAACAGAGAGCAACCAGACTTTTGCCTCAGCTCTCCCATCTAGCCTATCCTGAAAGGCTGAAGGCTTTAAAACTACCTACTCTATCATATAGAAGACAAAGAGCTGAACTGCAATCCAAATATACAAATTTCAAAAGGACTTGGTCAAATTGACCTCAACAACTTTTGAGATTGATGTTCAGGGTAAAACCAGAGGTCACAGCATGAAATAAAGAAAAAAGAGATGCAAATTGCAAATAAGGCAAACTGCCTTTTCAATTAGGCCTAGGAGTATAAATAACTGGAATGCTATACCCAAGGAAGTGGTTTCTGCATCTAGAGTCAATATGTTCAAATCAGCTATTGAGAGGCACTGGAAAAACTATCCACTAAAGTTTTTACCCTACCAGAGACTATCCAACGTGACGAGGGGCAAATAAGCTACAACTTACAAGCTTTACGTCTCTACATCCAAGTAAATCCAAGTAAGTAAATATTCAATATGACCTCATAATTAGTCATAGCCATGATAGCAGCCCGTGCTCTCATTGGATGATTTTTACCAACCAGTTTTTGGTCAAAATATTATTATTGGTAAAAACAAAAGAAAAGTCAGTGAATTTCAGCTCAGACGTCAAGAGGCCCTGACTCGCACTCGCTGCGCTCTGCTTCGCTATAATAATATATCTATCGCTTCGCTCGGAAAGCAGCCGTCAGGGCCTCAACAAGAGGCTACAGTTATACTTAGGCCCAGTTAGGGTAACTTGGGGGAAAAAAAGGAAAAGTTTTGTCTCATTCGTTCTCCTTCTGTCAAAATTAAACAATATGGCCGATCGATACCGAGAACGAACGCGACAGAGGTCTACATGTAACTTTTCCTCTTCTTTTTAGGGTCCTATTTGTGCCTCGATGTCGATTCTGTGTCTCACGATAGACCTTAGACCAGTTTAGTGCATAATTATTTTCCCCTTTTTTGGAGTGCTATTAGCTATTGCGACCCCATTACATTTTTTACATTTTTCTAGTAGCCTGAACTTCCCCAAAAAAATGTGCCATATTTTCCCCTAAATCAGCCTGTTTTATGCTGACACTTTTCAGTGTGGCTTCAGACACCAGTACTACTATGAATACACCCAACCAAAAGTCCTTCTCTCCCTCTCAGCTTAATAGAGCTAGAGCACCAAACACTTTCGGTAAATTCAGTGTTGAATGAAACTTTGTGTGCTTTGAGTTTTGTGCAAATGTAGATTACAATACCCCTATCATGGCATGCGTTGTGCAAGGTTATGTTACTCTTATACAGATGGCTTTCCTGTACTAACCTCGCATGCTTGTGTGAGTGGGGCCTGCAGGGCCAGGGCAGGGGAAATTCTCTCGAAGTCGGCCGGTGCGAAACTGCATTTGCGCCTCAGCAACAACATAAATTAACACGCGTGGGACTAGATTCATGGACGACCGAGTAAATCGGGCATTTATTCGTCTCGCCAAGTAAGAGTCTACATTGTAGAAATTTTGATTGATGCAAACAGACAAGGCAAAACACATCGTAAAATAATAATATAACAAGCTTTCTAGAACATATTTAATACAAGAATGGATAAACTACGGAGTACGGTACTCACTGCAGCTCAGTACCGGAGATGTATACTAATACCGGTACGGTACACATAGAAATTTCGCACATGTGACTCTGCAAGTACTACTGCACATACACAGAATATATAAGTAAGATGCCCTTTGTTGATGCCATCTGGCCGCGTAGCCTAATGGATAAGGCGTCCGACTTCGGATCGGAAGATTGAGGGTTCGAGTCCCTTCGTGGTCGTCAATTTTTTTTTATTATCAATAATATATTTTTACTCGGTAACACACTTGCACTTACAGTAAATAACAGATATGTTTAAATCATTTTAATAAAAAAAAAGGCTTACACTTCAGACCAACTAATAATTATTAGGTGTATATGAAAAAAAAAATCATCACCTCCGGTGGGACTCGAACCCACCGTCCCCGGTTTAGGAGACCGATGCCTTATCCATTAGGCCACGGAGGCAGGTATACCAGAGAAAAGTTATCATTTTTATATATTTTTCCTTAATCCATCTCACTAAATACCCAAATACTGCGCCTCTGGAAACCATCAATAAGGCCTATATCAAGCTTGCCCACACCCCACACCTGCTATATCACGACCCTCACACCGGTCCCAACTGTTCATGTTTGCCAGAGGAATTAATATCTGGGAAGCGTTTTATGAACGGACTTGTCTGCATGGACGTTTTATCTGACAGTTACCATAGTATTAGTAACAATCACAGCCAATCTAGAAATTAAAGTTGTCGGACGAAAATGTTGATGAAACTCTCCCCATATGCATGTATACACTTTTTGTAAATAGAGAGAAAAGGAAAGTCAACGTAATTTCTCCCAATGTGGCCTTCTACAACAAGAAAACTATTACATGCCATTTATAATGGCATAGTTTTCTTGTTGTATAAGCCCACATTGGGATAAATTCCGGGGAGAAATTACGTTGACCTTTTTCATAGTCCAAAATACACAACATTGAAATGTTATAAAGAAGGTAGCCAATCAAAGTCGCACCCACACTAACTTTTTAAGAATTTCCATGAAACATTCTGATTTTAAATTCGATACTGAATAATTTCTTGATTGAATCATAATGAGTTATATAGACCTCGTCACTAAATTGAAATTACGTAAGGTATGAAAATAAGTTATGCTTAAAACCCATCAGCAGAATTCATACTACTCGATCCAGCCAATATAATGAAGTGTATAAATCTTTCATTAAAAACAGGGAGAGAAAATGGAAAGAAAGAAGAAGAAAAGAAAGAAAAGAAGAATACCAACCGGCACGCGCGGTCAAAATGATTATTGGTCGATGTCAAAGAAAGTAAAGTATCAGAGTACTAGACTTCATTCCTAAAAGCTAGCTAGGCCCTATATCAAAACTCATTCCAGATCAGAAATTCATTCTCCAGCAAAAAGTCATCGATAGCTTTTTTATCACTGTTTTTTTCTCTCTCTCTTGTCATTAATTTTGATACATCTTATATTTCATTTTGTAATTGTTGAAACACATCAGTATATATTCTATTGATTTCCAGTATCTTTCAAGTTTGATGTATAATTTGTATAATTATATGAGATATGGATTTATTGTATAATTTATAATGGAATTTCAAATAATTGTAAAGCTTGTTCAGCATGGACTGTGTATTTTGATTTGAGAGAATACAATAAAAACATCCTTTAAAAAAAACACTGAAACAGCCATCATAAGTCGCCCATACTCCTCACCTTTAAAAAAATTTAAGACGATCAACTTGGGTTATTGCATGTGCTACAAACCCTCTTAAACCGTGCCACGCACACTTGAAGTGAAGATGGAAGTGTGATATATTATATATGATAAATTATATTAAGTGTACAAATGTCACCGTTACATTACAATATTCCGACTTTAAGAATTGAAACTGACAACCAGATTGGGATGTACCACGATTACCAATGGCTTTAGAATTCAACCAGGCTCAAAATGATAACATTCAAATGAATAAAGTAAAATTCACTGAGTTCAATGATGAAAATTTCATTAAAATCTGATAATAACGAAGTTATCGAATTCTCAATATTTGTGAAAACATTTAAATGCACCTCATTATAATATATATTCATTAGGTGTGCTGATGATTCCATATCCCCACTTTCCTCTTTCTTACATGAAATCATGAATATATTATATTTTCATTGATATGTGTATGGCATGTCTTTCTGATAACAAAATAAGTTGCAGCATTGAATGTCTATAGCATTAAATAGGTTTTTAAAACATTCGGCAGAATTTGAATAAACTTAATTACATTATGATTGAATAAAAAAAGGAATAAGTGGAGATAAGACGTTATCAGTTCACTCACTGAATATTCATGAAGACAGTTATGCATTGAACTGTTTTACCGGAATAATGAAAGTCTTTTACTTCGTTATTCCATGACCCGGCGATTTTGACAAAAATTTTAGTGGTTTGTTTGTCTGATATTTCTTTATCTGTTCAAATCATATTTGCATCTTGGAATAGTCCACCCCAACAAAAACTTGATTTCATTAAAAGAACAAAATCCAACAAGCATAACACTGAAAATTTCATCAAAATCAGATATAAAATAAGAAAAGTTATGATATTTTGAAGTTTCACTTAATTTCACAAAATAGCCATATGCACATCCTGGTCGGTATCATGAGGTGACTGATGACGTCATCCACTCACTATTTCTTTTGTATTTTATTACTAGTATATGAAATATGAAATATTCCAATTTTCTCCTCATTGTCCTCTGAAACAAAGTTTTGTTCTTCCCTGAACATGTAGTATTCCCATTGTTTTAACATTCCATGCTTCAGTAAAGTTTGTTCTTCAAATCGGTAAAAATTGAAATAATGTATAGTTCAAACACATTACATGTTTATAGTGAGCAGTGGCGTATATATACCTGGCATATTTCTTCCGGGGGGGGGGAGCAAGCGACAAGGATGAGCAAGGTGAGCAAGGTGTGGGGTGTATTTTTTGTTATAATTACATTACCTTAAAGTTGTTCTCTACCTTTTTCCTGTCCCTGGTCAGCCCAGTCCGTCCTCACTATCGGTACAGAGAGCTCTATATAAAAGTTGCATTGCGTAAAAATCACAATTTACCGATAAAAGTGTACAGTTATTTGACATATACCGACATACAGTTGAGGCCAGAAGTTTACATACACCCAGGAAATTCCAAGAAAAGTTGACACTTGCCAATCATCATAAAATTTACTGTATCTTATAAAATATTTGTGGTATCATGACGAATTTGATATCAAACAAATGAGTATATCATGCCCCTTCATCGCACTGCTTTGTCATCAGGAGCTGAAAAATATTTAGGTGTCATTTTTACCCCAAATATCTTCATATTTTAGACAAATTAAAAATAAAAACTTGACAAAAAATCTCATATTTGTGCTAGTTACTTCTCAACACAAACATTTCAGATTACACTTTTGTGTTCAGTGGTGACATATCATGATAGAAAATGTAAATATAAATCATAGATTTTATATTTATATATTTCTTGGAAACAATGTTTGAAAATATAATAATTAACAAAAGAATACATTTGGCATGAATATTACTGTTTTTCTTCAAAGAAAATTCCACCTGAAATATACTTTATTCCTAGCGGCATCCAATCATGTGAAAGAGCTTAATATGCTTTTTCATTTGATACCAAATACATCATGGTAGTATCTATATTTCTGAAGATATAGTAATTTTTATGATGTTTGGCAAACGAACAAATTTCACTAAATTTCATGGGTGTATGTAAACTTAAATTGGCCTCAACTGTAGATGTTGGAACTAAAAAACCGAATCATTTGGAACAGCCCCGTGTACCCGACAGTTTATATTTTTTCCGACAGTCTGCAGTTCAGTTTTTGTTTTCCCGTTTCTCTCAAACTCTTTCTTCTTTTTCCCCTTCCTCCCTTTTTTTCTCTCTCTCCCTTTTCCTCTTTTCTTTCCCCTTTTCGCTTCCTTTTTTTGCTTGTGACTCGTCAGGGGGGGGGGGGGCAGTCTGTCCCCTGCCCCCCCCTTTAGGTACGCTAGTTTATAGTGATTGAGGGATATCATCGACTCTCTCATTGGCATATCTCTGAGTTGTGCACCGTTTTGTGAAAAAGTAAGCGAAACTTTAAAGTGTCATAACTTTCTTATTTTACATCCATTTTGAAGAAATTTTCAGTGATGTGTTCATTTGATTGTTATCTACTTAATTACAATTAACATTCTTCTAGGGTGGACTTGACTTTAACTTTGAATCCAAGCAGTTGCAATTTAAATTAAATCGGGATTTTTCTTTTTTTAATCCTGCAAATTCTTCTATAAACATGGCACGTACATAATTTATTTTCTTCATGACAAACTGATTTTTGTATCAAAATATGTTTACAAAAATAACCTTACGAAATGGAATGAAAAAATCATAGCTTGACACCACCCGAGTGCATGGCTCTGTAATCTACTCCTTATTCATGTTAATATACTATTCTAAAAAAATATTTGCACCAAATAAAATGAACGTGACAATAGGAGGAAAATATGTAGACTCTTCATCTATATAATCATGCAAAAGCCTACATAATTTTGTTATTTAAACATTTGAGTACATTTACTATTAGACAACGTTATTTGCATTGGGCATGTACACATGTGACTCTGACATCACGTGCGAGATGTAAGGTAAACATAAACATAAATGAAATTTCGATCTTCTTCAATGAATTAGAATAAATAGATTAAAAAAAATATCTTGCCTGTAGTCTATGTCCATTTGGATTTATACAAAATGGGGAAAAAGTGATCGTGATTTCGGTTGGTGAAATATCTTTCCAATTAAGGTACCTCTTAAAACAATTTGGATTAAAAATGTTGAGTTGGGTCTCCTGACATGCTGACACAGAAAACACTCCGAAATATATATGCATAAAAAGCACAACTACGATTTTGTTTCCTACTTATATCAATATTGCCCCGGAACCGGGGGCTGTGGACCCACTTTTTCAAAAATCGTGTTCAAAAGCGTAAAATGACCATCTAATTGTGATTTTTGCATGGCCAGACCAGCCCCCCCCCCACATTTTTGGATCAGCCTCCACTTTCAAAACCGTTCTGTGACCAGGTCCCTGTTTTACATTTGAACAATATAGAGGGGGGCTAATCCGCCTTTGCTGTGACTGAATGTAGGTTTTGTTGATGATGTAATGTTAACCTGCCCAAACGGTAGTAACATACCTTGACGAGAGGTCATCTGCTCGGAAATCTAGAAAATTACGGCTACTCGTCCATTTTGAAAAAAATTAAATTTTCTTTTTATAGACTCTCATGAATGCAGTAATGATATTTTTTGTTAGAAAGGGGTGATTTGCATACTGAAATATATCTTGATACTTCAAAATTTTGCGACGGGGCAGGTCCGCCCCACTTTTATCTACATTATTGACCCATAGGCCTACAAAAATATCCTTATACATGACATGACATGCTTAGTATGTCGGTATATGTGCTAAATTATTATAATTTTTCATAGATTATCAAGCTAGAAGTCATTAATGTTCCAATATGAAAAAATGTCTTTGAACGCATCATTTTGTTTCACATATCACTGTTTTTTTTTTCTATGGGCGAACTCGCCCCGCCTAAAGGGCATCCGAACTTGCTCCAGGGTGGGCAGGTTCGCCCTGGAGCGAACATTTTCTTCACGACCCATTTTTGCCAAAACCGTATGCATGTCCTCGCCGAAAATACGGGATTAGGTAGATATTACCTTGACCTTTATACATCCTAAAACTAAAACCGATCCTACTGCTAAAAAATAACGATTCTATATAGAAGATTGTGAAAAGGGGGCGGACTCGCCCCGCTCTCCTATCTTGTAGACAGCATGGATTTTTGTTTGTTGCAGAAACATTTTAATACATCTTCATGTAAAAAAACTGTAATTAGTTTATACAAATAAAAAATACGAAATCAGTAGGCCTATATTCATTTCTCCTTGAATCCGAAAATACATAAAGTGTACATCTTCTAAACATATTTATTCTCCTAATTATTTTTCGGTGTATAACAAGATGAGTAAATATTTGCAAATAAGATAATATGGAAAGAAGTCGAGTACAGAATTTCTGTCTATGTTTGTGTGATTATTCTTTTTTTATCCTTCACATTCATTTTTTCAGCCAGTTGGATAGAAATTTTCGGCGAGAGTGGGTCAGCTTTCTTTCCAGACCGTGGTCTAGACAGTTCGTTTGTAATTGTAGATATTCGATAAGATTTCAAAGAGCATAGATGCAAAACGATTTCCCGTTCAAGTTTTCATTACATTACGAAAAGCCATATCTTCTGTCAGAAAATAAAAACATCGAAAACTTCACGCAACCAAAATTGCTCTCATAATATTTTATAGCACTACTACTATTTGAATGTGTTTTCATGATTCATCGTATTTTGGAAATTAGATAACTTATTATTTATTCACCATTTATTCCATCAAAGAAGTTAATTCGTGTTATCTTCGTTCTTTTCTATATAGCTTTGCCAATAATTTCAAAAAGTCAAATCAACTTCGAAACTTCGGCAACCAATCAACCTGTTACGTGCTGAAATATGTCTCGCCATTGGACAGCGTTGCTCTTTGGGCTGATGGTGATGATAATTACCACAAGCTGCAATGGTGGGAAGGTCCGGCCAAAACCCATGGACAGCCAGTCGGACGATAGTAGATCTGACGAGCATGATTTGGAGGAGACCAAGACTGGAAACCCCCCTCCAGGTCCTACTTACCCTTCTCCAAGTTGGTTCCTTTTCCTAAAGTTATTTCTAAAGGACCTCCCACCAACGGTAAGTTTTCCATCTTCTATTTCTTCTATTGTTCGTTAGTTAGGCACCCTCATGAAGTCATTTGAAAACAAATCAGATCATCCACAGTAAGTTGTTATTCGTTGATGCAAAAGGGGGAAAAATGAGAAATGGAATTGTCAATTTGTTTAACTGCCAAAATGCTGTTTGATGTTTTATTGTTTATTTATTAATTTATTTATTTAACTGTATATAAATTTGTTTGTTTATATATCTATCTATCTATTTATAATTTATTTTGGCGTGTGGACACATGTAAATCAACAGATTAGTTGACCAATCCTTTTTAAAATAAAACAGAATAATAATTTCAAATTAAGATCTGAATGACTAGGTCCATACTTTATGTCGTAATCATAATGCTTGCTATCAATATAGGTGCATTTTTATTACTAAAGTAGAGAACTGGGCTATTTGCGATATATATATATATATATAGATAACCCCCCACTTTTTGAAGCACTAAAAGAGTGCCTTTTTTAATGCAAGATAAATGCCCCTCACGAACGTGTACTGTGCCCCTTTCACCTGAGGAAGACCCATTTCAGGTGTTACCAAGTGCCCTTTCTCGTATGAGTGCCAATTCTTACCCCCCAAAATCCCCTTTCGCGAACTTGTTCCGTGCCCCTTTCATCTGAGAAGGACCCGTTTTATGTGTTAGCAATGACATTTTTCGTATCAGTGCCAGTCTTTAACAAAATATGCCCCCTCACGAACGTGTTCTATGCCCCTTTCACCTGAGAAGGACCCGTTTTGTGTGATGTGTGAGCAAGTGCCCCTTTCCTTCGTATAAGTGCCCTTTCTGGAATCAGTGCCCCTTTTTACCCAAGAAAATTGCCCCTCACGAATGTGTTCTGTGTCCCTTTCACATTAGAAGGGTCGTTTTATGTGTGAGCAATTGCCCTCTTGCCTTCTTCTAATTAAGTGCCCTTCCTCGAATCAGTGCCCCCTTTTACCCAAAAAAATTGCCCCTTACGAACGTGTTCTGTGCCCCTTTCATACCCGTCTTATGCCGTTAACAAGGGCCCATTTGCCCTCTTATAGGTGCCCTAGCTTTATCGTATCAGTGCACCTTTTTACCGAAGAAAAGTGTCCCTCACGTGTTCTGTGCCCCTTTCACCTGTGAGAAAGACCCGTTTTATTAACGAGTGCCCTTTGAAACAAGAAACCATTATGTAACTTCTGAAGGTTTCCATGGCGAAGAATAGTGTAGTAGGTTTCACGGTACACCATGTATCTTTCTTGGGCAAGTGTTGGTCCTGAAAAGGACCACCCAGAGTGGTGGTCCTTTTCAGGACCAACACTTGCCCAAGAAAGATACATGCGTGTACCATGAAACCTTACTACACTAAGAAAACATTATTCTCATTTTTAGATGTTACTAGTTACAAAGGGGGAAAAAACATGTAAGAATAATCCTACGTGCCTTATTCATGAGTCAGGTGAATGGGGTAGATAAGCAGTGGCGTAAAAATGGGGGGGGGGGGGCTCCCCCTATTTTTTTACGATCAAGAAAAAAAAGGAAAAGGAAAGAGAGAATGGTAAAATATGATATCATTTTCTACTATGTCGAAATCTATCACAAAATTGGATTTTCGTTTGAAAAATGTAACAATTTTTGCTCGCTCGCAGCTTATAAATTTTACGTGACACGACATATCTAGCCCCCTTCAAAATGTTGTGTTCATTACGCCACTGTGTTTGAAGATAGTGTCATTTCGAAAGAAAAGGTGCCCTTTTTTCTCAGGCTGTGCCCCCCTTTCATCTTCGCTCCGCCGTCCCTGTATATATACACATATCATGTATTGTATATGTCATGTAATCTCATTGAAGTGTTGTGACTGAGAAACATTGCGAAAGTCAAATTGTCCTTATACCCTTGTTTTATAATTTCTTATGTATTCTGTTCAGTGCTTTCTTTATTTCTTTCCTTCATTGATGTTGCAATGAAAATCGTTACAGATCACTAAATCACTACAGTTGACCTTAGGCCTACATTGATTGAACAAATGAAATAATCTATATTTTATGATTCTATCCTTGATTATGACAAAATAATTTTGTACACAAAAAAATTACTCAGCAACTGTAAAGTAAAAAGTTATTGGTACCGTGATGCTTTACCCGTATGACACAGATTGATCTAAGTTGAGTTACAGAAAAATGGCGCGAGATCATGCCCCCATGAAGACGGACAGTCAACCTGTCCGAAACGTCGAGTCTCTCTACTACTCATCATCTCTACTCGCCAACTCAAGCCAGCATCTCCTCATTAGCTCTCCTACTCAAGCTGTTCTCAACTCATCAATCTTTCCTGGTTTACAGTCCTTTTCAGGACTACTTTCAAGAAAGAATACTCTACTCTCTAATCTCCACTTTCTCGCCTATCCATTTCTTCTCTTCTTCTATCCACTGTTTCTATAACACTTCACATGGTGTACCGTAAACCACATCAGCGATTGTACATACCACCATGCAAACCTTCAAACAACATCAGAATAAGTGAGTTATGATGAGAGACGTTTGAGTATTAATGTATTTATCTGCTGGATCTCTTAACATATCATGATACAGACGCCGACTTATAAGTTGCTTTATGAGGTGGCTCAAAAGAATACCGAACTTGGTTTGGATAATGGACTTCTTCAATTGAACATCACAGAGTTGGGACGTAAGATGTGCTTCATCAACAAGCTTGATTATCTACAGGAGGCATTCAACAAACAAGAATTTTTAGATATCGATGTAGATGTCAATACCGTCAATTTCCCACTCACATTGACTGGTAAGGATGCGAACTTTACAGGTGAAGTGAACTATTTTTAGAGTCACTTATCGGTCACATTGACTGGTAAGGATGCTAGCTTCACAGGTGAAGTAAACTATATTTTTAGAGTCGTTTATTTAATTTTTATGATTTTTGACATTTTAAGGAGGTAATAGGTCCAGACTTCAGACATCATCAGCCATTTCCAGAGAGATTAACTTTAAACTCGATGCATGTATAGGCTTCATTCTTAACACAATAGGGAACTTAACTTCCTTTCACAACACGATTTTAGTATTAAAAAATGACAGTAAGTATCATTCTTTTGAATCAATGGAATCTTGCCATTACATTGAATGCACTGTAAAGACGTTGTTTGAACTTTCAAGCACATTATTTAAACCCGTCAATCTAATAATTTGTGCTTAACCTTTAAAGAATAGTTTAAACTGGTTAAACAACTTGTTTAAATTTTAAAAAATCTTGTAAAGAAGCTTAAACAATGATTGTTAGAGTGACGGACTTCAACAACGTGCTTAATATACAGCATTATCACTCTGAAGCTTGCGTTCTTATAAATAATTTGAGTACTTGCTCTCATTATTTAAATAATCTTGGCTCATTTGCAAAATGTGCAAGATGAGCGTCATGGTATTTTGATGGGCGGGGCAAACTGATCTGAAGTGACGTCATTCCGCCACTCTCTATTAGATTATGGAGTCAAACAGCCCAGACTTTTTCGTATGTCTCCCCCTTCCCCTATTTTAGTACTACCTGAAAACATAATTTAAAAATCGTACGAAGCGGTCGCACCGCTCCTTATTATTCCACCCTGCATATGAAATGAATTGTGAACTATTTGAAAAAGTATTTTAACATTGCATAAGTGAATTATGAAATGGCAAAAGCAGAACCACTGATTTTAATTGCATATATTCCATGTCGAGATATATGGCATTAAATATTTTGTTTGCAAATCAACAGTTTTTCCTCTTTTTCGTTATAGCTTCTATTCAGGCTAATGGTCCTGCTCATGACGAAACGCAAGCATTTGTCCACAAATACATCAAGAATCCCGAATTCATGAGGAATGAAATCACTCCTCGGATGAACACAGCCATCACGGGTTTGATAAGCCAGCTGCAAGCAAACCCTGATTACACCAAAGTGATCACTCCGATGCTAGGCTACGCCGATGACCTCTTTCACCGCATCACCTTCAACGAAGTTGGTAGTTATGACCTGGCACAAGGCACTTTCGGCTCCGATCTCAGTATTTTGGCTTTACAACTTTTTAATCCACAGCTGTTCGTCCCAACCCCAGGCAACAGTCCGGAGGTGACTATGCATACTCAAATAATAATAGAAACAAAACAAAACATGAACGTTCAAAATATTATAGCAAAAGAAAAAAGGGATATCTCTAGCGTGCGTCGATAGAAAGGGGAGGGGGTGCTCCTAACATTTGATGACCCTTTCTTGGTTGTTCTGACGAAGTTTGCCAGCTGATTGGCGCTATACTTATCTTTTTTTTTATGCAAATAGTTTTACTAAGGAGTATTAGTAAAGTAATAAAGCAGAACTTTGTAAGTATTTTCCCCGACAAACGATACCAAAGTATAAGGTACGGAAGCCGGAATAGGAATATTATTTGGAAAGGCGAAGACGGAAATTAAAGGGAAATGAAACCTTTGGAACAAGTAGGCTTGTGTCGAAACAGAAAAATCAAAGAATAAGAACAAATAAAGTTTGAGAAAAATCCGACAAATAATGAGAAAGTTCTGAGCATTTGAATATTGCAATCACTAATGCTATGGTGATCCTCTCATTGGCAATGAGACAAGGATGTGTGATGTCACATGTGAGCTACTTTCCCTTTGATGGACTATAAAATACCCTCAAAATGTCTCTTCTTTATTTTTCTTATGGTGATACAAACTCTTTATCCATGATGTATTCTTTAAATATCTGTATTACATGCCCTCCTTTAGAAAGAACACATGATCTACCGATAGATTTGATAAAAGAGGCAATTTAAGTGAAATATACACTAGGGTATATAATGGGGAGAGTTGTTCACAAGTGACATCACACATCTTTGTCGCATTGCCAATTTGAGGATCTCCATAGCATTAGTGATCGCAATTTTCAAATGCTCATAACTTTCTCATTATTTTTCCGATTTTTCTCAAACTTTCGTTGATCTGTTTCTTTGATTTTTCTGTTTTCACACAAGCTATCTTGTTCCAAATTAAGGTTTCATTCTCCTTCAATCTTTAAATATTTAATAAACCAAATATTTATAGAAATAGGTTCACATTGGGTCATCGACCTATATTTATATATTTTTCCATATCATATCCTTAATCAATTAATATGATCTGAATTGATTAATATACTCATTGGCATCCCTATAGGATTAATATTTTGTTACCCAATATTTTTACGTAGGGGTACTTTGAGCTGGAGCCACTGGCGTTTACACGGCGGGGGAGGAGGGGGAGGGGGGGGGGGGCTTGGAAGGCTATGCCCTCCCCAAAAATATGTTATACGACTAAGAAAAGAAAGAAAAAGAATGAAAAGAGGGAAATTAAAGACAGCGGAACCTGAACATATTCATAAAAAGCATGACATAATCTATCACAATTAGAATACTGTTTTATTTAAAAATGCCAAATTTTTCACTCGCTCGCGACATTTAAGAACTTTTTGCCCCCAAACGCCATATCATGTCCCCATCTATTTTTAGTCATTACACCACTGGTGGGTGCAAAAGAAGGAAGCAAACAAAAGAGGAACTAAGGGGGGGGGGTATTTAAAACATTTGCAGTTCTCTCAATCGAAGATGAGGACATCCATGAAAGCCCCACTTGTATAGTTGGCTGCTTACTCGTATAAATCCTTTTAAGGATTGCTTAATTTCACGCCGCTGTGATAGTTCTGAAACAAAAGTACATTTTTAAAGGCGTGATCTATAGTTAGCAGCATTAGTAGAGGTTAACATTAATTTGAAAGGAATCCCGTAAGGAAGCGATTGAGTGGTCGCAGAAAACGCAAAAAAAAAAAAAAAAAAAAAAAAAAAGGAAAAACGTTCAAATTAAGGAAAATCAAACTTCAAATAATAAGGTTAACTACCCACAAATGAAACAATTGAGGTTTTAAAATAAAAACGCCATAATTTTCCAGAGCATGGTCGCTTCACTTATTCACATGAATATTTGTCTTTCCAGGATCTTGTAACATTTTAAAACCATCAGTAAGGTTTTTAATGAAATTAGGCATTCAGTATTATTTTGTCAAGGACTTCGTTAATTTTATTCCCAATTTTAAAATTTATGAAAAAAAGAAGCTTGTTTGTAAATATGTTTATTTTCATGAATTCAACTGCCCCTTTTCTAGTTCCATGGAAAAAGTTTGTAAAGATTTCTTTTGCAGATTGAAGTTTGAGGTGAATTTCCACGCTTATTCGCTTCGACTTTTGCTACATAATGGTGATAATTAGAGCAATATTGGATAAAGAAAGGGCGTAACTACAATATTTGCCCGGTAGATTAATATGCCACTGTAATATACGGCGTTACATGAAAAGAATGATTTTGTTATAGGGAAAGTAAAATAAATGCCTCGAAAACAGACATACTAACACGTTTTAACATACTTAGCGAAGCTCAGACTTAACGACGTGAATGGCAACAAAAGAATACGTAAGGTATTATTGCTCTCATTTCAGCTCAACATTGTGAAAGAGTATCTTCAAGATCAGTCGGCAGCTTCCGCGGGTGACAAGAAATCTCTTGTCGGATTGTATCACGATTACATCAACAACCTTGAATCCCCTATTGCCCGACCTGAGGATGTTTGGCGTCACATGATGGACCTGTTTGTTGGAGGAAGGACTAACATTGGAGTGGGCCTCGCTTTTATCATCTATCGCCTTGCCGAAGATCAGAACCTCCAAGACAGGGTAATTAAGATAGAAAGATATTTCTTATACTAACAGAGATTTGATTATAAAAAATAAGACTATTCTGACCATAATTATAAGAAGATAATTACAAAAAAAGAAAAAAAGAAGGCTGATGGGGGACTTCAGCCTTTCATGCGGTACGGGGTATACCTATAGCTTCGATTCGCCATCGATCACTATACCAAATCAAATCAACATTCAAATTATTGTCCAAAGACCAAATGTATATATATAATCGTAATAAGGAATGAGAAATTGATCCTATACAATTTGCATGAATTTGTTTTCTTCTCTCAGATTCGCAAAGAAATCTCGAAGTTTGAAGACAACGTAAATTACGACGATCGCTTTACGAATTTTCCGGAAACAATGTCCTTCATCTACGAGATTTACAGGTTTCATCCATTGGTTCCTCTTGGAGTAACACACGTGGCTTCCGCTGATGGGAAGATAGGTGGCTTCGATATCAACAAGGATACAAGGATCCTACCTAACATCTACTCTATACACAACGACCCCCTCTACTGGAAGAGCCCTGAAGTCTTCAACACCACAAGGTTTCTGCAATTGAACGACGGGGACCTTACGTTTGATTCTGGATCTGCCAATGCCACCCGAGTTGTTTCATTCTCCACTGGTAGGTCTCTCTTTCTCTTCGCAAACAGGAATATCTATTTTCAGTAAACCAATGTCTTTCCCTAAATGTTTATTTGAGCTACATTAAGTCAAAGTAAATGATTACATCAAACCTCATCACTCCACATACCAAGTAGGGTGTGGATCCTTTGTCCAGGAAACTTATTTTGCGTCTGTCTCTCATTCCAATGTAATACTCATTGAATAACACTAATCGAAAATACCCATGCTTAAATTGTTTGATGACTTTGCCAAAGATATTGATCAGGTGACTAATGCTGTGATTTATAAAAGTACCAACCCAGATCATTTTAGTCCTATATTCGATCAAATGAAAAAAAATGATAATGGTACAATGGTTACACATTGATAACAATTACTATGAAAAGCAGGTTTTAAATATTTTTTATCGGTATATGTAACCGATTTATCACCTCTGTCTGTCTGCCCCTCTCACCCCCCTCCCCCCTTCCCTCCCTCTCTTTTATTCTCTCTCATAAATATTTAGGAAGGAGATCTTGCCCCGGTGAGTTACTCGCCCGAAATATTTTCTTCAAGACTACTGTACGACTAGTTCAGAACTTCAGGATGTCTCTGATGCCGAGTGTGAATGTTAACATCAATGAGGTTTACAGTGCACTGTTCATGAAGCCACCAGAATACCAAGCAAAGTTTGATCCAATTCTTTAAGGGAACCAACATTGCCATTGGATTGATTGGCCTAGCCTGCTGGAAAAAACACAGTGTAACATAGTGTGTTAACATTAAGATGTGACTCACACTGTTAAAATGCTATAATTTAACACCATATAGATAACTTCATAATATGTGTCACACGGTGGGGCACGTAGTGTTACACACTATGTGGCACACAGTGTGACACACTGTGTTACATTTCGTAACACACTGTGTGGAACACAGAGTAACACACTGCGGGTCTGAGTAACACACTGTGTAACACATAGTGGAACACACTATGGAACACATAGTGTGACAATGTATGGAACTTAGTGTAACACACTGTATTGAAAATAGTGTAACAAACTGTATGGTTAATAGTGTGACACACCGTTGTGGTGTGTGTGTAACACACTGTTGAGCACATAGTGTAAACCACTGTGGGGGTACATTGTGTAACACACAATGTGGAAAATAGTGTGACACTCTGTGGGACACATAGTGTGACACTCTGTGGGACACAAAGCGCGACACACTGCGGGGTACTTTGTGTAACACACAATGTGGAAAATAGTGTGAGTGTGACACTCCGTGGGACACATAGTGTGACACTCTGTTGGACACATAGTGTGACACACTGTGGGACACATAGTGTTACACACTGCGGGGTACATTGTGTAACACACAATGTGGAAAATAGTGTGATACTCTGTGGGACACATAGTGTGACACACTGTGGGGTACATTGTGTAACACACAATGTGGAAAATAGTGTGACACTCTGTGGGACACATAGTGTGACACACTGTAGGACACATAGTGTGACACTCTGTGGGACACAGAGTGTGACACTCTGTGGGACACATAGTGTGACACACTGTAGGACACATAGTGTGACACTCTGTGGGACACATAGTGTGCCACACTGTAAGACACATAGTGTAGCACATTATGGAACACATTGTGTGCCACACTTTGTCACACTTTGGGTATATTATGTTCTTTCCAGCATACATGTTTATATAGTGCTTCTATGTCTTTAAATTTCCAGTAATTCTTAGAAATTAGATAATTCTAACATTGATGTGAAGGATCTTTAATGATTTAATGATCTAGCTACACAAAAATATAAAGCAACATTTTGATCTCATGATCAGTGAGCTCTGAAATTTTTTATACACCCGTTCGCAGAATTCGAACTGGCAAGTTGATCTTAGTGCAGAACGCTCGTGGTGATACTGTTTTGCTTTAATCCTTTAATCCTAGAATTCGATTAAAATTAGAGAAAATAAAGAAAACGATTTTAGGATATTTTGTGAAATCTAAGGGAGTTTTGGGAGTTCATGATATTCTTCTTCGGTGCATGGAAGCACTGTTGATGAATGAGGCCATTATTACATTTCATGATGCTTTATACGGCTGAACATCCGTTAGATAGAGTTAAATTCATTTTTTACTGGAAGAAATTATCTAGCCTTGTAAATAATTCCGAATTTTGTTAACATTAATTTAAATATGATTCCCATCTATAATTATGGGCGATCATAAAACACTTTTTTTGTCCTCAAATTCCAGCTGTGAAAATGTTAGTAAAATGTGTCATGTAGCGACATGATTGCTAACAAAGATTTATTCTGTCAATTCATAAAATATCATCTCAGCGAGCATAATGACTGGCTTGATAGCGAGGGAGAGATAAGCCTTAATATTCATATCATTTTGCTTAAGAAATGTGTAGGCAAAACCTCACGAGCAAAGAGAACAAACATATCTTTTTGTTTAACAAATAAAACTGATTTTTTTTCGTTATCTACATAATGAAGTTTAAAAGATAAAACATATAATAATACGTGAATGCTGTTTAACGGTTAATCTAAAGGAAAGGAATCGTGTTTTAAAACTCAAACATTAACAAGTGATCATTGTTTGAAGCTCGAAATATGTATACTCTATATATTATGCGTTTAGATAGTCATGATTGTTATCGGTTTATATTTTAGTATTATAGCGTGCTTGGGAATTACTACAATATATTTACATTACACGAAACATTGTAGTTACGTTAAAAAGCAGGCGGTAGGTAAAGTGATGATAAAAGACAACGATGTTTATTAAAGTTTACTGAATATAAACTGATTCAAGATTCAAGATTCAAGAAGTTTATTTCATTTCCATGACAAATATAAATCAAATACAGATACAAATCAAAGTATGAGTTCAAGATCAATTTTACCTTTGCATAATTATATAACAAAAGCTTGCATGAAATAGTATTAAGCGTGTATGGAAATGAGGGGATCCACTAAAAAGCATTGCTTGTAGAGCGTGGATCCCCTATAGCGAGTTGAAGAAATAATTTATATCAAGCAATTGAGAAAAGGCAAAGTAATAACAATTAACTAAATGTGGAAATTCATTCGATTGTACAAATGTACAAATATACAATATTATAAAATGGGAAATTAAAATGTGATAAATATAATAGAAAAAATATTTTAAAAGAAAAAAAAGAAATGATAACAAAAAAAATGGAAATAAGGTGACCGAAGTACAGGACGACATGCATTTCTGACGGCAATGTTTATAATAAAGGCCTTATGATTCGGTAAAATGAATTAACTCGAATGCAATGTAGTATACAATGCACGCTTTATATGATCCGTTATTACTATTGTTCTGAAGATAACGTTTTTATGGTGATAGTAATGTCAATTACCACACCAATTATATGATGCTTAATTGCAGTATTTGTAGTTATGATTATGAATATGATGAATACAATGATAGTTGTAGTATAACAGTAATGATAATGACAATGATGGAGGAATTCTAAAACATCTTTAATCGAGCGGAAATTATACTCCGGTTGCAATTACAATATATAATAATTGTATAGTAGGCCCTTATAATAAAAATGAAAGCAACAGCAATAGTCGATAGTGAGAGTGCTGGTATAGCGCTCTTGATTATTCCAAAGTAATGGTGATGATTATAATGATGATGGTGGTGGTGATGATGATGATGATGATGATGATGGTGACGACGACGACGACGACGATGATGATGATGATGATGATGATGATGATGATGCTGCTGCTGATGATGATGATCACCACGTATGGTTAAGGTTAAGAAGAAGGGAAAAAGAAGAAGAAGGAGAAAAAGAAGAAGATTAAGAATTCGACGAAAAATAAGAAGAAGGTGTATATGAAAAAAAAACGAGGAGCAAATAGGAAAACAAAAAGAAATCGGCGAAAGAGGGATAAGGGTATTATGTGCTGCGGTGGCTCTGGCGAGAAAATTCGCAAAAAATAAAAGGATGTTCGAAGTTGGTTAAGATATAGTAGTTAAGATATAGTAGAGAACATTCCAAGAATGAAACAAAAGTTTATCACGAGAAACAAACCTCACAAATGATGGCATATAAAAAAACAATGACTATAATCAAATTACTTTAAGTTCGTTACATACTGATTATTATAATTTGATAATTATTATGATTATAGGTTAATGCCAATCCATATTAGTGCTACATCACTGTACATCTCCGACCGGAGATGATATCATTAAAGAGAGAGAGAGAGAGAGATGGCGGGAAGATGAGTTAAGTGATGACGACAGAACGATTGTTTCTATCATAAGAAAATGATTGGCTAAAAATCAAGCGTTAGATATCTGCCTCCGTGGCCTAATGGATACGGCATCGGTCTCCTAAACCGGGGATTGTGGGTTCGAGTCCCACCGGAGGTGAAATGGGACAAGAGCAAAGTCTTTTTGCTTTGATTTGCCATCGTTAGTGACTAATAAAAAAATCACATTACTAAGAATGTCCTTTCATTTTAAATTCCTATATTACGGTAATTCAATTCATTTTCTCGAAAAGAAATCCAAAGATATTGATAGGTGATTCTCTACTGTCGGTATTTCACATCTTGGTGGGTTTCTGTCAAGTTTCTTTAGGCCATCCCATAAACTTACATCTTTCCAGGATTTTTTTTTAACAACTATTCGGGCATACCTTTACCCTGTAAACCCATGTTTATGTTTTCTTTGCATCTCCTGTCCTGTGGGTGATTTATAATTTCACACAAGAAAAATACTTTCGTTCATCATGTTCCATTGAAAATTATTTTATGGCATTTATATTACATGATATTAGAAGTTGCTTAATTGCATATGGAGTCACAAATTAAAAACAAACAAAAAAACAGGAAAGGAGAGAATGGAGAAGATATCTTTAAAGAGAGAGAGATGGCGGGAAGATGAGTTAAGTGATAACGACCGAACGATTGTTTTTATCATAGGATAATGATTGGCTAAAAATCACACGTTAGATATCTGCCTCCGTGGCCTAATGGATACGGCATCGGTCTCCTAAACCGGGGATTGTGGGTTCGAGCCCCACCGGAGGTGAAATGGGACAATAGCAAGGTCTTTTTTGTTTTGATTTGCCATCATCAGTGACAAATAAGAAAAAAAAAATCACATCACTAAGAATGTATTTTCATTTTAAATTCCTACTACGGTAATTCAATTTATTTTCTCGAAAAAAAAATCCAAAGATATTGATAGGTGATTCTCTATTGACGGTATTTTACATCTTGGTGGGTTTCTGACAAGTTTCTTCAGGCCATCCCATAAACTTACATCTTTCCAGGATTTGTTTGGGCTTTTTAACAACTATTCGAACATTCCTTTACCCTGTAAACCCACGTTCATGTTTTCTTTGCATCTCCTGTCCTGTGGGTGATTTATGATTTCACACATGAAAAATGTTTTCGTTCATCATGTTCCATTAAAAATCATTTTATGGCATTTATATTACATAATAGTAGAAGTTGCTTAATTGCATATGGAGTCCTAAATCAAAAGACCCAGAACTTCCTCATTCTTTGATGGATTTTCATCGAACCTTCACCAATATCGAATATCTAATAATTTTGTTTACTTGTACTTTTATCATCTGGGTGAACTTCCCCTTTTAATGGCAATAAGAACTGATCCAATATTAGGGGTGGGCAAATGACAATTTTTTTTTTAAACGGGTGGATTCTATGGCCATTTTTGCTGCTGAGCCCAAATCCGACAACCATTTTGACCTACGATGTAGTTTTATATTGGTTCCAAGCGATTTTTCGAAATGGCCGCCAAATTCATTCCAAATCAGTGTTTTAACAGGTAAATCCTTAAATGTTTATACAAATGAGGCTCGCAATATGTCTAAATATATGTTTTCATGGTCAATTAGCACAAAATACATGATACAGATAAGTTGAGTCATTTAAAATGGCGATTTTTTTTGGAGAAAAAACTGCATTTTGGGGTCATTTTTTGTAAAAATTGCCTCCAAATCACAATTTATATACATAAAACCTCAATTATCTATTCATTTACAGTTTGTTATGTCTAAATATTTGTTTCATGGCCACTGGGTGCAACAATAGATAAAACGGACATGTTTTGGGATTTTATACTGTCATTTTTAATTTTTAAAAATCCTATTTTCTGTAATTTTTGGTAAAAATTACTGAAAACAGACTGCAAATATGCAACTACAGCTTGTAATCTGGCTATAACCTTTTTTTTCTTGCTATTTGTTAGTTACAAATACATCAATTGTTTTGTCTGCATTAAAAGAATGTGTATTTTAGTGGATTATCGTCAAATATGACCCACCCACCCGAAAAAAAAAAATAATGATAAATAAATGAATACAATACAGGATTTCACACGCATACATGTCATGCAACTATTGCTGTATATATATATACTGTATATGTGGAAATTTTCAGTCTTTCGCAGAGTATCTCCACATCATTTATAAAAGAATGAAAAAAAATACCAGAGGACCAGTGTACATATTTTACGTTGTCGAACATTAGGGAAAACAATTTCCCGCTGTTTTCACAAAAATAACATTTTGGCACTATTTTCATATTGAACGGCATAAAAGGGGTGTGCAATTTATCTTTTTAAATATTTTCAAGAATGCTGAGTTCAAATATTAGCATATGTAAGAGATAAGAAGCATCGTCATGGTGTTAATAAAAAACAAGAAAAAAAAACAAGATTTTGAAAAATATACAGAATACATACTTTGAGCCTACATGTATAGCATTGTGGGGAACATTTCATTAACATTTCCATCCCACAAGTTGTCAAGTCTGACAACTTTCCTTAAGAATAATTGAGACTCACTGTTACCGTGTTAACTGTCAGATAAAACAGCAATTGTCTGATAAACTCCTGACAAGTTTTTTTCATGAAAACCTGGGTGGCAGAAGATATCAATTCAGTACCAACATTTAAAGGGTTCATATACCCAATAGATTCAGTACTTGCTTGGGAGTTTCTATTCTGATATTTAATCAAAATATTTCATCAATTTAGTTTATATCAACAAATTAACAGTCTCTATAATTATTCAGAATGAATGTTTCACATGCTGTTTTATACGTATCTACATAATGATGGGTTATCTTGTCATATTCCCCATGATAATGATGATGGAACTGGTGGGCTTCAATAAAAATAGGTGATAAGGATACTGTAGACAAAACATGAATAAGAATGAAAATTTCCCTTTATCCTTCATGTTCATGCAAGTTGAGTTTAAGAAGATATAGATATAATGTATGCAGGCTAATTATAGGTAAGATATAGACTTGCTAAGAGTCAGACTCCCAAAACTGACTATACTGAAAATCAGACAACAATCATGATAATAGCAACAATGCCTGTCTGTGTATTATCACTTGGGGTACGATTCTTTTAATTCAGACAATATAATTGATATTTGAAACTGTCTACCAAATCACAATAAAAAACAAGGTTATAGACAAATTACAAGCTGTAGTTACATTAATATTTGCAGTCTGTATTTAGTAATGTTGACCAAAAAATACAGAAAATGTGATTTTGACTGAAAATGACTGTACAAAAGACCAAAACATGTATGTTTTATCTATTGTTGGACTCAGTGGCCATGAAAACATGTATTTAGACATATATAAAACTACAGATGAACAGATAATCAAGGTTCTATGTACAAAAATTGTAATTTGGGAGCAATTTTATTTGCCTGTTAAAACACTGATTTGGAAGGAATTTGGCGGCCATTTTGAAAAATCGCTTGGAACCAATATAGAACTACATCGTAGGTCAAAATGGTTGTCGGATTTGGGCTCAGCAGCAAAAATGGCCATAGAATCCACCCGTTTGAAATTGAATTTCCCAAAAAAGGTTTTATTTGCCCACCCCTACCAATATTTGTATTAGGAAATTTCATCTATGTTGAGAGAACAATCACTGAATGGGGAGTATGCTGTGATGACAACAAAGACATTGATAAAAAAATTCACTAAATGCATTAATAGCGATTTCTTGTAAGATTTCCCTTTAAACCATCAATACGAGGCATAACGCCTGCCATCCATCATGATACAATCGTAGGGAAATTATAGCCTAAAGATCACTTGTAGAATATGCCTCCGTGGCCTAATGGATAAGGCATCGGTCTCCTAAACCGGGGATTGTGGGTTCGAGTCCCACCGGAGGTGAAAACAGGCCATGAGCTGTAACTTTTATTAATTGCCATATTGAATTCCCGGATTGAATTTCCAGTACTTTGCAGGAGGTTAAAGAGAGAGAGAGAGAGAGAGATAGAGAGAGAGAGTATTTCCTCTCATTTTAGATGCCCATTGTGATATCTCGATTAATGCCAAAAAATATCAAAAGGTGATTCACTATTCTTATTATTTGATTCCATTCTCATAGGTTTCTGACGGGTTTCTTTAGAGCGTGGCGAGATAATACACTTCATTCGTTCATTCATTCATTCATTCATTCATTCATTCATTCATTCATTCATTCATTCATTCATTCATTCATTCATTCATTCATTCATTCATCCATCCATCCATCCATCCATCATCTATTCATTAACCATTTAACCCTTTGATGATAAACTGCATATCGCAGGGGTGGGGGGGGGGGGTGGGAGCACTAGCGTACCTATGGGGGTGGCAGGGGGCAGACTGCCCCCCCCCCCTGACGAGTCACAACCCATGCAAGGGACGTCACAACTGGCCCTGACGAACCACCAGTGGGCCCCTCTTTTGTAGTTGAAGAACTTTTTTTTTGCTTGTCAGCTTTTTTCACGAAATCCTTTATTTGTGGTTGAAGACCTTTTTTTTGCTTGTCAAATTTTTTGGCGGACGATTTTGCCCCCCCCCCCCTTTGGAAAATCCTAGGTACGCTACTGGCCGTGGGAGCATGCAGTATCAAACATTTTTCGCACCAGAATGTTCATCACTGGTATTTTCTTTAGTAGGTCTAAACCTAACGAGCAAAAATACTCCCATATGAACGAAATTAGCATATATCTATTTGGAGAGAACAATAATGAATGGAGGGTATATATTACACTATGATGACGATTAAGACGATGATATAAACTGGGCCGAATGCATAGCGATTGCTTTCAAGCTTTTGTTGCCATTCTTTTTGATCTCTGTATTCAATGGCAGGACAATAATGGCCTAAAGTTATCTGGCGGAATATCTGCCTCCGTGGCCTAATGGATAAGGCATCGGTCTCCTAAACCGGGGATTGTGGGTTCGAGTCCCACCGGAGGTGAAAATTGGCCAACATGGACAGTAACAAATTCTTTTTATCCTCTCCCTCTCTCCCTCTTTATGTTTATGCCTGTTCCGATATTTTTACTAGATTTAGTTGGAAAATAGTTTGGAGACACCATATGATCTAATGGCAGGTATTCTTTTCTATTCAAAATGGTTTATAGCCATTGTCAGGCTTTTTTGACAACTCTGTTAAAACCTTTTCCAGTCATAGTGGTCAATTTAGTCTCTTTACATGCTGCTCCCCTCCATTCATTTATAATTTACTGTAAATTTTCGAACTATTCACCCTTTTACATGGGGCGGCACTATTTGTTTTATGGGGGTGGGGTGGCAAACGACCAAAGGAACATGTTTTTTTTCTCAATTTAATAATAGGCTTATAATGAAACTAAAGGACCCTATCCTCTATTTTCGTTCTTTTTATACTCGTCTTTCGTACGTTGCCTTTCTTCCCCCTTTTCTCTCGTCTTTTTTTATTTGTTGAATGCATTGAAAATTATGGTGACAAGTATAGGCCCTACGTTTATATATTATATATATATATATATATTTATATTATATAGGCCTATCTTTTAGAGTGAGCAAATAATGAAAAGTGAGGAATATTAGAATATCATCAGGCTTCCTTCATTGATCACAAATAAGATGACGATGGTATTTGGTCGAATGTAAAGAACAGCGATTGTTTGCAAGATTCTGCTTAAACTGCTTAAGCATCCGGAGTAAGACTAGAATGGCCTACTCAATGGCAGGACAGTAATTGCTTATAGATATGTCACAAAATATCTGCCTCCGTGGCCTAATGGATAAGGCATCGGTCTCCTAAACCGGGGATTGTGGGTTCGAGTCCCACCGGAGGTGAAATTGGTCAACATAGACCATCACTTTTTTTTTCTTTCCCTCTCTCTCTCTCTCTCTCTTTTAAAAGTTGCCATCGTCGCCGCATCGTCGGTAAAAAAGTAGCAAATACGACTGTCAGAGAATTTCCCGTAATGTCTATGTCTGTTCCGATATTTTGAATTGGTTTGATTCCATATACGTCCGCCCCCCCCCCTATCATGTCATTTTCTGTCTCTCATTTCGTGTTCTTCCGACAGACTCCTCAAATGACCATGACTTGGTCAGTTTATGAAGTGAAGTAAAACTTGAAAAATGGTTTGGAGATCTCATTGCAGATCGGTTTATACCCATTGTTCCCCCTGACAAGTCTGTGGACATCTTTATAATCCCAGCGGCCCTATTCCCTCCATTTAATTCACATTGCCATTTTGATGTTACTACATTCACCCTGTTGCCAGGGGCGGCGTTATTTGTTATGGGGGGGGGGGGCAAACTACCTTAAGGAACATGACTTTTAAAAAAAAATTCAATAATATGTTTATTAAGGAGTTAAACGACCCAAACTTCTCATTTTCTCAGCTCGTCTTTCTTTACTCTTCTTCTCCCATTTCTCTCATCACTTCTTCTTTTAATTATTAATTTGTTGAATGCATTGAAAATCATTATAATAAAAATAGGCCCTACGTTAGGGTGGAAATTCATATGATATAGAGCGAACAAATAAAAAATGGTGTTAGATTATCATCAGGTTTCCTTCTATGATGATAATTAAGATGACCATGATAGTTGGTCAAATGTTTAGAACAGCCATTGCAGGGGCGGATCTAGCTTTTTTTTTTTCCAAGGGTGGGGTTTGACCAGGGCCCTGGGAACGATTTACCGGGGGGGGGGGGGGCTGGTGAAAAATTTGACAACCAAAAAAAAGGAGGGGGGGTCACTTTAGAAAGTTAAGGTTATTTTGGTACAGAGAAAAAATTGACAAGCCCCCCCAAAAAAAAAAAAAAAAAAAAAAAGAAGGCTTTCACTACTAAATAAAGGACATTTTGGACCGAGAAATTTGACAAGCAAAAAAAAAAAGAAGAAAGGGTTTCACTACCAAAATGAAAGTTATTTTGGTCCTAAGAAATTTGACAAGCAAAAACAAAGGGTTCACTATAAAATGAAGGTAATTTTCGTCTCGAGAAATTAGAAAAGCACAAAAATGGGTTGGCTCCAAAATATAGGTCACTCCTTTTTTTTTAAGAAGTCTACACCTAGTTTCCAAGAATGCATATAGCATTTTCATTTATTTGAATGCAGGATAAAAGAGCACTGTCGATTAAATACTTTGCTCACTGGCATAGGTGCCGTGGCCGGGGATCGAACCCCGGACTTTCAAAGGTCTAGTCGGCACCTTAGACCACTCGGCCACGGCAGCTCCATAATGATCTCTGTATTCAATCCCAGGACAATGATTGCCAAAAGAGTATTTGTAGAATATCTGCCTCCGTGGCCTAATGGATAAGGCATCGGTCTCCTAAACCGGGGATTGTGGGTTCGAGTCCCACCGGAGGTGAAAATTGGCCAACATGGACAGTAACAAATTCTTTTTATCCTCTCCCTCTCTCCCTCTTTATGTTTATGCCTGTTCCGATATTTTTACTAGATTTAGTTGGAAAATAGTTTGGAGACACCATATGATCTAATGGCAGGTATTCTTTTCTATTCAAAATGGTTTATAGCCATTGTCAGGCTTTTTTTTGGCAACTCTGTTAAAACCTTCTCCAGTCATAGTGGTCAATTTAGTCTCTTTACATGCTGCTTCCCTCCATTCATTTTTAATTTACTGTAAAGCGTCGAACTATTCATCCTGTTACACGGGGCGGCACTATTTTTTATGGGGGGGGGGCAAAACCCTATCCTCTATTTTCGTTCTTTGTATACTCGTCTTTCGTTGCCTTTCTTCCCCCTTTTCTCTCGTCTTTTTAAAATTTGTTGGATGCATTGAAAATTATGGTGATAAGTTTATATATTGTATAGGCCTACATTTTAGAGCGAGCAAATAATGAAAAGTGAGGAATATTAGAATATCATCAGGCTTCCTTTAATTATCACAAATAAGATGACGATGATATTTGGTCGAATGTATAGAACAGCGATTGTTTGCAAGCTTCTGCTTAAACTGCTTAAGTATCCGGAGTAAGACTGAAAAAGCCTACTCAATGGCAGGACAGTAATTGCCTATAGATTTATTATAAAATATCTGCCTCCGTGGCCTAATGGATAAGGCATCGGTCTCCTAAACCGGGGATTGTGGGTTCGAGTCCCACCGGAGGTGAAAATAGGCCATGAGCTATAACTTTTATTAATTGCCATATTGAATTTCCAGTACTTTGCAGGAGGTGAAGAAAGAGAGGAGATAAAATGAGTTAAGGGTGGGGGCATAATGATGGTGACAATAGTTTTTTTTTTTTGGGGGGGGGGGGTCGGGGATGGGGGGGGGGGGCTCTTTAGAACGAAAATCATTTATGACGAGTTAATACACAAATAATTTTAACAGGTTTGATGATAATGGCGATGAATATGTTTAATGATGATTGATGATGAAATGGTGATGATAAAGAAGAATAGTAGATGATGACAATTAGGCTACATTGCGTGGTATAACAGCGATTGCTTGCCAGCTGATGATGCTTGAATTTCGCTAAAACTCATCGGTTTCCTAAACCGGAGATTGTGGGTTCGATTCCACTGGAGGTGAAAAGGGGACAACTGCTTTTTTTTAATTGCCATTTCGGTAAAAAAAAATTACATTGCTTCAGAATTTCCTCAAATTTAAAATGCCAATTTTGATATCTCGATTAATGCCAAAAATATCAATAGGTGGTTCTCTATTCATCGTATTTGATTCCATTCTCATCGGTTTCTGATGGGTTTCGTTTAGAGCGTGGCGAGATATACACTTCATTCATTCATTCATTCATTCATTCATTCATTCATTCATTCATTCATTCATTCATTCATTCATTCATTCATTCATCCATTCATTCATTCATCAACCATTTAACCCTTTGATGATAAACTGCATATTGCAGGGGAAGGGGGGGGGGGGGCATGCAGTATCAAACATTTTTCGCACCAGAATGTTCATCACTGGTATTTTCTTTAGTAGGCCTACATTGACGAGCAAAAGCTTATCAAAAACACTCCCATATGAACGAAATTAGCATACATCTATTTGGAGAGAACAAAAATGAATGGAGGGTATATTACATTATGATGACGATTAAGACGATGATATAAACTGGGCCGAATGCATAGCGATTGCTTTCAAGCTTTTGCTGCCATCCTTTCTGATCTCTATATTCGATGGCAGGACAGTAATGGCCTAAAGACATCTGGCGGAATATCTGCCTCCGTGGCCTAATGGATAAGGCATCGGTCTCCTAAACCGGGGATTGTGGGTTCGAGTCCCACAGCAAATCGTTGGTAGAAGTAAGAAATAAATGATACTGTTACGGAATTTCCTGTTATGTTTAATTCCTATTCCGATATTTTTACTTGATTTAAATGAAATTAAAAGACCTAAACCTCTATTTTTGTAATCCTTTTTTCCTTTACCTTTCTTCCTCCTTTCTCTCACATATTGTTATTTGTTGAATAGATAGAAAATCAAGGCAATAAGAATAGGCTCTACGTTTGTGAGGAAAGTGATATATTCTAGAGCTAACAGAATAATCAATGTGGAGTATTAGAATGTCATCAGGTTTCCTTCGATGATGAAAAATAAGATGACGATGATTTTTGGTAGAACGGCTTGTGCTTAAACTGTTAAATAAAGCACCAAGAGTAAGAAAAAAAAATTATGCCATTCATAATTACGATCTAGATAGGACTACTCAATGGCAAGACAATGATTGCCTAATAATTATTTGTAGAATATCTGCCTCCGTGGCCTAACGGATAAGGCATCGGTCTCCTAAACCGGGGATTGTGGGTTCGAGTCCCACCGGAGGTGAAAATTGGCCAACATGGACAGTAACAATTATATTTTCTCCTCTCTCTCTCTCTCTCCCTCTTTAAGTTTGCCATCGTCGGTAAAAACTAGTAGCAAATTTCCCGTTATGTTTATGCCTGTTCCGATGTGTTTACTAGATTTAGTTGGAAAATAGTTTGGAGCAGAGGCGTCGATCCTTGGGGGGCAGGGGGGCGATCGCCCCACCAATGAAAATATTGGGGGGGCAAACATATCGTTTTGCCCCCCCCCCAATAATTCCGCATGTGCAAAAAATAAAAAATAAGAATTTGTTCTTTGTCTAAAATCGTGCTCAAAATGTCCGCTTTTCAGATTGGAATATAAAAAATTTTCAGCTCGCGCTTCGCGCTCGCATCATTTCTGTAGCAAAACCCATACTTTTCATGATCAAATAGGTGAATAGAATGTCCCGTTTTCAGTTTGCAATAATCTTTTGTTGGATATATATCTTGTTCTTTATTAAAAACGTCCATTAAACTCAAATTTTTTCAGATCGAAATATCAAAATTTTCAGCTCGCGCTTGCATCTATTGTTTTTTTAGAAACCCATCTTAATTATTGGTACCAAAAATGCTTAGAATATCAAGCTTTCAGGTCAGAATATAAAGAAATTTTAAGCTCGCGCTTCGCGCTCGCATTAATTTGTTGGGTGAGATACGTGTCTCTATCTCATGAGTCATATATATATATATATATATATATATATATATATAGGCATGTGTGTGAGAGTATGTTTGTTTTGTGTGATCGAGCGCCTTTGGAAAGTTGATTCATGATTTTGCCCCCCCAATCTGAAAAATGGATCGACGCCCCTGGTTTGGAGACACCATGATCTAATGGCAGGTATTCTTTTCTATTCAGAATGCTTTATAGCCATTGTCAGGCTTGCTATTTTTGACAACTCTGTTAAAACCTTCTTCAGTCATAGCGATCAATTTAGTGTCTCTTATACATGCTGCTTTCCTCCATCCATTTTTTATTTACCGTAAATCGTCAAACTATTCACCCTGTTACATGGGGCGGCACTATTTTTTTTTATGGGGGGGGGGGGCAAAACGACCTAAAGGAACATTTTTTTTTCTCAATTTAATAATAGGCGTATAACAAAACTAAACGAGCCTATCCTCTATTTTCTTTCTTTGTATACTCGTCTTTCGTTGCCTTTCTTTCCCCTTTTCTTTTTAAAATTTGTTGAATGCATTGAAAATTATGGTGATAAGAATAGGCCCTACGTTTATATCTTATATATAGATATATTTATATCATATAGGCCTACCTTTTAGAGCGAGCACATAATGAAAAGTGAGGAATATTAGAATATTATCAGGTTTCCTTCAATTATCATGAATAGGATGACGATTATATTTGGTCGAATGTCGAGAAACAAAAACTCTGCCATTATGATCTTGAAGGGCCTGTGGAATATCTGCCTCCGTGGCCTAATGGATAGGGCATCGGTCTCCTAAACCGGGGATTGTGGGTTCGAGTCCCACCGGAGGTGAAATTGGTCAACATGGACCATAACTCCCTTTTTTCTCTCCTCTCTCTCTCTTTTAAAAGTTGCCATCGTCGGTAAAAAAAAAGTAGCAAATACGACTGTCAGAGAATATCCCGTAATGTCTATGTCTGTTCCGATATTTTTGATTGGTTCAATTCCATATACGTGACGGTCAGACCCCCAGTCATGAAATTTTCTGTCTCTCATTTCGTGTTCATTCGTCAGACTCCTAAATGACCATGACTTGGTCAGTTTATGAAGTGAAGTAAAACTTGAAAAATGGTTTGTAGATCTCATTGCAGATATTGTTTGGTTCAAACTGGTTTATACCCATTTTCCCCCTGACAAGTCTGTGAATATCTTTATAATCCCAGCGGCCCTATTCCCTCCATTTAATTCATATTGCCATGTTGATGTCACTACATTCACCCTGTTGCCAGGGGCGGCGTTGTTGGATGGGGGAGGGGCAAACTACCTTATGAAACATGACTTTGTTTCAATTCAAGGTTTACTAAAGAGTTAAACGACCCAAAGCTCACATTTTTTCCTTTAAAGCTCGCCTTTCTTCCCCCATTTCTCTCATCACCTTTTTCAGTATTTGTTGAATGCTTTGATAAAATCATGATAATAAAAATAGGCCTTACGTTAGGGTGGAAATTCATATGATTTAGAGCGAACAAATAAAGTATGGTAAGTGTTAGATTATCATCAGGTTTCCTTCTATAACAATTAAGATTATCATGATTGTTGGTCAAATGTTTAAAGGGTTTGACCAGGGCCCTGGGAGCGATTTACCAGGGAGAGCTGGTGTAAAATTTGACAAGCAAAAAAAAAAGGGGGCGGGCTCACTTTAGAAAGTGAAGGTTATGTTTAATTGGTACCGAGAAATTTGACAAGCAAAAAAAAAAGAAGAAGAAAGGTTTTCACTACAAAAATGAAAGTTATTTTGGTCCTAAGAAATTTGACAAGCAGAAACAAAGGGTTCACCATAAAATGAAGGTAATCTTCGTCTCGAGAAATTGGAAAAGCACAGAAATGGGTTGGCTCCAAAATATAGGTCACTACACCTACACCACACCTAGTTTCCAAGAATGCATATAGCATTTCCATTTATTTGAATGCAGGATAAAAGAGCAGTCGGCATAGGTGCCGTGGCCGGGGATCGAACCCCGGACTTTCAAATGTATCATCGGCACCTTAGACCCCCTTAGACCACTCGGCCACGGCACTTCCATAATGATCTCTAATCCCAGTACTATGATTGTCTAAAGGTTACTTGTAGAATATCTGCCTCCGTGGCCTAATGGATAAGGCATCGGTCTCCTAAACCGGGGATTGTGGGTTCGAGTCCCACCGGAGGTGAAAATTGTCCAAATTGGACCTTTTTCCTTTTTTTAAATGCCATCGTCAAATGAAAAAAAAAAAAAATAATACGAATTTCCCCTTTATGTATATCCCTGATTCAATATTTTTAGTTCATTTAGTTCTTTTTTTATTTCATTTAGTTGAAAAATAATTTGGAGATACCATGATCTGATGGCAGATGTTCTTTTATTTACAACCATTTCTTCTTGACAACTGTGAAAGCTTTGTACAGTCACAGCGTCCCAGTTTCCTCGTTAATATTTTGACGAGGGGAGGCAAGATGACCTTAAAGAACATCTTTTTTTCTTGATTAAACAATAGGTATATAAAATTAAACGATCCAAACCTCGTCTTTTTAATTTTTTTTTTACTTATCTTTTTCCCCGCTTGCTCTCACCAGCTTTTTTGTTGAATTAATTGAGAGGGGGGAGGGTCTCCCTGGCCCCTGCCTCCTTATGGTGTTGGCTGTGTATGTCACTAAATTATTTCAATTTCCTTGATGCATGTGTTTGTGCTCTAAACTGAGGCATTGATTAATCCACATTACCAAATCCCTTGGATAGCATATCAGCCACTGGTCCTTTAGTTGTTTGATAATACACACAAGCACTGAAATAATAAAATGATTTGTTTGAAACGAGCAAACTGACAAGAAAAGATAAGTAAAAGACTGAAAGAAATTTTAAAAAAGTAATCTGAAAAATTAATGCTGTTGCAAATATAAAATCACTTAAATGATGTAAATGTCAAATTGGCAACTTGGTGAGTAGATTGTGTCAAATTGTAAGGACTACTATCCCACTGGTTCAGGAAAAAGAGGGCTTCTTGGCCCAAGTAGGTTTTTCTACAGCTAGGCAGCACCAAAAAAGGGAGGGGGAATGCAATCGAGTATTTTCCCACCCCCATCCCCTCGAAATGAGAAATTAAGATTTCATAATTAATAGGTATATGCAATTACTAACATAGTCAAGCTGTAAGTGCTCTAAAACACCACCTGTCAATCTTCAAAACTTTTTGACAAATTTCTCACTTCTTTTTCATCCACCCTGATATTTACAACAAATCAACAATATTTAAGAGCTATTCATAGGGAAACTATAAATTTGTACATGTATTCTTATCTTTGTGTATTTCCAGTCTGCAACTTCAGATGTTGTTCCATTCTCTTCTGTTCTATTTCTTGTCTGATATTCTTCAAACTTTTACCTATATGCTCCTTTCTATATTTATGCTATTGTTTGAAAAAAAATTCATGTTTTAGAATTTCCTTTAATGCTTGTTTGTAGCAGAAAGAAAGAAAAATAAAATGCTAATATATAAACTAAATTTTAACATTACATTATGGACACGTATAAATAAAACAAGCTCGAGAAACCAAGGCAATTTCTTTAGACACCACCATTCATTGAATTTAATGATAGTATAATATAATTTCACAGAACATTTTTTTTTCAGGGTATACTCTACAAGAAAAGACAACACACAGATATTCAATAGTTAATGCTCTTTTTATATATCTATAAACAATCTATTGTGCAAGAAAAAAATAGTTCAAAAGAAGGTATACATGAAGTCCACAGAATGATATCATAATTCCCTTCATGGTGGCATGTAGAATTACAGAAAATATTAACAAATAATATATCGATTTAAAAATGTAATCATATCAAATGAGACATTTGGTGCTTTATTTATAATGGGCAAAAATTATAAGAGATATCTCCAAAAGACCATAGGGATTCTAACTACACATGGTTCTATTTACAAGCTTCGGGTAGTTAAAAAGACAAGTACTTGAACACATTTCAAAGGTTGTTCTGGAATATTGACATTAATACAATAATAAAAGCACACCACTTATCTGATACATGAGAAAAAACATTAAAAATCATTCCAATTACCATTGATATTCATCACTCGATGATGTCATAATGACATATCTGTTAATTGTCTTACCAAGAAGATATTAGTACACTGCAAAAACTGCAGTGTTAGGAATAACACCAATTGATGTTCTGAGAGGACCATACTCTAAAGTGTTAAAGGTACATGACTAGGTTTGAATATAACACCAAAGGTGTTAAAATAACAAGCAGAATATGCTTTAGTAACTTACACCATGAAGTTAACACTGGTGTAATCCTCTTGAAAACACTGGTGGTGTAATTTCAACACCACTGATTTTTGCAGTGTATGAAACAAGAATCGGCTTCTTGCAAGAGTGGTGCTCCTTTATAATGATATGCAAAGGAACTTTGTGCTTCTCAGTCTAATGTACTAACCAGGGCCCTTGCTGTCTTACAGCAAGTTGCGATTGATCCAACTAACCCCACATATGGAAAGCCAATGACCCCAACATCTAATATGTCCATTTACGGAGTTTTCTTGACATGGGTCCCGTTTCTTAAAGACTTCTAATAATAACAAATGCATAATTTCTATAGCAAGTTTGCTATCAGCCAATCAAGTTGAATAATCTCAGTAGCTTTTAACTGATCTTTTATGAAACAGGCCCCAGATATATACATGTATATATATATTCCAACGTGTAAAACTGTGCTCCTCATTTCCAAAGAGACATTTTGTGCACTTTTCCTATATGAAGAACTTTGACATTGATTGATTTCCATTATTGATTGGATCAATTGCATCTTTTAGTAAGATGGGCATTACAACATTGATTTCACTGAGCATATATATAGTTTCCATGGGCAGATTTTCAAACAGAACTGATATGAATTTAATACTGAAGTCCAGAGGCAGTATTTCCTCTACTTTTTTCTCTAGAGGATCTCAAATATTTTGCTGATATCAACGCACATAAAATTCTGTACATACGAAGTACAATGAAACAAAAGTACATAAGAGAAATAAGAGAGAGAAACAAAGAGTTGGTCGAGTCTCGATTATCAATACTACCCCACACAAAACTGTACTGAGAAATTCAATGATGCACTAGTTGAAAACAAATCCAACTATTCATGTTGATAAGAATGATAAGAGTTATGAAAATCATGCATAACCTCTTAAAATTGACAAGAACAAATTCAAGTTAAACGTTGTACTATTGAGCGATGTCAAACCCTCTCTCCATTAACACACAGCACCAGTGACTAATGAATAAACAATGTCATCTATATACATACACAGGGTTAAACAGAAACCCATGGGACACAGACAAGGATCCTGGGCCCCGTCTTACAAAGAGTTGAGATTGATCCGATCAATCACAAAGTATGGACGGCCAGCAACGTCAACATATAAAATGCATGTTTGTTCAAAAAAAAATCTAGATATGAATGTATATCCATAAATTCATTGATTTCTCGACAATTCAGTGTGTTCTCCTTTGTTTACAAAGGACATTTTATGAATTTCCTGTAGAAGAAATTATGACACTGACGGATTTCCATGGAGTTACGGTTGATTGAATTGATCGTAACTCTTTGTAAGACGGGGCCCAGGGCTACCCATGCCAATCCAAGCATGGTTAATTCAAGACCACCCACCACACCGGTTCAGGGACCTAAAATCACAATAAATAAGAAATCATCTATTCATCCAGAGTAGTCTACATCCCACCTCCTCTCCAACTGCTAAAAGGCAGGTATAATATATGAAAGCAAATTACACGCACAGAGGATCTGATTTTGTCAGGGGTTAGATTAGATAAACTCATATACTGGTGTCATGGTAGTTTCCCTCGATGAGAATTGGACCTTCAGCACTCCAAGCATGATGAAATTGCAATGATTTAGAACAAACGATTTTCAGATACCCTTCAATACTCCCAGATAACAAAGATTAGTATGGAGTATATCCATTGTCTCCTCATTTTGGAGGAAAGACACAATTTATTTTTTCCTTCATCAAAGTTATCTTGAGAATAATAATAATAATTGGCATTTATAAAGCGCTTTATCTATCTACGACTGCTCAGAACGCTTCACAATTATTATTACCCGGTCACTGAATTCATAGCATTTCAAGCAGCCTGTTAGCTGCACACTTGCTAAACCAACCACAATGACAGTTGTTTCCTACCGGTACCCAATTAGCACCTGGGTGAGAGTGGCAAAGTGTGGATTGACGCCTTGCCAAAGTACGCTAGGCCATGGTGGGATTTGAACACACGACCCTCTGATTACAAGGCGAGAGTCAGAACCGCTACACCACGGCGCTTCCACAAGAACATATACTACAGAATGATGTATCTTCAGAAAAGAGGTACTGCTGGCTAGTGTTCAGCCTCCTATTTCTTCTGCTTAAATTTTCTTCAGCTATAATGAGACATGACATGCTCTCGGTCAAAATCACCTACCAGTATATCATGGCATATCCAATACCTAGAATCCTTTGATTTGGAATATGTAGGACACAAGGCGCTTCCTGCACTGCATCAATGTAATCCGCATAATTAAATGTACATACTACTGTTCAGCAAAGTATGAGATGCATATCTGTTGTGGGATAATGTACACACAGATTAAAAATAACACAGCTCCATAGCCCCCCCCTCCTGCCTCATAATAATGGAGAATCAATCAAGATTATCACCAGGGGAGTTTCATGAAATGTTTTGTCAATGATTTCACTTACTAAATGGCTCTCAGCCAATCAGATGCAAGGATTTGCAGTATCATTTCATGAACAAATAGTCGGCGAATGTCACTGACTATTTGTTCATGACAAGCCACACTGATCAATGCTAGTGCTACCCTCCTGAGTTTAAAAATACCTTAATAATTCCACAGAAACTCCCTTTATAATAAAACTCTATTACCACATCAATGGCATTTAAAAGGAGGGTCTATACTCAGAGACAATGCACCTTCCCAATCAGACAATTGAGGTGTAACATAAACGGGAAGGGGACACCATGACATAACACTGTGGAACTCTGAAGCTACAGTCCTACACCTTACCCTCTCATTTGTTGAATTAAAATTAAGACAAACCTTAGTAATCTTCTCGAAGAGAAAGAGAGGAAGAACAAGAGGAGTTATGAAAGGAAGAAGGAAGTGATCAGAGGGAAACTAGGAGGAAGAGACTGAGAGAGACAAATAGAATTGGAATAGAGAGAAGGGAAAAGGTGGGGCGTGCAAGGGAGGACCAAGGGAGGGAGCAAGCTGGAGAATGGAGAGGAATAGTACGAGAGATGAGATCTATACAGAGAGCTGTACGAAGCTGTTGTAACTGGAGATATTCCTCTTGAGGATCTCCTGACAAGGTCCAAGAACACGCTCGAAGCGTTGTCTGTCCAGTTTGACACACTTCAAGGGGCCACGGGCCACCACAGTGGCAGCACGGGGTCGGTCTAGCAGTAAGGCAATCTCACCTAATTGACAAAATAAAAAGAAAGTGACAATGTGAAAATCATTGAATTCAATATTTCATTTTAGATCAATTCAGGGGCAACTCCACCTTGACCAAAAGTTGATTTAATAATAATAAATCAAACAAGGATAACACTGACAATTTCATCAAATTCAAATGGAAAAATAAGAAAGTTAGGACATTTGTTATGCTTATTTTTATCGAACAGTGTTATGTGAGTGTTATGAAATGAGGGAACCGATGTCACGCACTCACTATCTTTGTATTTTATTAAATGAAATATGGTATATTTAAATTTTCCTCTAAAATTAATTTAAAAATTTGGTTTGATTCCTCATAAAAAATATAGAATCATCATGCATTAATTTACTGTAATTTTGATAAACTTTTGGGACGATGCTAGAAACTTGTGATCAATTGCAAGTCTTTTCTGGGTTCTATCATCGATCACATCTTGCAATTAATTGCACATTTGCACTTGAACGTTAATCTAATACAGCAAAGGATTGATTGCAAAAGAAATTTGCAATTGATCACAAATAATTTCTGGCAACACCCCCATTGTTACAGGGTTCAGTATGGGCTTACCAAAGTAATCCGATGGTCCTAGTTTGCCCACTTCAATCATGTCTGAGTCGCTGCCATGGCGCTGAAGAACAGCTGCTTGGCCCTAGATTAAGGACAGGCAAAAGAAGAAAACAACCATCACCATAAAGTCACAGATGAACCAGGTTATTTTCATTATAGAATACTAGAGGTCGCATTCTCAGATAGGTTTTATCTTGAAATCTGTTTGATTTCAAATTTAAAAGAAAATTGGCATTCTGATATTTAGCTGAGATGAAATAACATCAGGTGGAACTACAGATGGTATAAAGCAGAGCATCTTAACAAGGCATTTCAAACTAGTGATGCAATAGTGCAATATGCAAGAGGTTGTTTAGATGGTTTGAATTCACTTTGGCCAGTATTCTGAAGTCGGGTTTAACTTAGACCATGGTCTAACTCTATGCTAAAATTATGGGAAGCCAAACGTTTCAAAATTTTGTTTACAGTGATTGCTTCTCATGTTTACTGTGCTCTTTACTAATTCTTTAATGGTGAAGACAACTGCCATACTTATCCTTCCCAGGCCGTTAATAAAGTTTTGGGAGTCAAATGAGCTGAGTCATTGAACCTCTGGAGTTAGAGAATTATGTAACAACTGGCGTTCCATAGTTAAACCACAACTTAAAATCAGAGTTGAAATTAAACCAGACTTCAGAATACGGGCCTATGTCTACTAGCAGATGGTTTAATTTTCAGATTGGTTAGCACTACCAGATAGCTACACCCACTTGGTCTAATTAACATTTGATGCAACATCACTTGGTCTAATACTCACTTGGACTGTCACTTATTCCAATGCGGATATGGTCTGATTCCTACTTCTCCTTCTTTTTCACACTTTGTCGTGTGTAATTTGGTTCATAAGCAATTCCTCTAATCATAGAGACTGAGTGGTGTTAGACCAAATGGATATTAGACAAAATGGGAAAAGCCTAACTGCAATTTTGACAAAATGGTAAATGGACTAAAAATAACAAGTGTAGATGAACAGTAAATTGCCAGTTCGTCTATTGCCAACTCGTCCACCCATCACATTGTCTACATTCATTTAGTCTAATGCCATTCCGTCCATCAACATTTTGTTTGAAAACCATTTGGTCCAATAAATATTTGGTTCAATAATCACTTCATCTAATCACCAATCCGTCTTCAACCATTTTGTCTAGTAACTACATTTCCCATTTTTTTCCATTCATTTCGCCCAATTAACACTTAATCCAATTACATCAAATGGTATAAGGACCAAATGGCGATTAGACCAAGTGGTTATTAGAAGAATGGTGAGTGGACAAAATGGCAATTTGAAAGTGGACGACCTGATGGTAGACCAAATGATAGAAAATAAGTTGGTAATTGGACGAATTGGTATGAGACCAAACGGAAAGTAGACCTAGCGGGGTGAGAACAAACCAATTGTAGACCAAATGGTTGTAAAATAAGTTATGATTTACCATTTGTATACCTACCTCAATGATCATGAAGAAATCATCACCCTGTTCTCCTTGTACAACAATCTTCTCACCATCATCAAATTGTACTGGCTCCAAGGCATCAGCAACAGTCAAGTTCTCCCAAATATCAAGGTTTTCTGCAAGAGAAGATTGATGATTCCTCTTCAAACTGACTGGATCTGACTCGTGTGTATATATGTAGCTAATGTTGGTTTGGTATTAGTCTGATAATCATATTTATCATATCATCATTATTACAATCATTGGCAATATCATCACTACCACCATCAGAATCATCATAACCACTAACACCACCACAATCATTAATGAGACTATAATCACCACCACAATCATAATTATCATCACCAATAACCAGCATCACTGGTATTGTCACAATTACTATTATCATTATGATACTCATTATCATTATCAAAGTCATCATCATCATCATCACCAACATCATCGGTATTACCATCACTACCATCTCACCATCATCATCACCACCACCACCACCACCACCACCATCATCATCATCTTCATCATCATCATCATCTTCATCATCTTCATCATCATCATTATCATCATCATCATCATCTTCATCATCATCATCATCATCATCATCATCTTCATCTTCATCAACAGCATCATCAGTATTACCATCTCACCATCATCACCAGCCTCACCAGCGTTATTATTACCATGATTACATGAATTGCCTTTAACTATTGACTTACCAAGGATTGAAACCTTAGTGAGGAATTCCTCATACATCTTCCTCTTGCGTACCTGGCTTCCCTGTAAAGTGAAAACATTAAAAGAATTATATGCTACTCAACTGATTTTCATAAGAACAGATTATAATTCTTTATCTGCTATGTACATGTAATTCAGATCAGATAGCAATGACAATTGGTGAATTCAATTTGGTAAATTCTATTTTCTTTTAATCTCTTTTTCATTCATACTGATTCTATAGATGTTGTTTATTCAAAAAGAACAATAAACATTTCTTAGTTTCTGTGATACAAAATGTATAAAGGAGAAAACTTGTCATCCAGACTGTTGTATTTATTTATTTGTATGAATGTGCTATACAATTCCTATGATGATGATGATGATGATCATCATCATCATAGGAATTGATCATCATCATCATGATCATGATGATGAACATGATCATCATCATGACGATGATCATAATCATCATCATCATTTTTTTTTTAATAATTCATCATTTTTGTTCTACAATAAACTTTGTTGTTTTGCAATAAACTTTTGGCATGCTTGGTGTAAAGATAAGGTGTGATAATTTGTATGAAATTTAAAAGAGTGAATGAAAAATAAAGACTTTGATCCACAAACCAAAAAGCTTAAACATGCTTGCAATTAAATTTATATTCTTTTAAAGATTTGTAGAATGTCATTGCTCATTGATTCTTTGGGACATTGTACAATAAGGGCAAATAAACGTAAAGTCAATGTTACAGTCTCACATTCATCCCAATGATTGATGAACATGGTACAAACAGCCATAATTCATCATCTCTCCCACACGCTCTCCCATTGTCGTCTTGCCTCATTTAAGAGCACTATCCTTTACATGGATGATGTCATAGAGCTGTATAAACATCGGCCATACACCTCAAGAGTTTAAAGGTTCCTTGCCGATCGATACCCCCAAGCACTTAATAAAACACCTACCCCTCTCCCTCATCCTATCATATTACCCTACGTCACTTGGACGTGTACTTCTCCAGAGAACATTCATTACGGGCATGCGGTGTAAAAGTTGTACTTTCCGCAGCAGTATGGGCTAATTTGGTGAGTTAGCACAGAAATCAATATCTTTCTATTGACTTGTCATCCCACCCAGGACACTAGATAATGGTTTCTTGCTGCTAAAACTAGGAAATCAGGGCCCACTCTCATAAAACCACTGATCAATGGAAGGTGACAAACTTCTTTTACACGCTACTGCTATAGAGCATTTTGATTGGTTAGGAGCAGATTCACCATTTGATCAGTTTTAAATCTTCAAATTGGCAACATGTTTTTTTTTTTCCATTTGCTTAATATATTTTGTTTTAATTTCATGGATTAGAAAAAACAACCATCAAAAGCAAATGCACTTACAAATTGAAAATTTGCAAAAGTCAACAGGGATTTAAGGTTTCTATTAGGAATTCTTATTACCTTGTGAAATACCAACATGCAAACAACATTTATAACAAGTAATCTCATTTATAAATGCACAGCGAGGTGATGCGTAGAAAATACATGCAAGTAGGAGATTGCAAGTGTGACTGCACATCACTTTTAATTAATACAATAGTATGCAAAAAACCTCTTAGCCCCTGTTTTTCCCTTGTCATCCCAAAGATGTAGGTGATTACTTACCATGAGAATTCGTCTGTAGCTGTCCCTGTCGATTCCCCACAATTTCATATCAGTTTTAGCCTGACAAAACAACACATTAAGAGAATATTACAATCATATTACATCACAATCTTGTATACAAGGGTAGATGGACACACACACAGGATGCTGTTTTCTTTACGATTATTTGGCTGATCTTGTGTTTATCTGGAGGCCTAACTATTTTTTTTCTATAGATGCTTCTCTCAATGACCAACCATCAAATCATCCTTGAATTTAGCCCATTCCAAATTGTATTGTAATATAAAGAAATATAGTTAATAATTACAATTCATAGTAAACTTTATGCATACAAATCATTCATTACATTTGAACAGAAATGAATACATTGTAGCTTACATTTAGGCTTAATTTTATGGCTGATTGTATATTATATGTAATAGGGCACAAAACCTGAACATCATCTTGAAGTGCTGCAGACAGAGAGTTGCCAACCTTCATTGTGAAAAAAAAATATCATTTTCCCATTTCTTTTTAACCTACATGTATTTTCAAGAATAAAATCCTAATTTTTCTTAAAAATGTTGAAAAACATACCCCCAAATCATCATTCTTACAAGTTTAAAATTTCTATTTCTAGGGGAATATCCTTGTTAGTGGCACATTCCCCTTCAAAATACTACTAAACAAGATTCAATCCTACTAATTGGCAACTCTGAACATAGTCATAGGGTCCACAGAAAGACAAAAATACAAACAATCATGAAACAACCCAACACATACCTTGACTGTTGCAGCTCTTGGGGTGCCATAGATGAGGGCCAGTTCTCCAAAACTGCTTCCTTCGCTCAGAGTGACGACACGCTCACCATCAACAAAGATCTACATGTACACAAGAGAGTCACAAAATAATACCATATTACTGTATGCATATGCGCAGTCAAATCTGGGACAGGTTTCACAAAACTTGCAGTGACAAGTTATTGAAACCACAGGCTCTGATTGACATAGAGCAAATTTGTGAGACAGAATGTACTGAAAATGAACTTTATTAAGCAGTGCAATGTCCTGGTGAGGTGAGCATATCTGTTTATAAAGACTACGATTTCTTTTTTCCTTGAATAAATTTTCTCATAAGAATGTGTTATATGGCTGCATCATAATATGACAATGGTGATGAAATATCCTCACACTGAAACAGTGAAAGAATAAACAATATTGGGTCCAGAATCCTCAGAATATCACTATATATTCTCATAAAAAGACAAAAATAAAAGATAAAACATAACAGTGAGACAGATTGATTTGCTTGATATCAATGTCAAATATTGGTTTAAATTAAACATCATCATGAATATTACCATTTTAGACATCTATATTTGTCTTTGTATAACTATAACTGATATGTTAACATCATTAATAAATATTAATTCTTTTCCAAATCTAACAAAGATATCATGTCTTAATACAGAGATTTCAATGCAATGCAATTAATGGGGAGCAAGTACGTAAATGATGGCAATTAATGCCTTGGGAAATTCTCAATGGTTACAACATTAATTGCACATCTACAAGGATATAAATGTACATGTACAAACAATATATTGTGCATATGATGCATACACACTTCCCAAGGAAATCACATTTTTTAATCCATATAAGATTTTATGATATACTAATCGAGTGTGCATGAACAGTCATTTATCATAATATGCCGCAACAGCCATTATAATTATCTAATCTAAACCCAAAACTCCAAGGCAATGCACGACCAGACGATTGAATTACAAACAATTTATTCTGCATGAATAGATTTAAGTACATGTATGTCTAGAAGAAAAGGTAAATGTATTTCATTGGATTATGTTGTGAAAGTGATCGACAGCAGGGTTCCAATAAAACTTTCTATATTCTTATCCTTCAAGCATGAATCAAATTTGGCTAAATCTAAATATTATTCATATTAAAAGTTTGAACTCATTGTCAGAAAAATTATGTTTATCATGAAATACATGTGCATGTTGTGTAAAAGATGTGATCTGCAGTAAAATTGTACAGCTATGGGTAAAATTTATATTCAAAATATCAAAATAAAAATGGTTGGGTTCCCAACTTTCATTGTGTGTGTGGGTTTTTTTCAGGTACAGTATATTGCCACTTCTCAAGAATACAATGGGACAAAAATTTCAGGGGTATAATCTTTGCAAATACTTTTCAGAAATACATTAACATAACCAAATTCATATAAAGCAATTGTTCAAAGGGCGTTTGATAATAAACATAATGAGAACATCGCTGAGAGGGTCTCCTCGATCCCCTTAAAAACTAAATTTGAATTTGCATTATAGAATTAATGAAAGTTTTGTAGAATGGTTATTATTTACACTTTTGCAAGGCGATAAGCAGATCACATACTTCACATTATTAGGCCTCTGCTTTTTTAAAACGAGTCTACAAAATTGTTAAAATTTCCATCTGATAGTGATTGTTTGCATGTTCAGCCCCCACCCCTTTTAAAAAACAATTGGGGGGGGGGGGGCTTCATGCCCACTGTTTTTTTCCAAACCAGTGTACAAAAACGTCAAATTTACCATCTGATTGTGATATTTTTGTAATTATCATTATTATTATTATTCGGCAAAGAAAATTACAAAAAAAAAAACATTTCAGTATAAACAATACAAGATAAGAAATATCAACCATAGGAATGCCAGGGACAGAAAACGTTAACTATATTACTGTGGCATAAGACCTCCTGTCCCATTTTTCATTGTCAGACCCCCCCTTTCAAAACTGTTCCGCGGCCCCTGCCTAAATATATACTCTTTACAGTACTCAAACAAATAGAGAGAAGCAAAATTTGTATTGATTATAGAATTTGGAAGAAGAAATGTGAAAAACAAATAAACACAATACAGACATTGCAATAGACGACAGATATAATTTCCATGCAATTGTTCTTTTGGTTTTGAATAATTTTACAATATCTATGTAATTTCTTTTCTCAATATAAAGGGGTGAGAAGGGCTTTAAAATTACAAAATCCAAAGTGATTTTTGAGGTATGAGGAGTTAAAAAGTGCAAAGTAAACAGAAATTATTTTACAATCTAGAAATAAGGATACTCGTGTATTCTCTTTCTACATGAAGGTAAATTAGCTATATGGTAAATCATTAAAATTTGTGGGTAATGCCATCACAGAGAGGAGATAAAAACATCAATTAGGGAATAGTACTTACGTCAACTTCTCCGGAGTCAATGACATAGAAGTTATCGCCTTCATCTCCTATTCAAGCCAAGGGAGAGAAAGAGGAGGAAGAGAGAGAGAGAAAAAAAACGATAGATGAAAGTGACAATCATGTTGATAAATTCTTTTCAGGGCATTCAAAACTTTTCATGGTGAATCGGTCCGGTTAATAGCCACGAGTGAGTGATAAACGATTGATGTGAACAGTCTGATGATTACACACAACTGAGCAATATGAAAATCTTAGCATGCGAATCACAACCATTCTCATTCATTCTGCCATTCTATCTCGCTATATATCTGTGAACATTGTGAAGTTCAGTTCATCACTTATTAACAGAAACCTTGCTTGTTTTTTTTGTTGCAATCATTATATTTCATTCTGGAAGTTCCTGTACATACAGATGTATCATTATGTACAAATAAAAGTTTATCATGTTACTAACACTGTATCCTTATGTAGCGATAATCAGAAATTTATGTGTATATTTCCACTTCAATAAACGCTGACAACATTCCAAGGGCGTTTCCTTCCCATTTAAAGTGTCTAGTATACATGTGATAATTACAGTGTAACAAACATATCAGTAACAGATGAGTTGTTTTGATCAAACAAGTGGAAATAGTGATTATTTATTCATTACAATGCTCCCTATAAATATGAAATGATATTAAAGGCATTGTTATAGTATATCAACAAGGCATTGTAATTGTATCATTTGTGATGAGTTCATTGAATAAAATCACTTTTTTATGATCTAACCTATAAAGCACAGCCCTATATGTATAGAATTTTTGTGTTTTCCTTATATTTATCTGCCATCTATACTCCTTGCTCAGTGCTGACAAGGGATTTACTTACTCATACAAAACATTCAAAGGTTCAAAACCAAGGAGTGACGTAAAAAAACCCAATAATTTCTAACATTTTATGCATAGGTCTCTTACAATGCCGTCTTCATCAAAGACCTTAGAAGTGTATTAAAAATAGTCACCAATTTCTTTAAATTTTACAATTTAAGCCCAAATTTTGATGGGATTTACACTATTAACTTCTGGGGGGGGGGGGGGATATACGTCCAATTTCAGGTGTTATGGAAGGACATAGCTAATAAGCCACTACCTGGCCCACTTTCTACTTGTATGGCAGCATCATTCCCCACTACATCCACTCAAATCACTTCCACACTTGCATTCAACATATTTTGACAAATAGAAAATAGAATACTATAAATCAATCTAGGAACGTTTATACTACATGTACCTAAGATAGATGGTAAAATAGAAATGGCTCATTGTACTCGTGCATGTACATGTAATATCTACTTTGATCTAAATATACAGCTCAGTGACCAAACATGTCCTTTCACAAAAAAATTTCCAGCTAAATATTTGTTTTATATTTCAGGAGGAAGATATCGCTTTGGTTTCATCTAAAGTAGATGTGTAAACACCACAAAGGTTACTGTTACCCTATAAAATGGAACAATTTAGCTTTTAAAAACAATTTTCAAGTTATTCTCAATTTGATTTCCATCATTTCTGTTTAGATTTCTATAGCATTTATTTCCTTTTATCTATTCACTTTATGTAATTTGCATATTCATTTATCATCAATCTTTCATTGAACCTGTTGACTACAATTTAATATTTGTATCTATTCTTACAAATGCAAAAAGCTACATGTAGCTTTATAATTCCATTTTTTCCTGTATCTCATTTTTAAATTTACATACATGTACATATATATTGCTATTTCTTTTACTGGACCTAAGTGATTGCTTAAAAAAAAAGAAATTTACTATGGAACTATGCTGTGGTGTACAGCCATAAATTAATCTTAAAAAGTTTGAATTTCAATTTTCATACTAAAACATGTAGTCAAAGATGGTATTAGTAAAATTAGCGCAACAGCCAATATGATATGGTACGAGAAATATGTCATCGCTAGAGCATGGACATTCATCACGTTAATGGGCTAAATGTCCACATGAAAAATGATACGTAGTATCATGAAAACAATTAATATGATACCCATTGCATGAGAGTTTAAAACTAGTTCATTAATCATAGGCAGGTGAGTGGAAACACATCACTGCCACTGATTTCAATTACAAGTAAATTCAAGTATGCCAATTTCTACATGAATTCAACCAAATACTTTTCATATTCTTTCTCCCCTAAAAAATTGCTCAGGGAGGGAGTTGATTATAGATGAAGCATTTGAAAATTTTTATTATAGACACATACATTGTACATGTAAATATCGGTAGACAAAATGAACATATTTAAAAATGGACAAGCTTTTTGACATGCACTCATTGGACTAAAATCGCATGAACAGAATGCTAGAACAAAACAGTATATAATAGAACCGAAAAATACACATTCTTTCATTCTAGAATTCTGTTCATTCATGCAATTTTACTCTGATAAGTAAAAAGTAGGTAAGTTTTTAAGGCCATTTTACGATTTTGCAGTACCAAACACTCATCGATTATATACATGTATTATTATTATTATTATTATTTGTGGATGCAATATCTATATCATAAGAATTCATAGTGAGCCCTCTCGTTTTACTAGCCATTATAAACTAATACATCTAGTATGAAGCAAATGAAGATAGACATTGGCACATCTGGGGGGGGGGGGGGATGAGGGGTAATCTATGAGTGTGTGCATGTGAGGGTAAGGGAGAATGTTCAATCCTTCTTTATTTATCCTTCATCCTCCATGATCTATTGAATTGGTTATTAAAATGTGCATTAAGAAAAAAACAAAACCTGAAAGGCACTAAACCTACTTGAAATAAAGTGCTATGTGAAGTTTACTTACTGGTTCAGTAGAGGTTTTTTTGGCAAAAGATGTCAAATGTCAAGGTGTATGAAGTGTATCATAGTCAAGATGTAGGAAGTGTATCATAGTCAAGGTGTATGAAGTGTATCATAGTCAAGGTGTATGAAGTGTATCATAGTCAAGGTGTATGAAGTGTATCATAGTCAAGGTGTTTGAAGTGTATCATAGTCAAGGTGTATGAAGTGTATCATAGTCAAGGTGTATGAAGTGTATCATAGTCAAGGTGTATGAAGTGTATCATAGTCAAGGTGTATGAAGTGTATCATAGTCAAGGTGTATGAAGCGTATCATAGTCAAGGTGTATGAAGTGTATCATAGTCAAGGTGTATGAAGTGTATCATAGTCAAGGTGTATGAAGTGTATCATAGTCAAGGTGTATGAAGTGTATCATAGTCAAGGTGTATGAAGTGTATCATAATCAAATGATTGGAAGAGATTATACAAGGACCGTCGCAAAAAAAGTTTTAATATAGTAATTTTGCCATCTAATGGTAACTTAAATGAAACCCTTGATTCTGATTGGCTAATTTAAATTGCTGCAATTATAGTTACCATTGAATGACAAGATTACCATAATAGTAACTTAAATGCAATGGGGCATAGACATTTATTTGGGGATTTACCAATGACCTGTCAAAAGCAACATCATGACTGTTCACTGTCTGTTATGAGAGTAGGAAGAAAGGTTTACTAATATCAAAGATGATTCCGTATCATAATTTGCGAGAGTGCAGCTTGTTGTTTGTGCAATAGAATAATTATCCACTTGCTGTTAAAGTTTGAACAGTCCAAAAATCCTAGTAATCATCTAGGGATTTAACAGTTCACATACTTCAAAGGATAACAATACTACTGCATCGTCCCTTCCCTTTTCACATAATGTATGCCAGCTATCCACACAACATTCACATACATATATAGGCCACTTTGGATGGCATATTTGAATGAGGTCAATGAATTTTCCAGAATTTTTAATACCTCCTCCTTTCTTACTCGTTATTTTGCTGATAGGACCCTAGACAGATACCGCAATATGTATATTCAACCAATAAGCTTTTCTGATTCTCCTCCGTTCCTTTCCAAACAACTTCCACCTGGGTTGGATTCCTCTATAATTAATATGGTAGGCTATATTCATGTAGTACTACATTAAAAGTCAACTAACCTTGCTGTATGACCACCTGGCCAGCATCGTGCTTGACCGGATACATGGCATCAAATATGTCACTGGAGTAATTGAAAGGGAATATCAAAGAAAATAACATCAATAGTGATTAATATTGGTTGGCTACATCAAGCACTATTCTGTGTATAAAATAATTGTTTTCTCATTTATGTCAATAGACACACACAGATTATGAAGCAGTGTGCAACTGTGCCCATGCCAATCTTCATCAATACCGGGTAACAAAGTATGTGTTATATGACTGCCCAGCTAAACACCATCCACGATAAGTCAGCCAAAATGATTTTTTTTCTTTATAATGGTTGAAAAATCAGATCCTAAGCATTAACACTACTTGTATATGCAACTTGTTGTGGTTAAAAGTGATCAAATATACTACCTGATCAAAGAAGAATTTTAGTGGAGCTGAGGTTGACCAACAAACATGTATACGTTGTGCATACAGATCTAGATTCGTTTAACCTGTACACAGTCAGAAAAACTGCCTCAAAGTAATGGTGGGCTATACAGGGTGAAAAAATGTCAATATTTCAAATCACAGAGAGGACCAGCGCAAATGCAGTTTGTGCTCCTGAGCATTTACCCTTTTAGGAAAAATCGGTCAAACATCGAGGGGGTGCCGCCCAAAAAAACGATTTGGGGCAAAAAGGTCGTTGACCTCAACCCATTTTCATCAAAATTGTATACCTCAGCTTCTGCATAAGTTATTTTAATGATTTATGTGTGATTTAAGTGTCAATTTCTATGTTATTTTGGACAAGGAATTAATTTTTAACAATAAAAAGATGTATAACTGCTGCCTTTGTAATCGAAATTCAACCCTTACTTAATTTGGGATGGGGTCAATTTGACCCCCCCCCCTTGACAAATTTCATCACTACGTGACCACAAGAAATTTTTTAACCTCACCGCTCAGTGACTTTTTACTTTCAAGCCTTGCGCATCTTCTGAGACAAAATTTGCGATGCCTGGGTGCATGGTTTTGAAATTACGCAATATTTTGTAAGTGCATGTCAGAACCAAAATTGCTCAAAAATGTGATTCCGTGTACAGAGTCAATGCTAATAGTGTTATTAACCCAATTTGCATTGACTTTGTACATGTAATCATGTTTTTGAGCACCTTTGGGTCTGACATGCACTTCAAAAAGGTTGCGTGATTTCGGAACCATGTACCCAGGCATCACAAATTTGGTCTCAGAAGATGCAAAAAGCTTGAAAGAAAAAATTCATTGAATGGCGAGGTCTAAAAATGTCTTGCGGTCACATAGTGACGAAATTTGTCAAGGGGGGTCAAATTGACCCCATCCCAAATTAAGTAAGGGTTAAATTTCAACTACAAAGACAGAATTTATATATCTTTTTATTGTTAAAAATGAATTCCTTGTCCAAATCAACATAGAAATTGACACAAAAATCATTAAAATAACTTATGCAGAAGCCGAAAAATACGATTTTGACTAAAATGGGTTGAGGTCAACCTTTTTGCCCAAAATCGTTTTTTGGGCGGCACCCCTCAATGTTCGACCAATTTTTCTGTAAAAGGTGTCAAAATGCTCAGGAGCACAAGCTGCACCTTTTGAGCTGGTCCTCTCTATGATCTGAAACATCAACATTCTATAGCCCACCACTACTTTAAGAAATATTTTTCTTTCTGATGAGCTAATTATCAATTTTGAATCTTGAGGTCCAAAATCAAAATGACCATATAGTTCATTACAGAAAACCTGGACTGGCTATTGGGATGTCACATAAATTTGACAGATATTTTCATGAAGTTAAAAATAGATCAGATTCAAAAATTCAAAAATAATTGTTTTTATTCAATAAAATATAAAAATTAAAACTTTATATTTGATATCCTTATGGAACTAAGTATTTCATCATTATCAATCTTGCTTTGAGAGATCTTCCCCAAGATGGCTTGCATAGTACCATTGGGTCATGCCATTTTTTCCTTGGGATATCCAAAGTACATGTAATTGGATTTTTCTTCATGATAAATGGATCTTATATCATGTCTTCTTATACATATGATTTGACCTCACATTGATAGACCCTCTCCTTTCTTTATCTTCATTCTCACTTTTTCTTCCTTCCTTTACCTCTTTCTCTCCCTTTTTCTTCTATCCTTTTTTCTTTCCTTTGTTTTCTTCACTCCTTGCCTCTCTATTAAACTAAAAATCCCTTCATCTTTTTCATTTATCTTGTCTCCCTTGCTCACTAGTTATTACCCAATTTCTTTCAATGTCCACCTTTTTGTTTGCTTTCCTTCCTATGTTTCTGTTTGATGATTTGTTAATTCTTTTTATGATCGATGTTGGGTTTTACCTTCAATTCTGATAAATTTGAAAGTCAGGTATGAATATTTATTTTTATCAAAGGTAATACCACTTTTTCCCCTTTGAGGGCAAAGTCAGGTGCACTGACGCCAATCAAAAGAGTATACAGCAATGGCCAAGTTGGCTTATTAAGGTGACAGGTGCCCTAAAAAAAATTTTTTTTAATGATTTTAATTTTTTTGTCTCCTTTGCTAGTTTCATGTATGTACTTCATCATGCAACTTGTTTTATCTCAATATTCTACCTCTTTTTTTAAATAAGAGGGGGGTTAAAACATATTTTCATAAATTTCTCAAACCGGAAGTAGTATTTTACACACCGGAAGTGATTAAATCTGTCCCCAAAACCTTTGATACTGCCTTTAAAAAAATCAGAAAATCCCCAGATTTTTTTGGCTGAAGCCCCAGATATTCCATGTAGCAAAGTGGACTACCACCCTCTGTTGGCCAAATAGGGAGAGCTACTGTATTGCACAATATGGCAGCGACTTCAAGTTACATACACTATGTGACAGACATGGCGCGTTACAAATGTCCGTTATTATTAGTATTATAGCCCTTTCTTTATCGTGATATTATACAAAATTTCAGTTTTTTAAATGAAAAATGTAATAACTTGAGTTCTAATCATTGGATTTGCATGAAATTTTGTAGAATTGTGTATCTTGAAGAGTACAACAAAATAATGATAGTTTTTGTGCATGGTACCCCCACAGGTGGAGTTGTGTATAAAAGTCCTTTCTGAATTTCTCATTATCTGACTGCTTGTTTAATCCATAATTTTTACAATTCTACTATGAATATTTCTTAAAGCCATCATAAATTCATCACAAAGAAGTCAGAGAATTAAATTAATCCATCAAAACTTAAATTACACTCTATGTTGTGAAGTTATAACCATAGAAAGTTCATATAGAGAAAAATCATGATTTTTAAAGTCATGACTTTGAATGACCATATTTTGCTTATGCCTAAAGCTAATATGCCACAGTGCAAATTTTTGTGTAGATCAGCTCATAAGCTTTCCAAAAATATATAGTTTGTTGGGGTACAGGTACTAAGTAAGAATCCTATGCTTGATTATATACCCGTAGTCGTTTCCGCACGGTAATAGGGCACCTGTCACCTTAAGATTAACTTGAGCCCTGATGAAAATTTATATTTTTCAGACACAGAATGAGAAACCCACCTTCTCTCTGTCTCATCCAGGTGGGAGAATAAAACATTCTTTGATATGGCTTTGGAGAGCGCTGCCATAGTCTTGTAATCTTTCGGAATCACCTGAGAATTAAAGAAAAGGAAAGCATATCAGAGATAATAAGAAAATTCTAAAAATAACAAGATATTTTGCAGACAATAAGCCAAGTAAAATAATTAAAGTACTTTATGAAATCCCTCTAGTTGCCTACCCTCTACATATCTACATTTTTTGTATACATCTAAAGTTCCGCTTTCTAAAAAAAATAATTGATAAAAATAATTTCACAAATAGTAAATGTTCCCATAATCGCAAATAGGCAAGTTCACATCTCAGATTTTCCTATGGAGCTTCTTGAGAGTACACTCTAATTCTGCATATTCACTGATAGCCCTTCAAATTTCAAAGTTAATGTAATAATCACCATGAAAGAAAAACAGTCAATAAACAGAGCCCAATATTTGACATGAAATACAAAATATAAAAACTGTTCGTCAATAATTAAATGGTCTTCCAGAAGCCTTAGGGAAAACATGTTTATAACTGATGCATGATTGAGCCAGTCCTGGTAATTGAAGGACGAAAATGGCAGGGGGAAAACAGAAAAAGAGAGAACAAATATTACAGATTGAATTATCTTTTTCATCGCAGCCCCATTTTTTTTTCAGTAGGCAGAGGGGCAAAATTTAAACAGGTAGAGTTGAAATTATGTACAATATTTTTTTTTTTTCAAACTGAACAATATCATATTGCTCACAAGTATTACCTTCACAACTTTTAACTGAAAGTGCTTTGCTTTAATACATTGTGAATTTCTATCTATATAGGGAAGGGTATACCTGTAGAGATGTTAAGAATTGAGAATATTTGTTCTTGTATTACCTAATTTAGTGCTACCCTCCGCTTCCTGTTTCTCAGAATATGATTAGGAATATTACTCTCCTTCAGACATCGTCATACAATGTACATGAACGTCCAAAATTGATTGTATCAAAATCTAATATAACCACATTTTTCTCTTCGCATATTGTCTACATGCCGCCAGGGCATGAACAAGCTACAGATGTGACATACAGTAGATGTGCCATACCTCTTTCATATTGAGTGACGAAGCAAAAACTGTGTTTTATTTTCAATGTCGTCATCTGCATTTAGTCCCAATATAAAAAGCTAACCATGTACGTTATCTGCATCTCTAAGACCTATATCTGCTATGGATGTCTTAATACACCCCAAAATTAGTTAAAATTTCTATGTTGATGATGCTGCCGCTTTCCAAAAATGGTACCTACATGTATACTATAGTCATGCTATATTTGTTGTTTATAGGAGCGCCTTGAGCACCTAGCAAGGTGGATACGTGCGCTATACAAATCCTACATTATTTTTATTATTTATTATTATTGTTTGACACAATAAATTTACTTCTTTTCAAATACAATACAACTTTTTTTAAACATGCTCACTCATGGATTACTTCACAGATCAACATCAGTCGATGAGTATAGGACCACTCATCTAAATTTATTACGCTCAAATTTTTTTTTTTTTGGTAAAACATTTATTTCGAAAAGGGAAATATCTTATTTGTTTCCGTTTCAATCATGATATAGAGAGAGCAATTACCTTCTTGACGTATGACGTGGCATCCTCCTCTGTGTACGGTTCGGCGCTGAAGGCACCGCGGCGGCGACGGCCCTTGGGCTGAACTACCGGTGGGGTAGGGGAGATCTCCTCCTCTCGCTCCTCACTCACTGAGGGCTGTGCCTGGGAAGACTGGGCCCCCTGAGAGGACTTGGGTTTGGTATCCTATAGACAAAAAATAAAAAGTGTAGATTAGTAACATGACATGTTTCAAAAGTATAATCATTTGGATAATTTGTAAAGAGTGCTTGTTATAGTATATTAGGCATGTAAATATGAAAACATACAGTGATTTGGATACCGTTCTCACTACCTTCCTAAAACTAGTTTACTGGAAACTAGTTTAAAGTGTAGTGAGAATGGTTGAAGTGATCTTCCAAACCACCTCGCAATGCAGTTTTCAAGATCGCTTTGCCTCGCTCAACTGGTTTTAGAGTAAGTGAGGATACAACTCTTTTTCAGGAAGCTATCTTCGCACATTTTGAGCGCGCTACTCCACACGACAAGTGTAGAATGCCTATGCTCCGGTTTCTAATTTCGTGTGAAACGTGTCACCCCACTGACAGCGTTTCTATAGCAACAAGATCGCTTTACGTGGAGTGATTTTGAAAACCACTTTTGTGTGATCTAGTGGGAACGCTAGCAAAGCAATCTTCCAATCTGGTTTCCTGAATCGGTTTCCAGTAAACTAGTTTTAGAAAGCATCATGAGAACGAGCTCTTGGACTCCTTTGGGTCAGTCAACCCATTATATCATTGTAATGTACATATTAATTTCTGGGTCTTTGCTTTGGCATCCTAGAGAGAAAAGATAAATGTTCCAACACATTGCCATACATTTTGTTACAAAAAAAAGAAACAACCAGTTCAATAAAATTACTGATGCAAGAAAAATCTCTCTCTCTCATAGCTTTTATTAGGTAAAACATGCAGTCACTTTGTCCCAAATGGTTAAGCTAATGTAAGTATTTTTTATAAACAATACTTTACAATGAACATGTCTTCATTAGACCTAATGTATCTACTTGAGGTTCACACATTAATCAGTGTCAACTGTGAACCCATTGGATATTTAACATTAACATCTCTCATTATTATCTTCAATCCAAGACACAACTGCAAATTCAGAATGCACCTTCTACAAAACCCCAGCAAATGTTTCTTTATTTTCAATCAAATTCTCCTTTCTACTGGACAATCACATTCGAAGTCATCTTCACAAAACAGCATTAATGTGAAGACATGTGTATGCGCTCATAAGATAATCACATACAGTACACGTAGATGAACAACCTCTCTTGCAGTATATGGAAAAAACACATATGTTGCACATACATGTACATTATTACATGTACATGGGAAGTTCAACAACTTCAAAACACAATGAGTTATGCTTTATGTTATAACTTGGAAACACTGCTTACCACCATCAAAATTTCTTAAAACAATGCTTATTATCACACTTGCTCATAATCAAATTCAGTACTATAATTTACCATTAATTTACGCCTTGAAACTTCTAATCCAATTCACCTTCCAAGTCAGACCCCAAATACACAATACACAGCCACTCGGCAGGTAGAAACATTCAAGTGTTCACAAATAGTAGGTAGGGGTATTCCTCATATAACCGTTCAGAATTATCTCACAGCCTACACAAATTAATACTTCCTCTCAGATGATATACCACAGATATTTTGGTGTATGAATACTCTATGTCAATTTCAGATGAAATTATATATCAGCCAAATAGATATTGTATATCATGCACATTAATAATGCCATTTTTGGCAAAATAATGGCAATAGGCATACACACCACACTGCCAATTTGTGATCATTTACATCTAGTCTTAATCACCCTCATAAATGAATTTTATTATGCAGAACCATAAGAAAACCATTAAAATATAGCTTGAAAGTTTGCCCTTTTCTTTGGTAAAACTTTGATGGTAAAGTTAATAATAACTGCCATCCTTTGAAATATAAGCCTACACTTTCAAGACGACACAACCTGGAAAACATTATTTGAACCGTTAAGGGTTAAGAAAACTTAAACTGTAAGCTAACATGGTAGTTCCTGCTTGATCCAGTTGTCATGAGTCACACTAATTAGATAGAGGAGGGAGAGGGGGAAATCCACAGGTACATATATAAATAGAAAGAGAACCTGGCCCTGGGAAGCATGGGTGCAGAAGTACCAACAAAATTTACCTGGGGATTTATTCTCCATAGGCAGCACCCCCTGGAAATCTGGTACATGAAGGTATGCTAAATAGAAGAAATGTAACCAAAATGACGTACATTTTGTATTGAAAATCCTTTTTTCTATATATTTTGCTTGTCCAAGTTTACTGGACCAAAATTACCTTTATTTTGAAGTGAAAACTTTTTTTTTGCTTTTCAAATTTCAACCAGCCACCCCTGTTAAATAAAAATCATTCCAAGGGCCCTGCAAGAAAACACGGGTGAATCCAATTAAAGCCAATGAAGAGTGGCACCAGACCAGTTGTCTGTCATATTAACATATAATCAATGCTGAAGTGGACAAGGAAGTGTTTCATGAAGTATCTTATCAGTGACAAATATGCACTCAGCCAATCAGATGCAAGGATTTCAGTAGCTTATAGCAATATTCAATGAAAATCTCTGACAAATTGCTTCATGGAACACTCCTTAAATTTACAAAATGCAGGGAGTAGCCACTCTCTGAGGCTGAAAAAGGAATTACATGTATACATTTAGATTGAATTATTTGCATGATGCAGTATGTGCATCCTTAAATTGACATTTTGAAAGAAAACCCATTAATAAAAAGCATTATCTTGTAGTTTAATAAATCCCATATTCTCAACCAAAATAAGCACAACAAGACAACAAACAACTATGACAAAAGAGAAAGAGAGAGGGGAGTCAAAAAGACAGAGAGAAGAGAGAAAGAAGAGAGAGAGAGAGAGAAAGAAAGAGTAGATACTTAGGTTGGGAAAATATAAGGGAGAAGATGAGACAGAAAAGGAAAGAATAAGACATGAGAGGAAAGAGAGAATATTTTGTTGAAAATGAAATGAAATGAAAAAAATAAAAAATATCAGTGAAAAAGAGAGAAAATGCCAATAAAATCTAGCTCAATGCTCCCTGAACAATTATCACCAGTAAATTTTCTATGAATATTCAAATACTATAGAATCAGAAATCCCATTCTCTACACGTACACATCAAAATTGAATTACACATTTATATGGAAGTTGAACAAAATCACTAATAATTTTCTTAAAAGCAAATTTGTGCAATTTACATGGAAAAGCCACAAACTACACACATCATTGCCATCAGTGTGTGGTTTGCCTCGGACTCCCAATAAAAGAGAATGCTGGGATAATATATCAAGGCCCTACTAATGTAATCAAATTCAGATTGTGCATCCATTCTGTCCAATGATGAACTGAAAATCAAGGCCGTTAAGCACATCCAGGCAAGACTTCGTGCCATGCCAACGTTAAATTGGGAATAATGGCTCACGTTGGAGCACAGATCCCTGTTTTCCTATTATATTAAGGATGCATGATTGAACTGGGTCATTATTCGATCTGATTGATTTAAATATAGCAAAAACTTTCATGCTAATGAGCCTCTGTATCACATATTTTGGATGTATGTATGTAACAAGCAAATTTTGATTTTCAAATTGAACTTTTTGCCTAGTGTATGAACGCCACCTAATAAATTAAAAATTCTAATAAAAATCAATGCAGGTACATTTGTGAAATTTCAATCGAAGCTCACATCTTCGTGAGCAATTAACACTCAAGCGGTAAAGTGGATGGAGACAACTATATATGACAGACATTTTGCTCTGGTGTTAATATCTCAGAGGGCATACATGTAGGGTTGAGTTAGTATTGTAATAAGAGTTTTTGCTTCAGAATATTAAGACATGGATTGGTTAGGATTTATTATATAGTTTTAGTGGTCAAATTTTATGTTTGGCTTATTATGCAGATTTCCATCGGAGCAATTGTCGCCGGAGCAAATGTCGTGGGACCTACAGTACATGCCTGCTAGGTGATTGAACTAGCCATACTGTGGGGAACATAATTACTATTATCAATGGTGACAAGACCAGATACAGAATTCACCCAACTGCACATGTAAACATGCATACAACATGACAGAAACAGAGCAATGAGCCCCCGGCGCCTATGTCTATTTTTTGATACCGATCATTCAAAAGCAAACCAGTATAAAGCCTGTTCAGCCGGTTCACGACACCGAGCTACAACACACTCACACTTTCTAACCCCGAGGCAAAGAGTCGATGAAAGGATGAAACCTCTGATAGTGATCCACCGTGTTGTTTCTGTAAACAACTTCTTACAAGTCCTAGTACTCTTCTTTTTTTTGCACAGGGAATTAAACCTACCTGATTATATGTCACTTACATGTAGTATCTTAATTTTCTTCCAAAAATTTCAATTTTTGTTTGCCTCTAAACATCATCAGGACGTTGATCAAATTAAAAGAAAAGGCAAGTTGTATGAAAGTGGAAACTAACACTATGCAGTTTCATATTTTGATCATATCATTTAATAGGCAAACAACTGCTAACAGATGTCCTCACATTAAAAATATGACAAAAGTATACAGATGAAATAAATATTCACAGTGAGTGACCATTCATTTGTTGTCCCATATGTATATTTTTGTGTGTGGAGCACCTCTAACTCACCAAAATAGCTACATATATCCATTCATTAATCTGGTGATTCAAAAAGCAATACATGTGAAACATCTATAGAATACATGCAATTACCATGATAATCATCATTTTTTAAATCACCTCAATCTGATGCTCAGAACAAGTCTCCTTTAAAATAAGTAAACATCAAACTGGTTACCAGTCCTAAGCGGTATTCCGCAGGGAATAGTCCTCGGGGGCCCCACCTCTCCATTTTGTACATAAACGACCTCTCGGAAGCAGTTCACAGCACGGAAAGATTGTTCACAGATGACTGCATACTCTACCGAGCAATATCCAACCCCTCCGATGAAGAATCACTACAAAAAGACTTGGATAATTTGGTCACATGGGGGATGAAATTCAACGCATCCAAATGCACTGTCATGAGGATCTCCAGAAAGCGAGTACCAGGACATACCAATTACTCACTCCTTGGTCAACAACTTCAGAAAGTAAATAGCCATCAATACCTAGGAATACATATAGAAAACAACCTAAAATGGGATAAGCAGTCACAACAGGCAACCGCCAAAGGTACGAGGGCTTTAAACTTCATCAGAAGGAACTTCTATCACTGCTCTAAAACAGTGAAGGAACGTCTATATCACACACTTGTTAGACCCCACCTGGAATATGCATCGATAGCATGGCACCCAGGCACAGTCAAGAACACCAAATTGCTGGAAATGGTTCAGAGACGAGCCGCCCGGTTCGTCACAGGGAACTACACACGGGGATCCAGCGTTACAAACATAATGACAACACTTGGCTGGATGTCTCTCGAAGAAAGGAGGCGAAATCACCGAATCATCAACTTACCGGTATATAAGATCATCCATGGAGAAACTCAACTTGACTTAAATAAATATGCCACAAGAAAATAACAAGATTAAGAAGATCCCATGATGAACTATATGACGTCACTTCAAAGTTCATCACAACTACCCTACTGGCTAATTCCTTCTTCCCTGAAGCAATCTCCCACTGGAATAGTCTCACAGCCGATACGTTATCCTCCAAAAGCACTGACATACTTAAATTAAAACACAACATACAAAACCTGCAACAAAACAAAACAGAGTAATAATACTCCCACTCTCGTCAGCCCTGAGTTACCCTTCCTGGTGGAGGACTTCAGGGAATGGAACTACAAGGTACAAAGTGTGTACATTATAAAAAAAACTACCCAAAGTAATGCCTACATGAACATGTACACTGTACTATACAGTGTAAACACTAAACACTACAATGTTTATGAGAATACCAGATGCTGATCACAACCTCAATTATTCATGGTGTTAAAATACACCATGGAGTTTGAATATAACTCCACTTTAATGTAAAACAGTGTTTAAGATGAATAATAAACAAAATCTGTTAAATATCAATTAGTGATTGGTTCTTTTCAGCACTTTTACAGATAACTGATCAGAGCACTGTACGTACATGTATATAATAATGTACATGTATGGAAAACAAAGATGTGAAATCTAACATATCTGAAGGACTTAAGTTGAAAAGAATTGTTTTTTTTAGATACTTTTAAAAACCGTTTTCTGTGAAATAGAGTTGTTATAGTAGAGTATTCCGCATGGACGGTCAAGAATGAGAGAATGAGTGTTCTCACCGATGGGTTTTAACTACAAGTATGAACACCATGAAATAAACACTGACCAATGTAAAATGCTTGGTGTAATCCTCTGTAAACACTGGTGGTGTAACACCACTATTTTGCAGTGTATAAGTCTATATTCAATGATGTATATTCTCACAAACACATTCACATCTACATGAGATAGCTGCACACATGTATGTATTTACTCCACCACAACATATGGCTATCAGAGCTGGGGTCCGTTGCAGAAAGAGTTGCGTTTAAACGCAAGACAAAAAATCGATCGCAAGTCCCAAATGAGCGCTGTTGATTGGTTGAATATCAGGTTGCGCATGATTGTTAAGAGTTGCGATTGATTGCAACTCTTTCTGCAACGGGCCCCAGAACTGATAGATCAAATGCTCCTATTGCAACAAATTGGTAATGATAATTGGGAGGATATTTTCTCTTTTATTCTTCAATGCAAATGAATATCACTTTACATATTTGTAGTTATTACCCGAATGAGGCATTTGGAGACAAGATTGAATATAAATGCGCAGTTTGTCTGGCTAATTGATTTACTCAACACAACAGACATTACAATGGCCAGTCAGGGTTCAGTCCTATGACAAGGGATTATAATCCGTGCTATGTGTCATTTTCCTATTGCACCTCTGTACTCAATCAGTCAATAATATCCATATTCCCCTTTTATATTGACCTCCAGGGAGTGGAAGGTGTGCATTAAATGCAGGTAAAACATATTGAATCCGATAATGTGTAAAGCACTATGTCATATCGTCTTTAAGGGAAAGTTGAACTACACAACAAGTGATGGAGTATAAAATGAAAGCAGAAAAATTAGTGTTAAAACATAAATGAAGGTTTTAAAATAAATACATGATTAAAGAATAATAGAGCTATAGATTTCAAAAACTTTTATTTTGCAATGTCACATGAAAGCAGGTCCCTCACATGTCATGTAAAATATATATTTTTTCTGTTTTCTCAGAAATAGTTTACTTGTGAATCATGCACAAGTTTCTATGAGAACAAGAATTGATAAAATTTATATTTTAAAATTTACATGTATATCACATGCCATATGGGAAAGCTGCTTGCATATGGCTTCACAAATTCAAAAGTGGAAAAGTTCATATCTCTATTATCATTTGATTCAATTGATTGATTTCAAAATTTTCTTTCATTTCTCTACTTTTATCAAAATCAAATTGATGTTGGTGTGGACTTCCTCTCCAATCACCTTATTAATTGAATTGTGTTGCATTTTATAAAGAAATAAATAAAGAAATTCTTCTCTTGAAGACCAGCCAATGATAATAATTGCTTCTAAAATATTAATCACGTTATACATGTAAATACAATTATATCATAGCAGAACTTGCTCAGATAACCTTCAGACTTCTTGATCAACCAATATCCTCGCTATACAGTATGTATTATCTAACTTGGTCAATCAATAAAGGCCTGATATTGCATCATTCATGACACATGAATGGCATGTTACATCGCATACATCTCCCTTCCACACCAAAAAGCCAATACATGTTGCCATCGATTACAACGCATACCTGCATTTAACACCCTACAGTGAGCAAGCGGGGAGTAGCGATGGCTGCTTCCACAAGCAATGGCATGGTCAGACGATTCATGACAAACCCAATGAACTGTACATAACAAGGGGGAAAACAAGCCGCCGCCGACCACGTTCAACATCACTGTCAGGAATGCAAATCGTAAGCAGGTGTCCGGTATTTGCCATGTAAACTCCCTGCATTTTTTTCCACCTTCTCTCCTTGGTGCAGTTGCCACTGGGCAAACTTGCCGCTAATCACCGATCAATTTTCCTTTGTGAAACCATCATGCAAATAAAGTGCTCCGCTGTCTAAATGTACATACAACACGCGGCAAGCCTGGCATGCGCTTCATACATAAAATATGTCGGTACACAAAGGCAGGTGAAAGTGACAACCATAAAAACACCTTTGTAACCATGGCAATCTAATCATAAGGTATTATCAAAGGATTCCATGGATTGAATCTCAATCTATCCTCAAGGATTTATTGAAATATTCTCTGCACTGGTTGCCACCAGCCCCGCCTGCCTGGCCTAATTAAAATCCTTCTGGCCTAGATTATCAATATGAGATCAATCCACTTTTATTTGTTCTTGTGATACCGATGACTAGCCTGTTCTACCCTAGGATGTAGCTCGTAATATAAATCTCAAGCCAGCTTATTTGACAATGCACAATTGCAAACATGTACAAATTTGCAAAGTATTGAGATCTACATGTATACATGTGTAAATGAATAAAAAGAGTGAGGCTTGTTCTGACATGTTGCAAAAGCATATCAATATTTTGTGCACAATTTATTGGTATATGAAGCAGAAAAAAAAATTGCAGAGGCAAGCAACTTTTTTTGTTGTCGCATGGGCACTGTCTATTTCAAATCAAGAATCCCGTTTAAAAATTAGCGAGAATTGCAAGTTAGAACAAATCATTTGTCCAGTGTTTGTATATATGTATACAAACTCATGATGTCACATCTCATATTACATGTATGTTTGTCACTGCAAAAGATAAAATGCATATAATGTGCATTAGTAAGGGGTGCAAATGTTCTAAAGAACAGACAAAAAATATTGTTTGCTTTGTTGGATCATACACTGACCTTTCCTCCATTCAAAGACCCATCATAACATCCTATCCACTAAAGTTAAGTATATAAAACAAGGCACAATCTATGGAGACCACTCTTCAAGCAACAATTACTTTATACCCCCTCATGTATTACCACGTAACTGCTCTGCTTTGAATGATTTTGGTTGCAAGATAACACTGTATACTTGTAAATCAGACTAATGATGCACCTGCATGCCAAAAGAAATCATACAGTCAACAATCGTTTTTCGTCCACATAAACAATCCTTGACATATTCATCTAGTGTGACCCACTTCGGGTCATGCAAAGGAAATACAGGTGAATTGTTTCAAAGCTTTTTGTTTAGTGTCCATACAAATAGGTACGACTGGAGCGGATTTAAGGCTACTAAATTTGAAACCCCGCATTGTCCCTTGTGTTTCATTACACACATATACATGTAGGCCATATGTGAGATCGTACAAAATTTTGCATAAGGTGAAAGAGAATACCTACGCACTATTAAAAATGCGAGGTCAAAAATGTGGAATAAGAGCAAAAAAAAGTTAAGCTACAGTAAGAAGCATTGTACAACAAAGTACCAGTATATTTGATTTTATAGCACCCAAAGATAATCACTTGTGAAGACATGGTTAGCTTTAAAACAGCTTTAGTTTAAATATGAAACAGTCCCCATTAGTGGTGGTGCTAAGATATTAATTTTGTTTCTAAACTAAGGTGATAGAAGAGTTACATGACCTAAATCTCTCTTTATTATTCTCGTTCTTTTTTCTTCCCTTTTCTCCTTTTCTTTTCTTGAAAAATCATAGGACAGCCCCTACCCCCTGTATTTCTGTCCCTAAATCAGCCTGATTTGTTCAATCTCAAAATACTAGCTAATGAGAACCTCTTTGAAATTAATATTGACATTCAGAGAACACCATATCCACAAGCTTTAATAAGCAGTGAATACTCGCATGATCAAGGAATGTGACCTTGGGCTATATGAACATGTACATGTATACAGTCATGTAGCATGCTCACTTTAGGTTCTAACATGGGAAAAAATACATGGGAGCCCGAGGATTGGCCCCCTATAATGTCCTATAGAGCCCTGGAAACTATTTAACGAGCCCCTGAATTCTCATAGGGTCTTATATCATAAACTGTAATAAAATGTAGCAAAATAGGACTGGTGAGCTTAAAAAGTAGCCCTAAATGTTTTTTTCCGTGGAATCTAAGTGTAAAACCATAGAATTAGTATATGGTAGAGATGAATTATCCCCCCCCCCAAAAAAAAAAAAAAATTGGAGTGCCTCTCTATTTGCCAATTACATGTATGCAGCTGGACAAGTCATGAAATAGCACATATTTTGCAAAAATCCCACTTTGACCCAAGATTAAAATTCCCTGGTTAAGCCAAGGAAATAGCCCACTTATTTTCTCATTACAATTTGTCCCCTAATTCATTCTGACCATGATAGTTTGTCAAACCAGAAATAGCAGGGTTATTCATGCATTGTAAACAAAAATGAAATATAATAAGATGGATCTCTCTGACAGGAGTCCTGCAAGCATCTTTTCATCAGTAATCCTCACATATCAGACTAAACACACTGAGTACAGAAAAGCACCTGAACACTTATATCAGGATTACAAGACGATGTAAAGATTTTTGGTAAGGTAAGTGCTTATAGCAAGCAGTTGCCATTCAAAACAAAACTTGAAATAAAATTTGATTTAAAAAAGTCTGTAGGCAAATTAACCATCCATTATGAGATTATTCATGAATTAAATCTCTACAGCCTAAAGTATGATTTGTATTAATCAACAATAGAGTCAGTCATGAGACCTTTCTTGAATGTGAAAGTTGGTGGTAACTGGTGATAGAATGTCAATGCTCTTAAGCAAGATGATAAAGAGTCAATGGTGTTTCACTGAAATACGCTACAATCTGTCGTAAATCCACAGGAAAAAACAGACAAAACAGTGATAATAAAGAAGTTCTAAAAATATAGAAATGAATCAAAGAATGGAAAAATTGCACCTGTTGCATAAGAAATTGACGTAGTGTTCCATGGCAAGACAAGCTGTATATAGTCGGTGGTGATAGAGAGGAACAGGAGGGTCAAGTATTAATGGAATATTTGTTTTTTTTATCTTTAACATCAGAATCACTTTTTTAAAAGTACATGTAAGACTCCCTCTTTCTGCTGTAGGCTATTTTTACTACTACGATAATAATGATGATGGCAACTGTTATTACATGTACTGCAACTACTACGTCTGTGTGTCCTACTTCACGACATGCAGTGAAAGGACTATCAAAATTTCTGCTGCTCTTTCTCTATCATCTACAACTACAATTACTACAACAATACAGGTAACTACTACTGCTATTCCTAAACAGAGATGTAATAAAAACTGAGAGTTCAGAGTCATGACCAACACCTTCCCCCCATAAACTTTGTATATGTGGGACAAGGTCAGCCTAGACTTCATCCCTTCCCGATATGCACTTTTACAACAACAAACAAGGTGGTTCACGAACCACGAGTCTCGCCTGATTTGCGATCAATAAAATATGCAATATGATCTTTTAACCTCTAGATGACCTTTGACCCCATCATCCTCATGGACACAGATGTGGTATTACCCAAGGATCATGTGTACCAAGTGTGAACATAATTGATATAGAAATAAAGAAATGAGAGCAATTTGAATAAAAACTTTAAAAAAGGATTATTAACCTCATATCATTAGACCTATTGACCCCTAGATGACCTTTGACCCCATCATTCTCATGGGGTCACATGTGGTATTACCCAAGGATCATATGTACCAGGTATGAACATAATTTATGAAAAACTGAATATATGAGAGCAAGTTGAACAAAAACTTTAAGATTTTCAAACAAACCAACAGACTAACACGACTAAAAAGACCAATGGTCCAACAGACCAACAGGAAAAGTGATAACTACATGTACATGCAGGTCTCTGCGAAACTTTGTTCAGGAGAGACACAAATACTAGTAGTAGTGAGGCAAATTTTAATGAAAAGAAAAAACAGATCCTGAAAGACGAGATGAGCTACTTTGCATTTTGCTATCTCGAGTAGATCGCAAGCTAGTTTGAAAATATACCAGGCTTTGAGGGAGTGTAGCACAAATTATGTCCATGAATGGACTAGCAAATTACTATTTTTTTTTGCAGCTAGGGGTGAACCTCCTATGGAAAAATAGCAATATTGCCAGTCCAACTGAGGAGGAATAATTAAAAGTAACGCCTGGCATATTTCTTTTATGCCCTACCTTTAATATTAAAACGATAGATCTTAATAATCTAATCCTCATGATTCATCACCAATCTGAACCAAACATATCACACATGGACTGAAATAGGCAAAGTAACCATCCATTATGAGATCGTTCATGAATAAAATCTCTAGAGTATGATTTGTATACATTAACAATAGAGTACGGAGACCTTTCTTGAATGTGAAGGTTGCTGGTAATAGAATGTCAATGTCAATGATCTTTAGCAAAGGACAAAGAGTCAATGGTGTTTGTCTGAAATACGCTGAAATCCATCATAAATCCAGAGGAAAGATGTTACAAAACAGTGAATATAAACAAGGTCTAATCTCGAAATGAATCAAAGAATTGAAAAATTGCACCCGTTGCACAATAAATTCATGTAGTGTTCCATGGCAAAGAGTATAAGCTGTATATAGTCGGTGGTGATAGAGACGAACAGGAGGGGCAAGTGTTTATGAAACAGTTGGTTTTTGATCTTTCACATTGATAAGCATCACCTTTTTTTAACATTAAGATTCCCTCTTTCTGCTGTCTTTTTACTACTACGATAATAATGATGGCAACTGCTATTACATGTACTGCAACTACTATGTCTGTTTGTACTACTAAATGACATGCAGTGACAGGACAATCACACTTTCTGCTGCCCTCTCTCTATCGCCTACAACTACAAGTACTACAATGTAGCTACTACTAATATTCCTACACAGGGATGTAATCGAAACTGGGAGTTGTAAGTCATGAGGCCGCTGAACAACACCTTCCCCCATAGACTTTGTACATTACTTGGGCCAAGGCCGGGAAAACGTCGCCGATGCCGGCCTAGACTACATCCCTGCCCCATGTATACTTCCAGAACAACAAAAGCTACTAGCAGTATTAGTTGTAGTTAGGTAATTAAAAAAAACAGCTCTTACAAAGAGACGATTTTAGACACAAAATGAGCTACTTTGCATGTTGCTATCTTGAGTAGATTGCAAGTTGTTACGCAAATATTTCAGGCTTTGACAAATTTTTTTTTTGCTTATTCAGCACGAAGGTGACACACAGACTTCTGCATAGGATGAACAACATTCATATTGCGCTTAAACTATACCTTTGAATATGCACTTTGCAGAGGTTCTCTTAAAAAAAAAAAGATCAATTTACTTGGTAAAGTACAGCAGCCACATAAAAACAAGGGTTATTTTGGCAAAGCCGAATGCTATCAGCACCATGATCATCAATCTGCCTAAATCCTATGGTTATTAATAGCCAGACCAGCAATCCGGCCATTGGTTCATATTCCCGTGATGAAAAGCGATCGGACGGTTTACGAAATGGGAGTTCAGGCATGGATACGCATACTGTGCTTGTAGATTTTGAAGAATGCATGGATTCCCGGGAAAGCAGAGAAGCAAAGTCAAACTAGGCCTAATCTACGTCCCAGACGCTGTCCAACCCACATGAAACCCATATTATACACCCCGTATATCTGCTTACAATTTCATTAGAGAAAATGGGATGCACGGCAGTGCCATCATCTCTCATATTAACTGGGAATAAAAGCCCGCATTTCCTACCGAGATGGACAAACAGTGATCTTTTATACATCAAATTCGATATGATGTATGTACATGTATATTCTACTATATTTAATGGGGTAGAGCAGAAAAACCGGCGTGATTAAGAGCACCCATTAAAACCTTTGAATCTGAGTCGCCTTTGCATATTATATTCATCATTAAAGGGGAAGTATACCATGATCTCTAGGTGCATTTTAATAGCAAAAGGAGAAAAGTCAAAGACAACCCAATAAAGAGAGTAATGGTTATCAAAATTTTATTAATTTTATGATATAAAGAGTTGCTATACGATGTCACATAATTTACAAATTCCATTTTTTATCCAGTGGTTCACAACTTGAACTGAAAAAATATTCACAAGGAGGCATGTATTGAAAAAAGGTGTCTGATAATGTAATATGGATGCACAGGCAAAATCATCATCATTTTCTCATTATTTATTTTATCATTTTCTTTTTATATGAGATAATGCCAGTTTAAATATAAATATGACATAATGAGGAGTGGGGTGCGTGCATGTCACATATAAACACCAATCTATTATAAACTCTGTTATTGGTAAATTTTCACAATCTTTCATTAATACTTCTCTTATTTTTCTCCTTTTATTAATTCCAACTTGATTGGTGATCTTAGCATTATAAGGTGATAACTGGAAGGTGAAACAAAACAAAATGGTAAACGATTGAAAACAGAATTCCATTGAAGAAGTGATGATCTTTCAGTCAAAATTAATGCATTTTGGTAATGTATGTGTCTAAATATTTGAATGTCATATAAGGAAAATAGAGGTAATGTGATTATACAGCAAAGAGCATTCCAGGCAATACTTGCACTTGAATGTACAGAGTATAACATACCAAGCATGCAATATTAGAAGACAATGAGGTCACGGCTTCCACATGATTGAAAATGTGATTCAGCAAAGAAAAAAAAAAGACTGAACTGTTCTCATACTTTTGGTTATAACTTGGCGACACCATAATTTCTGATGATATTTTTATAATAGAAATGCTTCTTTCAATAACTAATAATTATTTAGGCTGTGGGACCCTCCTTCAAGTGACCTGAATTGGTAATGATGGGACAGATGAGGCCTTATCCGGTCACTCTAAGAGCTGAGGAGCAAAATGCATGGGTCAGGTAAAATGTCAACAAGCCAGGAAAATGCATTAGCTTCCCACATCTGTGACGTCCTTCCGAAAGTAATTTATCAAATACTAAAACCTTGTGGGATAAAATGTCAAGATTCTATCACATCATTTCTGCAGTACAATTCCACTTATATCAATGCATTAATCTACAGATCTGATATACATGTAAGCACCATTTTTTAAACTATTCATTTCTTTTGATCAAGCATATTTAAGTAGTAACGAGATAAGAATTCAAAGATCGAAGAAAATTAATTTGTTGTTTCAAGGGTTTGAGAAGTCTCTTAAAAAACGTCTGAAACGTCTCTTGAAAGATTATTATGGTAAGATCATACATTTAGATTTCTAATGAGAATATGTTGAGCTACACAATGGGCTGCAGACCAATAAACATTCTCAATAAGAGAACCTCTAAGTTGAAAAAAAGAGAGAAAAAAATGTGATTTTGATATAAACTATAAGTGATTTCGATATTTTCAAGATGACTTATTCTATTATTCATTTATTCAGTTTTTTTTATAATTATTTATTACCTAATGACAACACCACCAACAACAACAACAATAATAATGATAATAATAATAGAAATTATACTAATAATAATGATAATAATAATATTATTATTAGTCAATAATATTTTTTGAGGGGGGGGGGGGGTATTGTAAAAGCCAGGACTGAGCTCCATATTTGAGATTTACAATCTGAATGCTGTATCTTGAAATTATTGCTCACTCAAACTCAAGTACCAGTATACATGTATGTAGCTTTAATGGAGGGTTTTATCCTACCAGTAAAATTTGCGGTCATTTTCTTCCATGAGATCAATGAAATTGCATACTGTTACCAGGATATGTTTCAATAGACATCCCCCTAGTTATCCATAATTGTAATGTATGTTTATACCCATGTGTAAATGTACAGAATTTTTTTTTTTTTTTACTTTCTCCAGTTTCTCTGTGCCCACTCCCCCTTCCCTTTCTCTCTCTTCTCTCATTTATCCATACACTACATTATAACAGAACAAGGCTTTTGATCAGACTGGTTTCCTCAATTTGTCCCAATTAGGACCCATTATCTGAATGGTGTTTGCAATTAGTGGCAAGAGGACTTTACATAGTGTGGAATATTGCCTATTGATGCAATAGCAACCACACGAGCATGTACTGTGCAGAATAAACATGCAGTTTGTCTTCATTGCATTGTTCCTTTTGTATATTTTCTTTCTCTTCTGTTTTAATTTGCTAAATGCAACAATCATTTAAAACTATTTACATTGTACACCTTCCATTTGGGTATTCAGATGGTACAATGGCTATCGTGTGAAAGGTGGACTGGTCATATAAAGTCAACTTTTTTTTTTCTTTTTAAGAAGAACTTTCAATACCTTTATTGCAAAAGCCTTTCAAACATCCAATCAGAACAATCACATGTCTACTACATGCATATTTTTTGGGTGTATTTTGAAGAGGCATGCAACCCTGGTACTTGTAAAATTATTTGTGTGAAATAACAAAATTAGAGAGAGAGAATAATAAAAGTTTGAAAAAAGTCAGAAAAGGAATGAGAAAAATACAGATTTGAAAATAAAAGGTGATGATTAAACCTACATTTAGATGATATCTCAAATTAAGGAGCCTTTTCAGGGCAGTCACTATGCAGAGGATCTATAATTCTCTTTTTAAATAACATGAAAGGAACTTCAAAGCACACAAAACACAATGACCCCTTTCACCCTTTCCAAAACCTAAATTTCCCCCCTCTTAACAGCAAACTGTTACCATTAACTTAGAAAGCAACAGTGTGTACATACTTATTTACTGGTAACTGCTCCAACACATTATTGTGCAAAATTTGCATAAATTGTGAAATCTACAGAACAATTCTGCTTTATAATTTCATATGTACATGTTGAACTTTAATAACAAATGGCAAATAACAGGCTAGAATTTGTAGAAAATACCACTTAGCACCTTACAGAAGACCACCACTGTCACCTCCTCTACCTTCTCAAATACACCTGTTGGTTAAAAGATTCAAAACTTACTGTTTCGGTAGGATTACCACCATTGGAAGTTTTTCTCCTACGATTAATGGCTGACTTGATGAAGCTCATCTTAAAGAATGTACAATAAAAATACAATGGAAAAGTTGCTCCTTGGAATGCTTTACTTTTGCCTGTGCAGTGGCACAATGTGAGCACTAAAAGCACTCTGGCTATAATTGGGGGCTCTGCCCAGTGTTTGAGTGCCCCCTGGAGCACAATAGACACAGATTGGCAGTGCTCAAATCCTTGCAATCAATGCCAATATGAACACATATTTCTCCTCTAAGTACATTATTCACGGGTTATCCTCAAATTAAAATCCAAGAGACCTCTGATGGGCAGCATCCTCGGTATGGAATGGATTGGAATGAGAATTAAGAATGAATGAGTGAAGCAAAGAAGCTACAGCTGGAAGGAAGAAATGGAATGCGGAAGATCAGAAGAGAGGAATCTTATGCGACGAGATCAAAGACACTCAAATTGGGTTCGGCACGGTGGTTGGTTGCGCATGTTTTGAGTTGCGAGTGGGATAGCAGGCGCCGGGAAGAGGTGATCACTGCTCCCTGTGCAAGGCTACAGCTGCAGAGTTTCCGAGCAAAGTGGCAGGGTACGGGAGGGTGATGTTGGCATTATGCATGCGAGGCCTGCTCTCCAGCGAGGGACGCTGCAGGTTTCTTATTCCCTCTTTCGCCGGCGGACAACACTGAAGATGACGACGCCACGGTTGCACGAGATAGAGCCCATGCATATGGGAACGTGCAAATGATCAATGCCCAGTGTATGTTTGCAATTGGTTGTGTATGGGTGTGTGTGTATGCGTTGGGTGTGTATGCTCTATATATTCTGGTTTGTGTATTGTGATGCCAGCATGCATAGACAATGGTGCAGGGATGGACACCCAAAGCATCCATCTGGGAAGCCCAAATAAATACATAATGCAAATATATGCTGATGAACTGAAGTCCTAAATTGATAAATACACTCTCACTTCTCACATCCATCACCCCCACCCCTATTCTATCATTTCCAATTTCAGAGATTGGTGTTTCTTATCTCTTTCTTCCTCTCTTCCTGCATACTAGACACAAGTTTACAATGTTGTGATTATTCATCCACCTCTAAATTACCCCCCCCCTATTTTTGACATTGGCTTTTTTCATCTCTTTTTTTCCTCTCTCCCTGCTTTCTTGACACAAGTGGTATATATTTATCCATCTCTCCTCAACTGTCCTTTCCTCTCTTTCTAACCCTTTCCTTTTATTTCAAATTTTGACAATCTCATTTTTTTCTCTTCCCTTTCCTGTTATACATGTACGTTTCCCTTCTCATTTGATTCCAATGGATATTCCCATCCCCAACCCACCTCTTGACTACCCCCCCCTCCTTTCCTCTCTCTTTTTCTAACATTCCCTCTTTTTTATATTGGTTTTTCTTATTTCTGCTTTCTATACACAAGTGATTATACTTACCCATCTCTCTTCAACTGCGCTTTCCTCTCTATTTCTTTCCTTTTTTCACAAAGTTTTATTTTCTCACATTTTATCAAAATGCTTCTTTTATCTTTCCTGCTCTTAAATCTTTCCCTTTTCATGTAATTACAATGGCTATTCTCATCCCCCAGGATTTTCTGTTCTTCTCTCCTTCTCACACTATACTCTATTTATTTCCCCTCACCCCTCTCTCTAACTCATTCTATCATCTAATGATCTACTAATAGGCTAATCTAACCTCGGCTAAATGTGTTTCTATTGGCTGCAGTGCATTCATGTACAATGCTCCGTTATATGGCAGGTTGCTAGTGATGGCATAGCTAATGAGCGACACATCTTCTCCTATTCATTCCCTATTACTTCTCACCGAGACGACGCTGTGTAAGGGTTCTCTTTTTTTATTACTTTCTTATGAGGCAAGCCGTCTCAGTTTAAGAACTAGTAGCACAATGCAAATGCACGCACCTGCTTCCTTGAAAGATCTATCATTTGCCGACAATCAAAGTGGGTGTTAACTATCACCTAATCGACAGTTCCCAGGAAGAACATTGTTAGCATCATTATTACATGTACAAAGTGCTAAGAACCTTCTTGTGGAAACATCTGTATGTGTTCTAGCTGTATCACAAAATTTTAAAGTACTATACATGTATATGACGATATCAATGCTGCTACTGATGACAATAACATATTAATTACATGTATACTAACAACCAGATGATACTCCTTAAACTTGTGGGGTATGTTTAAAAAAAAATAATACCCACATGAAATAATGTTCCATGACATTTGCCACGGTGGAAAAATCTGCATGTTAAGCCAAACATAAAACCTAGCCTCCAAAACTAAATAAACCCTAATCTTAATCTTTACATTATTCTGAACAAAAAACAGGAACAAGTGTCGCAAGAGCATATGTTGTGCCACCGAAATGATCTTTTCCTAGTAATAAAAATTATTTTTGTTACATTCTTATAAAGAATATAATGCAGGATTCTTGCTATATTGCCATACT